>NC_135333.1:168529725-168873432 GCF_023851605.1 Tamandua tetradactyla
CACCCTCTCTCCCTCTCCCCAACCCTCTCCCTCTCCCCTACCCTCTCTCCCCCCTCCCCCACCCTCTCTCCCCTATTCCCCACGCTTACCCCCTCCCCAACTCCCTCCTCCCCCACCCTCTCTCCCCTCTCCCCTCTACCCCACCCTCTCTCCCTTCTCCTCTCTCCCCCACCCTCTCTCCCCACTCTCCCACCCTCTCTCCCCTCTCCTCAACCTCTCTTCCTTCTCCCCCACCCTCTCTCCCCTCCCCCCACTCTCTCTTCCCTCTCCCCCACCCTCTCTCCCCTCTCCCTACCTCTCTCCCCTCTCCCCCACCCTCTCCCCCTCCCCCACCCCTCCCCCTCCCCCACCCTCTCTCCTCTCTCCCCCACCCTCTCCCCTCTCCCTCTCCCCCACCCTCTTTCCCATCTCCCCCACCCTCTCTCCCCTCCCCTCTCCCCCACCCTCTCTCCCCTCTCCCCTCTCCCTCTCCCTCTCTCCCCTCTTCCCTCTCCCCCACCCTCTCTCCCCTCTTCCCTCTCCCCCACCCTCTCTCCCCTCTCCCCTCTCCCCCACCCTCTCTCCCCTCTCCCCCACCCTCATTTTCAGGCAGACCAGAAGCTAATTTTCTCGATGAGTGTCATTCAATGAGTTCTGGTGGCACCAAGAACGCTGCCCTGCATGCTCGGGAAGAATGGAACCCACGCAGACACAGCTCCCTCTCTCAGGAGTCCGGGGGGCACACAGCTGATAGCCGAGCAGTCACACTAATAAGTGTGAGATTTCAACTGAGAGCACCATTATGAAGGAGAAAGACCAGGAGTTTAAGAGCCCCATGGTATATTAGGATAAAGTGAATTTAAGATGTTTAGCTTTTCCACATGACTTTGAAGTGCTTCCTATCCGAGGAGCTGAAGTTTACTTCCTTGTCCCTTTGATACTCAACGTGGTATCCAAAAAGGCATTCTTTTTTTTTTTAAAGGAAATGAATCATGAAGATACATAAAAGCTACATATGCCTAAAAGCTCTGAATTCACTCCCCAGTTGTGGTCACAAAGGAGTGAATGGAACTCTCACCCCCCTTTTTATATAATAAAAGTGCCTTAGCATGTGTTGCAGCTGTCACCACTACAGCAAGCTCGGTTTATAGATGTCTCCACTGAGCGTCACAATGAAGAGTACCATGTGCAAAACAAAACAAAAAAAACTTTACTGCTAGAAAGTGCTAAGCCCCATCTAACCCTGCAACGGGTTGTAATCTGTTTGCTGGTGGAGGACCTTACCTCAGTGTTGCCGGCTGCTGACTCACGGGGCGGGGGTTGCTGGAGGTTGGGGTGAATGTGGCAGTTTCTTAAAATAAGACAACAATGAAGTTTGTTCATTGATTCCCTCTTCCTTTCGCAAAAGATTTCTCTGTAACATGTGATGCTGTTGGATAACATTTTACCCAGAGTAGAACTTCTTTCAGTATTAAAGTCAGTCCTCTCAAACCGTGCTGCTGCTTTATCAATTAACTTTATGTAATATTCTACATCCTTTGTTGTCACTTCAACAATGTTCACAGCATCTTCACCAAGAGGAAATTCCATCTCAAGAAATAACTTACTTTGCTCCTCCATAAAAAGCAACTCCGCATTCATTCAGGTTTTTAAAAAATATTTTTGTTTAAAAAATAAAGCAATATACTTAGAATCACCAAAACTGGATAGCTTAGTTAGCTTAACCACAGGCATATGTAAATAAATATCCAAATAATCATTGCAAAACCTGTGTGTGGGCAGTAAGTTTCATAAGCCATTTAAAATTAAGGCAACAAGGAACAGATGTTTAAATTCAGATAGCAAAGTTCTTCAATTCCAAATATTAAACACTAACTTGAATATCATTCGAACAGCAGTCAGAACTGTGAATGTTCTCGTGGGTTTTATCGGGAGATTGCAGCAATGCAGTCCCATCTTTAGACTCCATTTCTAATTCTAGTTCTCGCGCAGTTTCCACTACAGCTGCAACTACTTCCTCCCCTGAAGTCTTGCACCCCTCAAGGTTGTAATCAACTTCTTCCAAACTCGTGTTAATGTTGATGTTTTAACCTCCTCCCATGAGTCACAAGGGTTCTTACTGGCATCTAGAATGCTGAATTCTTTCCAGCATTTTCAGTTGACTTTGCCTTGATCTTTCAGAGGAATCACTATGGGCGCTATAGCCTTATGAAATACTTGTCTTAAAAAACAAGATTTGAATATCAAAATGACTCCTTGACCCATGGGCTATAGATTGGATGTTGTGTTAGCAGGCATGAAAACAATACTAATCTCAATGGACATCTCCATCTGAATTCGTAGGTGACCAGGTGCATTGTGAATGAGCAGTAATACTTTGAAAGTACTCTTTTTTTCTGAGTAGTAGGTCTCAACAGTGGGCTTAAAATATTCAGTAAACTATATTGTAAACAGATGTGCTGTCATCCAGGATTTGTTGCTCCTTTATAGAGCAAAGACAGAATAGATTGAGCATAATTCTTAAGGGCCCTGATCATTTATCATTTTGGAATGATAAATGAGCACTGGCTTCAACTTTAAGTCACCAACTGCATTAGCCTCTAGCAAGAGAGTCATTTTGTCCTTTGACACTTTGAAGCAAGCTGGGCATTGACTTCTCTGCAGCTATGAAAATCCTAGTTGACATTTTCTTCAAATACTAGGCTGTTTTATCTACATTAAAAATCCATTGTTTATTGTAGTTCTCTTAGCTGGATCTTCTGAATAATTTGCTGTGGCTTCTGTATCAGCACTTGCTGCTTGACCATGCACTTTGATGTTATGGAGATTACTTCTTTCCATAACCTCATGAACCAACCTCTGCTAGCTTTATACTTATCTTCTACAGCTTCCTCGCCTCTCTTGGCCTGTGGACACGTATTGTGGTATTCCAGGTCAGGGCCTCTCTTCCAGGTGAGAGCTGATGTGAAGCTGTCTTCTACATTTATATGTGTTGCTGTTTGCGTGCCCTGAATCACCATCCCAGACTCCAACTGCATCAATCAAGCAAGATCCTTTTTAGCCTTTGCTCATCTTACTTCAGTGCTCTGACTTGGAAGAAGACAATGGCAGCCTGGGGAGGAGGAGAAGATGAGTGGAAGAGCAAGGTAGAATTTCAATGTGAACGCTACCTCTTCCCCATCAAAGTCCCCTAGGAATCTTCTCTGAAGACTGGCTGTCAGCAAGCTTAGGCTCTTCTGTCAGATAGCAAGTCACTTGGCAGCCTCAGTTGGTCCTTCTTTCCCGGATTTCATTGCTTCTTGTTTCTGGCTTCAGTGGCTTCCTCTCAGCTTCTCTGGCGCTTTTCTGTGAGCTTCACTTAATTTAATCTCTCGGGAGCTATTAAACATTTTTACATACTAAATAGAACATCTGTTAGTAGTGCCAAAGTATATACTTATTATTATCCTTAGTATTTGTGGTAGCTAGGTTCAGGTGTCAGCTTGGCCAGGTGAAGGTACCTAGTTATATTGCTGTGGGTATAAGTCAATGGCATGTGAAGCTCATCTGTCACTGGTAACATCTGCAGTCAGTTAGGAGGCGTGGCTACTACCATGTTTGATTTAATTGGCTGGTGCTTAAATAAGAGAGCTCAATGTGGTACAACCCAAGCAGCTCAGCATACCTCATCTCAGTGCTCACAGCTCAGCCCAGGCCTTTGGAAATGTAGAAAGGAATCACCCCAGGGAAAGTTGTTGGAACCCAGAGGCCTGGAGAGAAGGCCAGCAGAGATCACCTGAGCCTTCCCACGTAAGAAAGAACCTCAGTTGAAAGTTAGCTGCCTTTCCTCTTAAGAACTATAACTAAATAAATCCCCTTTTATTAAAAGCCAATTCACCTCTGGTGTGTTGCATTCTGGCAGCTAGCAACTTAGAACATTAGTCAAGAATGTCTCTGATAATTTTGTTCTGGTGATTTCTAACTTCCCAATATCCTACAAATAGGATTCTGTTTTTGTGCACAGAGGTTCTCCTATGCCATTTTCATACTATAGTACCTTGCTTTAGGCAGCCTTGAAATACAGAGTTCTTAATAATGAAAAAACTTACAGACTAATTAAAACTTTTCTAATTTTTCCTTATCACAAACTGTATACATTTTACAGTAAATTTTTTAAACAACCAGACGTAACTATTGTCTGACAGCAGTGTCAACTGCTATAGAAAATTTTAATCCAGCTAAAATATGGATAGTGGGAACCCCAAGAAATGATACCGCATTTTGAAATGTACTCTAAAAATCACAATAAGGATTAATAAGCAAATTTGGTTAGGTTGTTTACTTCAGGACTTTAAAATTGCTGCCTATTCATATGAACAAGGTACTGTCCCAGAAATTAAATGATTTTGAAACAAGGATGCACCAGGGGGGCACTGTGGCGCTCATGGTAGCTCATGATTACATTTTTAGAATAACAGCTTTACCGACTAAAATTTGTCATTTGGAACTAACACTTAAAATGTCAAGTTGTGATTACATTTGTTCCCATAGCATCCTCGATCAAAAATACAATTATACTTTAATCATGATTTTCATATTAAGGATAATTACATTAAAATGATCATAAGAGTACAGAATTAGAAAGTCAGTAAATAGGAAGTAGCCTTAATTTTAGCTTATATTTTCCAATATAATATTACTAATTATCAAGATTTTAAAACCAGTTTAATTTATTTTCTATTGATAGCTACTCTCATAAGACCAGAAGCCATTTACAGTAATTTGTATATATTAAAATCTGGAATATTCAAATTTTTCTTTTTTTAAATTAAAAAATTTTAAATGGCAATATATTCATGTGGTTAAAGTTTAAATATATAGCTAAAATTTTCCCTCCCACCTCTAACCCCCAGCTATCCAGCTCCTTTCCCCATAGACAACCAATTTTACTAGTTTTTTTTGCGTGTGTATCTTTCCAGGGATATTTAATGTTTGATGCAAAGAAATAGATGTATATTATTTTTGTGCCCATATTTTACACAGATGGTAGCATGTTCTACATAAGATTTCATTCCTTTCTATAATTGTACAAAAGTTCCCTTTTATTTTTCTTAGCATCTGCATAGTGTTCCATATATGCCTATACTATAATTTCTTTATTCCTGTTGATGGGTTTACTGCTTTGTTTCAAGCTCTTTCGATTATAAACAATGCTGTAATGAATCATCTTGTACATACATCATTTTGCACATGTATTATAAATGTAGGACTGGAAAACTGGTGAAAACATATAGCTATATTTTGGCCAATTAGATGTGAGAGGAAGCTATGTTTTCCTTTCATTTCAGTGCTTCTACAAAGAAATCCATCTACTCTTCCCTGACCTTTCCCCTCACTACTGCTTGGACAATATTAAATACAGAAACCTCTTTTGGTCCAACAGAAAAAAAAGACTAAACAAAAAGGGAAGTCAACTCTGACCTCCCCTTTACTTCTACCTTTAAGAAACCGAGAGTATATACAGTTGATAGAAACACTTTTATACCTGCATGCTAGCTGAGAATGATTCTGAAAAACATAAAGCTGTACATTTTCAACCTTTGCAAACAAAGGCACCCTAAAATAAAGGTGGAATGGAGGAAAGCAAGCCAGTAAATAGCATTCACCAAATACAGACTTGTTCACATGCCTGTTGTAGGACATTGCCTAGGAAGCTGGGAAAACTATAATTTCATATAGTTATTGAGAGTTTCATAAATATGTGAAAAAAAGATGCAGATTCTGAACAACATAAAGAATGCAAATTCTAAAAAAAAAACCTCCAAAACACTCTTTCTTACATTCAAATGTAGAATCACCAACAATTTTTTGCAGACTTCTAAATGTAGCGCCATACCTCTATTATATTTTTCACCAACATATGCAGTTACCAATAAAAATAAAATAGTTACCATGTGTCATTCTGATGCCTAAATAAAATATCTCTTATAGACTTATTTCATGGTTCTTTATCTTTCATCTTACAGAGGTCTTTCAGTAACACGCATTGTTTAGGGCACAGTAATCAGATCATAGATTATACTAACTGCATGAGCAAGTAGATAATAACAAAGGTTTATTTTATGTATTTAATTATTTTCACGTGGGCAGGCTCCAGGAATCGAACCCAGGTCTCCGGCTCGGCAGGTGAGATTTCTCGCCACTGAGCCACCACCGCACCGCCTGTCAAAGGTTTACTTTTAATGATTATAAATGCCCAGAGACATCGCTTAATTTTGAAGGAACAGTATTCAGTTTTCCTGATAATTTGGTCTTTATAACAAGCAGGTAAAGTACTTTAACAAATCAAATTATTTTTCATATTTAAAACATATAAACTTACGGTGTGAGTTTTTTTTCTCTTTTCTCAGGAAGATTTTATTATATGGATACGTATCCATTTTGAATTACAGTCTTTAAGGTCTTTTAGTAATTTTAATTAGCTTAATTGACTTTTTGATTGTTTACCAAATGTGTACTGTAATATGAATCTATCAACGTTACACACTTATCACTAATTAAAATATATTCATCTAATATGTTTCAAATTTATAAATGGTATAAATGTATGCACATAAGATGGATTGGGACATCTATTACAGAGTTACCTTTATACACCAAATTGCATACCATATGGAAGAAAAATTTCCTCTCCACAACCAAGAGTTATGCAGATTTCTGGAGACAGAAAGAAAGACATGTTATCATGATAAACTCTGCCACCAGTTTCCTTCTTGTCCATAGTTCTTACCTATATATACATGTATTTTCACATTATTACATGTAAATATATATATACATATATACATAGAACCACATATATGAAATCTTGCATAAGGCATTGAAAATCATGATAGATATTTGTGATGTGAAGATTTGGGGAATTTGTGGAGAGGGTCAAATAGTGTACCTCACTAAATATAACTTTACCTTTACTTTTGCTATTCCATGTCTTTTTGTCTGTGCATCTGCTGTGGAGCTGTAACCCTTTAGCATCAATGAAGTCTCTCATTTTATTTGTTCTCTTCTCCTTCATATCTCTGCTCTGCTATTCAGCCTCTCCCTTCTGGATTGTACTGGGAATTAAACTAATGAATTATTCTAGGTCCTGGGTGTTACATATTCATAAAACTTTATGGTATATAGGTATTACTATAATTTTAATTTTGTAAATGGATAAACTGTGTCTTAGGAAGGTTAACTTGCCAAATTTCTGCATATGAAACATGGTTCCAATTATCTGTGTCATCTCTTTCCAGAAGGATTGACTGTGTAGGGGTTAGAAAAGCCAATGGAATCTTGAACTTGGTTATAAACCTGCTTATCATGTATTGGCAATATCATATATCTTGAATACCTTCTAGACCCTATTGGAAAAGGAACAAATGTCTATGCAGTTTCTGGTTGGTCTTGATAGACTCCTTAGAGAGTAAATACAGAGGGCAAGGAAATGTTTGCTTCATACTTACATCATCAAGGCTTTTCTTTAATATCAGTGCTAATCATTGTACATAATAAATATTTGTTGAATAAATAAATGCATGGATATATAATTAAGATATCTCAAAGGAAATGAGGAATTTTAAAACATTATAGACTGTACTGCTTTCTAATTTCAGAAACTTGGTTCAAATTTCATCATCACTTGATCTATAAGCTTTTGTGGGTTGAAAAACTCAGAATTAAAAAGTGGACTACTAAGTATCTTTTCAATATGAAACACAAAAATTAAAGATCTGTATTCATGACTTGGGTTATAAGTTCAAACAAATATATGTTATCGAACACAAAAAAAAAAATAAATAAAAATAAATAAATAAATGTAGGATAAATTCCTAGACGTGAAATCATTGGACTAAAGGGTTTGTGCATTTGTAAGTTTTGATAAATGTGCCAAATTACCCTCTATAGAAGCTGGCAGTTTAATGTGTCTTTCAAGCAAGGTGCTTTGTCTCTCCCTCTTTCTCTCTCCTTTCCCCTCTTATATGTCCAATTGTATTTAATATAAACTGTGCTGGTTTAAAAGGATGTATGTCCCCCAGAAAAGCCATGTTTTAATCAAAATCCCATTTCATAAAGGTAGAATAATCCCTATTCAATACTGTATGTTTGAAACAGTTATCAGATCATCTCCCTGGAGACGTGATTTAATCAAGAGTGGTTGTTAAACTGGATTAGGTGGTGACATGCCTCTACCAATTTGGGTGGGTCTTGATTAGTTTCTGGAGTCCTATAAAAGAGGAAAAATTTTGGAGAATGAAGGAGACTCACAGAGAGCAGAGAATGCTGCAGCACCAAAAAGCAGAGAGTCCATGGGCCAGTGACCTTGGGAGATGAAGAAGGAAAACGCCTCCCAGGGAGCTTCATGAAACAGGAAGCCAGGAGAGAAAGCTAGCAGATGATGTCTTGCTTGCCATGTGCCCTTCCAGATGAGAGAGAAACCCTGACTGTGTTCACCATGGGCCTTCTCACTTGAGAGAGAAACCCTGAACTTTATTGGCCTTCTTGAACCAAGGTATCTTTCCTTGGATGCCTTAGATTAGACATTTCTATAGACTTGTAATTGGGACATTTTCTCAGCCTTAGAACTGTAAACTAGCAACTTATTAAATTCCCCTTTTTAAAAGCCATTCTGTTTCTGGTATATTGAATTCCAGCAGCTAGCAAACTAGAACATAAACTATATATATATAACCACGTAAAACTGTTTAATCCTGAATAGGACTGGAGTCAGATGTATTTTTTAAGGTTTTGGATTTTTTTTTCCTGGTTCTCTCCTTGATTATTTTCTGTCCTTCCTTTTAGCTGTCCATTGGTTTATACTGTAATGGTTTCTCCTGTGCCCCCTCCTAATTTTCATCTTCTAATCTTTTGAAAAAGCAGATATCCAAGCTTATTAGGTACATGTCAAGAAAAGATCAAACTACCTTCGCCAACTTTACCATTTATTTCTCGAAGTACAGATCCCGGTTCGGATTTGCTCCAAATTTGGAATCTGAGTCAATCAGGTTCTTTATATCTGTTTCATTCACAGTAAGGCATTGCCGTATATTTTAATATGACTTTTTGAATTGACCAGTTCCATCTTGAAGCAAGAGGTCTTTCCCAGAAGCCGAGCCTAAGGAGCGGCCTTTATCCTTGGACGCAGACGTGCTGTCCGCAGCACAGGGCTCCGGAGGTGAACGCACCAGCGTGGCAGACTCGAAAACGGCCCATGTCATTGCGGGGGCGGCTTGTTCAGTGAAGCCTTCCTAACTCCCCAGTCCGCCCGCTGCCCTCGGACGCCCCGCGGGCTCGGCGGCGGGGGCGCTGGGGGAGACAGGCGGGCCCCCCACTCCTCCAGGCTGCCAGAGCCCACACGCCCTCCCCGCCCTCGGCTCCCTGCTCCCAGGGCGGTGGCACTGAGCGCGGTTCCCATCCTGACCCCAGGGTTCCCTCTGTGACTTCTCAGGTCTCCCACGCCCGGTTAACCAATCCGCTTACTAAGTGCCCTGGCAAACTAACACGTGGTTTCCTTTTTCCTGATAGAATGATTATCAGCCCAGGTTATCCAGAAAAGTGAACATGAACGACTCTCATTGTTTTCACTTTATGAAATGTCAGTAATGTCAAAGTCCTGGTCAAAGTAACAATATGTACTGAAATCACTTCCTGGTCACTTAGAAAATCCTGAAAACACGGCAGTCTTGAAGAAGAAACCCTGAAAAATAATTTTTTCTGGACTGAGTTTCTAACACAGGTTAAACACCAAGATAACTTGTAGGACAGATAAGCTACAAACCTGTCATGTGACAAGTGGCTACACCAAATGACTGCAAAGAGTTGAACTGCTTGGCAGTGGCCCTTGCACTTAGAATACAACCATATCTGATAGGAAGACCTGGCAGCACGCGAGTCATTCAACAGATATTTATGGAGCACTTCCTGTATGCATGTCAGGTACTGTAGGTTCTGGGAATCCACGGGTGAGCAACACAACTCTTGTAGAACTTTCCATCTCATAGATAATGTGACAGAGGTAAATGCTTTCTCAGCTTAAGAAAATGGAACCCAATGCAATTCTGCAGTTCAGACTGCCCAAAATGAATAGGTTCAATGATATGAGTCCTTCCTCAAGAAAGCACTAAAGAGTGGCCAGGTTTGGTTTCTAAATATAATTACCCCATAAAAGGAACCAGGTTCCTTGGAGGAATGAGTGGTTCCAGGCCGGGGCATGAAAATACAAGTGAGCCTGGAGTATATTGCAAAGGAAAGTTTGTTGTTGCTCAAAAAGTGATAAGACTACAGAATGATACAGCAAATGTGGCAAATTTAAAATTAGTGGATCTGGGCATCTAGGGCAGTGGCGCTGGAGGGAGGTGTTCAAGTTCTCTGTGTGAGTTTATTTTTTCAACTGTCCTGTAAGTTTGAAATTATTTCAAAATTAAAAGTTTAAGGGAAAAATTCTGAAAAAAAAAAGTGATGGGGCATGTTAAAAGGACACAGAAGCCAGCTTGAAGTGGCTCTCAGTACAATATTTTGAACATCAGAGTAACAGTAATGTATTATAGCTTAGAATCTAGAGTCTATACTGATGATAAATGAGAAAGGAAAGATCATTCTTAAAGTAGTATGCCAACCCCCAAAATGTAAAAGGAGCAAGGATTTCTAAGATCACCATTTTTAACCATGATGGTCATCATCGATTCAGGCAGGAATCTTCAATGGTTGTGAAAATGAAAGAGTGTAAGGCTTTTTTAAAAAAATATTTTTATTGAAATATCTCCATGCACCATACCAGTCCATCCAAAATATACAATTGATGGTTCACGATATCATCACATAGTTGTGTATTCCTTACCATGATCAGTTTTAGAACATTTGCATCACTCCAGAAAAAGAAATAAAAAGAAGAAAACCCCATCCATCCCATACCCCTTTCCCCTCCCTCTCATTGATCAGCAGTGTTTCAATCTACCTAATTTTTCCCCATTATCCCCCCTATTATTTATTTATAATTTATCCTTTTTTTTTTTTACTCATCTGTCCATATCCTGGTAAAGGGAGTATCAGACACAAGGTTTTCACAATCACACAGTCACATTTTAAAAGTTATATCGTTATACAATTATCTTCAAGAATCAAGGCTCCTGGAGCACAGCTGTATAGTTTCAGGTACTTCCCTCCAGCCACTCCAGTACACCGTGCACTAAAGGGAACATCTATATAATGCATAAGAATAACCTCCAGGATAACCTCTCACTTCTGTTTGAAATCTCTCAGCCACTGGGACTTTATTTTGTTTCATTTCTCTCTTCCTTTTGGTCAAGAAGGCTTTCTCAGTCCCTTGATGATAGGTCCTGGCTCACCCCCAGGAGTCATGTTCCACGTTGCCAGGGAGATGTACAACCCTGGGAGTCAGGTCCCATGTAGAGGAAGGGCAGTGAGCTCGTCTGAGTGCAAGATTTTTGAGGAACAGGATATTTACACAGTCATGAACATCTCCCCACAAATCACTTATTAATGACAAAGGAAAAAAAATTTACAGTGAGGAAAGACAGACACCACCTTGAACCAAGTGATTAAAGCTAAGCTCCCCGGGTGCACAGGTGGCTCTGTGGTAGGATGCTCACCTTGCACGCAGGAGATCTGGGTTCGATTCCCTGACCATGCGCCTTAAAAAACAAATACTGAAGTTAACCTCATGCTAGTGGTGTAAATCCATGTGTGCCTGCGGGCGGATGCACTGAGAAAAGCACATCACCCATGTGTTTTTGACCTGACTGTAATCATGAGGAAGCATCACACAAACCAAAATTGAGGGAAATTTCAGTGTAATGTAGCTGGCCTGTACTCTTCAAAATGTCAATGTCGAGAGGGACAAAGAAAGGCTGAGGAACCGTTCCAGAGCAAAAGGGACTAAAGAGACATGGCCACTAAATACGGTGTGCCCTCCTGGACTGGGTGTGGGTCAGGAAACAGGCATTCCTGTAAAGGACATTATTGGGGTAATTGGCAATTTTTGAATATGGATTTTAGATTATATTTTCCCTGTTAGATTTCCTGATTTTGATCATCGTACTATGGTTATGTATGACAGTGTCTGTCTTCTTAAGAAATGCACTCTGAAGTATTTATGGGTAAAATGGGATAAGTCTGCAATTTATTCGCAAATAGTTTAAATAAATAAGATAGGTAGATAGATAAGGTAGGTAGGTAGAGAGATGGATGATGGAAAGAGAAAGAAAGGATAGATAAACGATAAAAGTAGCTGTAGCAAATGTTAAAAACTGGTGAATCTGGGTAAGTGTATAGGACATTCTCTGTACTATTCTTACAGCTTCTTGGTACGTTTTAAATTATTTCACATCAGTGGGGGCCAGGGGAGTGGGGCGTGGCATGGAGACCCCTGGCTGGAGATGGCAGGGCCATTCGATGGGGCAGCGGGGACCCGAGTCTTCACCTGGAGGGCAGATGCCTGGGAGACCCTCGTGATGAGCATCAAACTTCCTGGGAGCAAGAAATAAACCATTTTTTGTGTGGTTCTGTTAAGACTGGGGGTTAATCTGTAACTTCTGGATAGTCCGGCTGTGTCTCTTTCCTGTTCCCTGGCTCTGTTCTTTCTGCCTTTCTTTAACCATATTATCCACTGGTGTCTTTCCTGCGCCTCGGGCAGCCGAGATGGGTGTCAGGTCGGTGTGAGGCGGCACAGCGGGGTCCAGAGATTGTTACAAGCTGGCGAGTGAGCGAATGGGTGGATACATCGAAGAGCGTGAAAGCTGGTTTTATCTTTGTGCGAGGAGGGAGTTACAAACGTGAATGAAGAAAAAGGTTACAATGAATCCTGTGGTGCTCTGACCTGGGTCTTGGAGGTATCAGTATGAACTCATGTTTTTTTAAAAGATTAAATAGATGATGGATGAGGTGACAGGTAGGTGTATATAGTAGATATAAATATGTGTGTGTGTGTGTGTGTGTGTGTGTGTTTTGATATATACACACATGTGTATCCTCTGAGAGAGCCTAGAAGCAGTAACACCCCAGGAACAGGGAGCGCATTTAGCTCCCACATCTTGTCCTCCAGCTGCAGTTCTCTGAAAGGAGCCAGAGCCCTCTGGAGAAATGGCTGACACCGGCGCTGGCACAGAAGCAGCATAGCATGAACCCGGAACATCTTGCTGTGCTGGAGAGTATGGTGGGGACTTGTCAGAATAACACAGGAGCAGCTTAAAAGGGTTCCCATCGGCCAAACCCGGGGCAATAGGCGCATCACAATAAATGCTGTTATATTAGATTAAACCCACTGGATAAAATAGGAACCCATGAGTCCACTCTGACATTAATAAATGAAAAATGGTTTAAGTAAATATAGAGAAAAGAAAAACACTTTCTTACAGTTAGAATACCCACTAATAAACGTGAAAGGACTGATGGAGAATCACCATTTGGCAATCATCATAGAAATAACTGATTCAGGCAAGGTCACCAATGGATGTAAAATTAATACATGAATGTTAGTTGAATAGAATCAAAATGTGTCCCCACAAATTACCTTTTAATTACAGAGAGAAAAATAATTTTATAATGAAGAAACCTGACAGACATCAGTTTGATCAAATGACCAAAGTTCCCCTGATAAGTAATAAGAGAAATTGCCATTTATGCCTCCTGACATGGAATACTGAGGCAAATAAAGCCTCACTTACGTCTGTGATATTTCTGCCCCACATGCATAACGTAAAGCTAATCATGAGAGAATATCAGAGAAACCAAAACAGAGTAACATTCTTCAAAATTATTGCCCTGTACTCTTTGGAAATGCCAAGGTCAGGAGTGACAAAGAAAGGCAGAAGAACTGGTCCAGAGAGAGGAGATTAAAGATAAATGAAAATTAAATGCAAATATGTGTTCCTGAAATGGATACTGGACTAGAAGAAAAAGGTTTTTTTGTTGTTGTTGTAAATTTACTTTTTTTGTTTCTTCATGGGCAGGCACCGGGTATTGTACCCAGGTCTCTGGCATGGCAGGGAAGCATTCTGCCACTGACCACCACTGCACCGACATTCTGTTGATTTACTTTTTGCTGTAAATGACATTATTGGGAATTCTGAACAAAGTCTGTGGATTAGATAGCAGTATTATATAGTGTTGCTATCCTGATTTTGATGGTTTTTACTTTGTCTTTTAGGAAATACACACTGTAATACATAGGGGTTGTGCCAGTTTGAATCTGTAGTGGACCCCAGAAAAGCCATGTCCTTTAATCCTCATTCAATATTGCTGGATGGGAGCATTTTGATTGTTCCCATGGAGATGTGACCCACCCAATTGTGGGTGGTAACTTTTGATTAGGTGATTTCCATGGAGGTGTGTCTCCACTCACTGAAGGTGGAGTTGCTTGCTGGAATCCTTTAACAGAGGAAACATTTTGGAGAGAGTTCCTCTTTGTAGAGCCACCAGGGAGCCAGCAGACACTACCATGTTCGCCACGTGCCCTTCCAGCTGAGAGAGAAACCCTGAACTTCATCGGCTTTCTTGAACCAAGGTATCTTTCCATGGATGCCTTTGATTGGACATTTCTATAGACTTGTTTTAATTGAGACATTTTCTCGGCCTTAGAAGTGTAAACTAACAACTTATTAAATTCTCCTTTTAAAGCCATTCCGTTTCTGGTATATTGCATTCTGGCAGCTAGCAAACTAGAACAGGGGTGATGGGGCGATATGTATTCAACTTAACTTTTAGTTGGTTCAGAAAAAAATATGTATATGTGTGTGTGTATAGGTTTATATGTATATATAATCTCTACATAGCCATACATGAGCATGTATGTGTGTCTATATACATATATGTGTAGTGATAGATAGGGAGAGAGAATAGTAAAGCAAATGTGGTAAAGTGTTCACAGAGAGTCTGGATAGAGGTTATATAGAAATTATTTGTATTATTCTTGCATCTTTTCTATAAATTTGAAGTCACTTCAAAATAAAAGATGATAAAATAAATAAGCAAGCAGAACCAGAAAATGTGAAAATTACAGATCGGGAATTTTCCCAGCAAAGGAAGAAAGCTGATCCCATGAGCATAAAGGAGATTCTTGGAAGAAGAGATGTCAAAGACAGAACTTGGAAATGCTACCAGTGCCCTAAACTAAATGTTTGATAAATAATTAAAAAATCTATAGCCTAGAATAATCTGGTTAATATCTGGGGTTTTAATTGTGATACTGAGGTCTAAACACAGTCTCACTTCTATTTTTCATAGACATATTTACATATTGTAACAATAATGCTGCGTTAAGCATTTTAAAAGTCAAAACATGCATATGTCTTTTATTTTACATTGTCTTGAGGCAGACTCTCAAGTATTTCAACAAATTATTTAAATATGTGATGTTACCTTGCCTTGTTCTTATTTTTATTTTTTCAATAATATTTCTTAGAGTGAATGATATTCCCAAATCTTTTAAATTGTCTAGTTTACTATTACATAGAGAAGCTTCAATATTGACAAATGGGCAAGAGAAAAGGGTGCTTAGATGTTTTTTGAGAAGTTTTCTCAGAAGAGACCATCTTAACAGAAAAATAATGAATACAAGTAGCTCAAGAGGATTAAGTTATGGCAAAATAAGGGGTTAAACAGTTCTTAGTATTTAAAACTGAAATTTGCCCATATAACTCAAAAGGAAATTATTTTATGTTATCAAAATAGTAATAAAGACAGTTCAGACTGGGTATGATTTATAAGAAACTTCTTTTTTTACAGATAGTAACAAGGTAGGAACTAATAATATGGTGAATGGGCAGGGACCACTACATGAGAAGTCTCGAACTCAACCAATGTGCAAAGAAATTAAATGTAATTTATAAACAGTAAATTACATTTTCCTTTGTGTTTAATCATATTTTCAAAACAACTCAGAAAATTGGGACTTACACTTCAGCTCTACCACTTAAATAATGAAGTGAGCAATCTTGTTCATTTAATTCAGACATCCACTCTGATAAGCCAAACACTGAGGGACAAGTTATTCTAATGCACCAGCTATCCTGGTTAAGTAAATTAGATAGTTGGCAAAACTGTACTTTAATCTTTATTTTCCCCTACTTTGTAATTTAAATGAGAAATGATTTAAGTATTCTTAAAGTTGAAATTCTTGATATCAAAAGGGGAAAACACTGTTTCTTTTCTGCAATGTTTTAAAACAGCACAAATTATAGAAAACATGAGTAATTGCTAGTGTTATGTCACTGAGTTGTAATTGTATAAAAGTCAGCATGAATATTCAGTTTTTCTTAGAAAAATAAAGTCAATCAATTAATTCCATTAACGTTTGAAGCTGTTGAAGCTGAAGAATGTTTGATTCCCTAAAGCTATTCCTTTCCAATTGATTACCTTCCAAGTTTGCAGAGAGCCAAGTACAGTAGGCTGAAATTTTATTGAAGTTTTATTATGTTTGCAAATTTTTATTTCACTTAGGGCTGCAACTGTATCATACCCATGTCTGGAGCATTTTGATTGTTCCCATGGAGATGTGACCCATTAATATCTACAGCCCGAAGCAGCCTAAGTGGGATGAGGTTTGAATTATGACAACACTACAATATACTTTAGATGTCAAATGTACTGTCCCATATCTCTAAGGAGGAAGTGAGCTATTTCTACTCTTTTTAGTAAACCACAATGCCTTCACTATTGTTTTTATGGTTTTTCTTTAGGCCTGTGTATTTCTCTAAAATTTTCAGTATGTTAATAAACCAGTGGCTATGTGTCCATTTTTAAAGAGCTTCAATTCTTCCGCCCCTCCCCCCTTGGCCTCTCTTACGTAATTAAGAAGTTGCCCCATTTTCTTTGGGGTACTGATGAAAGGGACTACTGCTGGAGCTTCTGCTGCACATGAAAGAGCAGATGAATACATCAGTCTGAAGCAGATCAGATCAGTAGGGATTTATTTTTCGTAACTGAGTGCTTATTATCTACTGCACACCAGGTAACTGAGAATGTGGGCTCCATTTTCAGAATGGGGACTGCCACGCCCTCTCCGCAGGCTGTCACTCATGTCCACCTTGGATGCCTTCTACGGCTGGTCCCGAAACCTGGCTGATTAGAAGAATCACCTGGGCACCTTTCTCAACATGGCAGATTCCAGGACTCTTCCTCAGACTCAGTCAAGTACAATCTTTTGAGGCCTGGGAACATATGTGTCTAAAAAGCTCTCCAGATGATTTAATGGGAAACTAGATTTGAGAACCTCTTCCTGTGATTACCAGTCCGCACTTTAGGGCCCAGAGTGAGTGAAGGTGCCACATATGTCTGTCCTTTTCATGTGGCTATTTTAGGGTCTTTCACATCTGGCTATGGCTTACGTCTCTGGGCCAAGCCATATTTTATGCTTTTAATTGCAGAAAGAAGACATTTCAAGATACCAAAAGACAGAGACTGGGCAAAAGGATTCACTTTTTTTTTTTACTGCCTATAAAATAATTGTCCAAATATTCAGGTATAAATTCTGTAACTTTAGGTGCTCCGTGCTGGCATGGACAACTTCAGGAGACAGCCCAGGCCCCAGAGCTGGCTCTGCTTTTTTGGAGTGGGCCTTGCCAAAGAGGTCGCCCTTAGCCATACAGCCAATGTACTGTAGACTCAACTCAGTTACCCTTCCAAAAAAGGGAGGGGGAATTTTGACTTTTAAAAACAGTCCATGCTTCCAAGGGACTTCTTTCATTGCTCAGATGTGGCCAGTCTCTCTCTAAGCCCAACTCTGCAAGTGAAATCATTACCCATCCCCCTACGTGGGACATGACATCCAGGGGTGAAAGTCTCCCTGGCAATGTGGGAGATGACTGCCAGGGATGGGCCTGGCCCTGGCACCATGGGATCAACAATGCCATCCTGACCAAGAGGGGGAAAGGAAGTATAATAAGGTACCAGTGGCTGAGAAGGTTCAAATAGAGTTCAGAGGCTACTCTTGAGGCCACTCTTAGACAAGCTTCAATTAGACATTGCCACCTATCACAGCTTGCCAAACCCCAACCAAAACCATTTCAGCCAATCTTAAAGAACACTTAGGGCAATATACAAGATTCTACAAAGGTTCCATGCACCAGGGTAACTTTCCAGAAACCTACAACCTCCAGGTGGGTCCCTGGACCAGATAAGCCCTGAAATGCAGAGGGCCCAGCCTCTCCAGAACATCAACTAATTCCATGCCCCTATCCTGTATTATCAACAGCCTTTTCCAACATGAAAAAGTCAGAAAGGACATAGCCAAAATACCCCTAAAGATTAGGAGAAAGATCAGAGGAGGAGTTATAACAGAGAAGCTAGGATTTAACAAATGAGTATGACTGCTGAATCATTATATTAATTTTTTTTTAGTCTCCAGTGTCTTGGAGCAGTCAGAAGGAAAAATCTAAAATTATGGAACTGCAACTGATATCAAACTCTAATCTGTTCTATAACTAATTGTTGCACTGTGCTCTGAAATTTATTGCTTATTTGTATATATGTTATTTTTCACAATTAAAAAAAATTATTATAAAAAAGTCCAGAATAGAAATTTTAGCCCCATGGTGAAATCCATTTTATCTTATTTTAAAGAGAAAATTTCTTCCTATTCTATTTATGGAGACATGCATATAAAAATGCAAGCAAACAATGTTCCTAATTCCTAGTATGTCCAAACAAGAGGCAAAAACCAAGATGTTAGTGGATGTTACTCTTCTTTCCCTCAGGGCAGATATGAAAAGGGTTGTATTTTAATTTAAGCTACCAGAGTGCAATATACCAGAACCAGAATGGCTTTTAAAAAGGAGGATTTATTAAGTTGCAAGTTTGCAGCTCTAAGGCTGTGAGAATGTCTAAACTAAGGCATCCAAAGAAAGATACTTTGATTCAAGAAAGGCTGTTGGGTCCAGATCACCTCTGTCAGCTGAGGAGGGCACATGGTGACATCTGCTAACTTTTTCTCCTCATTTTATAAGGTTGCCCCAGGAGTGTTTTCCTTCTGCATCTCTGAAGTTCTCTGGCTCTGTCGCCTCTGTTGACTCTGAAGCTTTTTCCAAAATGTTTCCTCTGAAAGGGCTCCAGTAAGTGACCCCACACTGAACGGTGGAGACACATTTCAATGGAGACCATCTAATCAAAAGGTCCCACCCACAACTGAGTGGGTCACATCTCCATGGAAACAATCAAAGAGATCCCACCCAATAATATTGAATGAGGATTAAAGAGCATGGCTTCTCTGGGGTATATGACAATTTCAAACTGGGACAGGTTATCACAGGGATTTAGTCTATTTTGCATAATTTATGAGAGACCCCTATTATATGCCAGGAATTATATGAGGATTTTCTTGTGGCTCCCCTAGAAATGATCCTCAAATCTACAAATGCATTCTTGACCCTAATATCTAACTCTTAAATTTCCCATTGCCTGTTGAAAAGTTCCACTTGAATGTCCTATCCACCAAGCATCTCAACTCTAATAACCTCAACTTTGTTTATCTTTCAAAATGTTTCTGGGTTAGGATTAGCCACAAGAAGTGTTTGGAAGGCAGAAATGAAACGGCAGCCATTACACTCTGAAGATGTCAGGCACTGCTGCAGCTCCTGCACGCTGTTGCTCATGTGGGGTCTCACTTTGGTGGGGGGCAGTCCAAGTCTGAGACTCCTTGAGCAACTGCTGGATCTCCTGCTTCAGGGTCTCAGACCTGAGCCCGCTGCATGTGCAGTACCATCGCTTCTATGAGAACCCACAGGCATATGAGTCCCTGAGCCTGCAGGTGGTGAGAGACAGATGCACAGCCTAATTTGTCCTTGTGTGATTCAATTTGTCTTAGTGGGTCCTGCTCACCCCCAGTTCATGTCCAGCTATCTTTGCTGACCGTAGGTCCTACTGTTTTACAGCAATTACAGGCCCAACCTCAGACACGGAGGCCATAACCTAGCTCTCACTATTGCATAAGCCTATCCCTGTAATTAACTTCTAATTCTACATCACTCATAGCAATTATGCGTCTCCGGACAAATGCTGACACAGACGGTGATATTGGAAGTAATTCCAGAACAGAACCTTAAGAATGGGTTCTCTGAATTGGTTCTCAATTGGGTCTCTGATCTGATTGGATTTCAAAGCCAACGATAAAGGCAACACCAATTGTCCATGACTGATTAGCAGAATCCTTTCTTAAATTATCACCTGTCGACACCTGTAGTCAATTGCCTAAAGAAGGCAAGGCTTTAGGTGACCAAGTAGATGCTTCCATAGAATATTTTAGTGAAAATAAGGAGTGTAATGGGATTGGTTGGTTACTTCTAAATATGGTGGATAACTGGAAGAAAGAAAAGGATAAGGTTGGGGCTTTAAGTTCCCAGCTCAAGATCAGATAAAGGACCAGGTTATGACTGTCATAAGAGAAACCCTCATCTCCTATAGCTGCAGGGCTGCAATTCCTAAAAGCCAAACCCCAAATCTAATCCTTAATTACAATGCAAATTGGATTCCCAATCTTGCAGGGTTTCATCTTAAAGTTAGGCATAGACTGGGCATGAGTGGAACCCTGAAAATTGGGATGGGGACATATGGACAGATTCTATGACGCTGGGGGTCTTAAACCCCTGAATTTTGCCAATCCTCCTTTGCCGGTAGCCTTTCCTTCCTGGTTAACACCTTCTGCTGCTTCTGCACCCCATTATAGCAGGTCCCGGAAGTTAAGGCAAAACATATGCGAGATGTGCAGGGCTTACATTGACAGAGTCCCCGGGAACATGTATGGGGCTGAAGCCTAAGGATGTTGGCTGGGTGCCTCCGACATGGCCCCAAGGATCTCTGCTTCCCGATATTCACACCCTTGTGTGAGCCCCTCCTACATTGTATCAGGATTGGGTAACCAGTAGAACACAGTGGAAGTGATATTATGTCACTTCTGAGATTAGGTTATGAAGGACGCTGCAATTTGTCTTTGCTGCTCTCTCTTTCCTTGAATTTCTCACTAGGGGAAGCCCTGTGCCCAGCAGCCCTGTGGATTGGCCCCTGTGATCTGGAGCTGAAGCATTCAGCCAACAGCAGAGTCAGTGTGCTTAGAAGCAGCTGCTCCAGCTCCAGGCTAGTGTTCAGAGACTGCAGTTCCAGCCAACAGCTTGATGACAAACTCATGAGGGACACCAAGCCAGAACCACCCACTGAGCCACGTCAGATTCCTGACCCTTGGAAAATGTCAGATAATAAATGTTTGCTGTTTAATCAGCCCCCAAAATGGGCCACACTGTGGTAGTTAGGTTCAGGTGTCAACTTGGCCAGGTGAAGGTTCCTAGTTCTATTGCTGTGGACATGTGGAGCCACATGAGCCGATGGCATGTGAACCTCATCTGTTGCTGATTCCACCTGCAGTCGGCTAGGAGGTGTGCCTGCTGCAATGAATGACGTTTGACTTAATTGGCTGGTGCTTAAATGAGAGAGCTCAACTAGCACAGTCCAAGCAGCTCAGCACACCTCATCTCAGTACTCACAGCTCAGCCCAGGCCTTTGTAGAATGCAGAAAGGAATCACCCCGGGAAAAGTTGTTGGAACCCAGAGGCCTGGAGAGAAGGCCAGCAGAGATCGCCCTGTGCCTTCCTACGTAAGAAAGAACCTCAGTTGAAAGTTAGCTGCCTTTTCTCTGAAGAACTATCTGTTAACTAAATAAATCCCCTGTTATTGAAAGCCAACCCATCTCTGGTGCATTGCATTCCAGCAGCTAGCAAACTAGAACACACACCAAAGGAGAGTACATTTCTAGCCAATAAGCGGCAGAATGCACAACCTAACAGACCTCACAAAAACCTCACCAAAAAGGGGTGAGTGGATGGGAGAAGAAATTTTAAAAGATCAACACATTGCCAGCCCAGGCTGTAGAGAGGACTCATAGCCAGATAGGGTGGCCAGTGCTCCCTAACCCTAAAGAAGCCAAGTTTCACAATAATACAACATTTTAGAAAAGTTTTGTACAAAAGCTATTCAAGATTTCTCTAGCACTGAGTTGTACAAAGCTCACTGAAATGGCACTTTTAGGGATAGCAGCTTCAGACCTCACAGAGGGTGATGAGATGAGCTTCCTATGGCTAAATCGATGACAAAACATAATCTTCTTTCCTTTTGTGTCTTTTTAAAGGAGGCAGGAGGGTAAGTGGTCACCCCAACAGAAAGGGCACATGATCCGTTCTGTGAGAGGTTGAAAGGGGGGTGGGTAGATAAAGGATGGGACAAAGATTTGGTCTCAGACATCTCACTATGTTAATTTGGTTATTTCTGATGGGAAAAATACAAAATAAAGAATAAACTGGCCCTAAGATACTTTAAAACTGAAAATGTGATGAACACTTTTTAAAAATTTATTTATTAATTAAAAAAATCAACAAATGAAATAAAAATTAACAGATAATCAGTAATTCACAATATCATCACTTAGTTGCCTATTCATCATTTCTTAGAACATTCGCATCCATTCAGAAAAAGAAATAAAAAGACAATAGAAAAAGAAATAAAATGAAAACAGAAAAAAAAATTATACCTACCGTACCCTTTACCCCTCGCTTTCACTGATCACTAGCATTTCAAACTAAATTTATTTTAACACTTTGAACACTTTTTTTTTTTTGCTTACTCTTCCTGGAATCGCCTTTCTGGTTTGGCTGGTGCTTTGTATGGATCAATGGGGTCTGCTATGGTGAAGCCTTTCTCTGAGCTGGGTTCTGCTTTGCTCCTAATACACAGGCCCATTCCTCTTTCCCACCTCTATGGAGAGGACAGTGTACATTAAGCTGTAAAGTGACCTTCCAAAAGTGAGAAAGGGATTAGATTGTTGCTTCAGAACTGTGGAATTATTTGGAACGTTTTGCAAATGGTTTCTACAACAACAACAAAAAAGGGGTAACCACAATGTGTGCACATCACAACCTGCTTTTAAAGACACTTGCTTTGTGCTCCGGTTCCCTTAAAAGTTGTTTCCAGAGCAGTTCACTCCAAGCGCAGCTGGGCTCTCTGGGGAGAGGTGGAGACGCAGGAAGGCAGCCGAGGGGGTGTGGGGAGTGGGTGAGGGATATACAAGAACAGAAAGCAGCCTTCCAGTTAGAGATCAGTGCTCAGTTTAAAGGTCAGCTTCGCGCAGGCTGGCCTCAGGTGGAGTCAGGGTCAAAGGAAGGAGCAGCAGCAGGGCAGGAGTGGAATGTTCTAGATTTCATTCAGGTCAAGCAGAGGCTGGTCCAGCATCCTCTGGGTCCAGAGGTGCTCCTTTTTGGTGCATTTCCATTTACCTTCCAAATCATCAAACTCTCTTTCCCAGCTTGGCTATGGACCTCTCATCAACTTAGCCGGGGACTCTGCCTCGCTAAGTTTATCAGTAAACATCTTTATCTCTTTGTCTCTGTCTTCTTTTTGAAAGTGCTTTTCTCCAGCAGCTCTGGGACACATCAGGTGGTGGCCTATCCACCACTCTGATCTGCTCCACAATGGTGCCCTGCCAGCTCACTCCTCTGGGTATTCCAAGTCCCCTGCAATAATCGCTAATTTCCAAGCTACCTCCTCCTACTTTCAACCTACCTCTTCTGCCATGTGCTTAGCTAATTGGAGCTGGATTTCCTGGAGTCCCATCTTTTCTGGCCCAATGTTCAACAACCTTCATTCTTCTCTCATTCCGCCAGCTTTTGCAGGGCAGTGGCCAGGCGCTCTCAAGACTGTCCAGCTCCTCTTCAACCAGCTGGATCCACCAGTTCAAAGAGGCCACCTCCACCCAGCCGCTTCCGGGGCCCGCCTTCTCCCTCCACTTCCTGATGCAGGCGCTGGGCTCTCTCATGGCGTCATCCACCTGGAGCTGCAGGGCCTGGACCTTGGGCTTGGCCATCTCCATATTGGTGCTCCTGGCCCTGGGGCCCGGCTGCTCCTGCTCGTGCTCCTCCTCTGCATGGGCAGACCTTCCTGCCACCCGGACTGAGGTCGCAGCCACTTCTCCAACATGGGATTGCTTTAATCAGAAAAAAATGCCTCAAAGCTGGGGGCAGGGGGTGAGGCGGTGCGGGGAGAGAGAAGGAAAAGGAAAAACCTTCAGGGGCTCCCTCTGTCTACCTGATATGGTCAACTTCCTCAGCCCGGTATGGGAAGTCCTAAACAATCAGTGCACTTTTTAGAAATTAGCTGCCACTACTTCCTGAATTCTTCCTCTGACTTTCTCTGTTCCTTGAGCAAGTAAATTGACTTCTTCCTTTCTGCATACACATTCACTAAACGTTCAGATCCTACCTGCAGGTCATATCCCGGATCAAGCAGCTGCCACTTCCATGGATACGTGACAGAAATCCCACACTTATTTAGTGGTGGAGGCCATTTCAAAAGCAGTCTGTCACACTTGTGCAAATGAGCTCTTTCAAGGTCAGGAGCACAAGCCCGATGCTCTTTCTAAGAGCCTGTTGGTAAGTAAATAAAAATTTGACCTGTGCCTTCTTAAACTTACTGTTGGCCTTACTCAAGGACTCTATGCCGACAGGTACCCCAGTTACAGTATTTTAAATGGTATTCTAAATTTTTGATGCAGATTTAAAGAGAGAGTTTTAAAACCTTGCCTGAGTGATAATAGTGAATTTTTTACACCCCATCTTTTTTAGATTTTTAGACATTATCTCACAGAGTCCACACAAACTGCATGTAGGGTCACCGATGTAACTTGTGGGGCTCAGTGCAAATTGAAAAATGTGAAGTTCCTGGTTCATAAACCGTTAAGAATTTCGAAACAGTGAGAGCAGATCATCAGACCATGTGTGGCGCCTATGTGACTATACAGGGTGTAAGCCCATGACGGGTCCTGTCACCACCTTACATTTAAGAAATAGGTTTATAGAGATCAAGTACTTTACCTGCCACAGAGCCAGAGTTTTGACCCCTACTAACTCGCTTCCAGCTGTACTAGGCCCCTTCCAGTGAACTGAAACTAATGAAGATTTTCTACATTTTTTAAAAACACACAAAGCCTGCTGCTAGTCACTTTCATTCCAGTTCACCGCACACGTTGAATGGATGAATGTGTTCGTCTACGTAAAGAAGCAGCAGTCTGGTCTACCTTAGGAGCCCTTGTCGCACATTTCCTTTTAAAATATTCTCCCGTAGTCCGACGGAAAATGCAGACATGCTTATGTGTAATGTCAATTACTGCAACTTAAAAATACTGTAATACCAGAAGTTGTGGCACAAAATGGTGCTATTGTGTTCGAAACGCAACATTTGAATTATACACATCGAGCATTAGTCCTATCTTTAATGACTACTGCATACTAGGGCACACTTAAATAGAAAGAACCGAGGCCCAGGCGTCAAGGAGAGATGCCTGAAGGTGAAGTGACAAAGGAAGGGTCACGGGCACGAGTCCAATACCAGAGACAGCCCGGGCCGCGCACCTGCGCAGAACGAATCCTCCTACGCAGAAGCCGGCCGGAAGGGCGGGGCGGACGTGGGGCGGGGCTAGGGTTGCTAGAAGGACGCGATGACGCCACGGCCTCGAACCTCTTCTCGGCCAATGGGCGCCGCCTGCAGGTAATGACGCGCCGCGTGCGTCTGACTGACGGCGCGCGAAGGGAACGGGAGTGCGAGCCGGGACGACGTTCGGCTTCTGAGTCGCAACCTTTCCGAGGGAGCGGTCGGTGTTCGCCATCTTAGGAGTGAGTGGGACCGGCCTTCCTCCCGGGGGTGCGGGGAGCGGAGCCCCTGGGGCGCTGCTGCGGTGGCTCTGGGCCCGCTCGGGCGCGGCCTGCCTTGGGAAGGACGTCGTGACCTCCCCAAGGGCGCGGAGACGGGAGGAAGGCAGGCCCGGGTCGGGTCCCGGGGGGGTGGCTGGGCCGCCCCGACGCCCGGGCCCCTGCCTCACCGCCGCCCCCTCTTCCCTAGGAGGATGTTCGCGTCCGTGGCGCATCTGGCGCGCGCCAACCCGTTTCACGCGCCTCACCTGCAGCTGGTGCACGATGGGGGGCCTCGCGGGCCCCCGCAGCGGCCCCACCGGGCCCCTGGGCCCGCCCCGCCGCTCGCGCAGCCTGTCCGCGGCCGCCCTGGAAGGTGAGGGCGGATGCTGCCCCGAAGCGGTTGCCGTGCCTTGCGGCCTGCCCTGCTCTCGGGCCTGGGGGACGCGAAAGGACGGGGCAGCCCCGGCACGTCGGCCGCTCCCGCGCGAGCTGTCGGGTCCTTCGCCCTCCGCAAGGGCGTGGAAGGGCCTAGGCCGGAGCCCCGCGGTGACCTCCACGGCCTCGCGGCGGTGAGGACGGCCAGGCGGTGACCGCCCGTTATCTGGTCAGCGGACCGCCGGGCGAAGCTGCCTAGCAGCTGACCCCCCGTAATCCAAACTGTATTCTCTGTTGTTTGACTTGGGTTTAATTTTTTTCTTAAAAATACCCCCTCTCCTGTAAGTGCGCTGCAAGCCCGGAATTAGTTGACGCGGGTGCGTGAGATTCCTGGTTCTCCAGAGTTTCGATGCGGGGCGGCGACCTCGAGTCCCGCACGGGCTGCGGGAGGAGGTGAAATCGGTAGGCAGCTCCTGGCGTCACTGCCTGGGGGTTAGGGAGAGTGGGCCCAGCTTTTACGTAACCGTTTTAAACCCCGGAGAGGGAGGAAAACCTGACAGTCAAATCGTAGAAGTCGTGAGAATGGTATCTAGAGAGGGTCTGTAAAATCTGAAGCTTTTTGTTTTGTTTTGTTTTTATCTTCGTGTGTTTCTGTTTTTAGTTTGGGTAAATAATCCTTACCTATCATTCTGAACTTCACTGTGAAACCATAAAACCTCACTTGGTCTGGGGGATTACTATAGTGTATATTTGACTGCAGAAATTTATGTTTTATGCTATAGGAATTCATTTATGTGGTGATAGTATTGGTAAGTGCTCAGTTTGAAGTTGTTTGCCGTCTTTTACATGTTGGGGTGCTCATTCTTGCTTTGATTTTTATTTCATTGTGAAGGCCGTTAATGTTGATAACTTTTTAAAAACACCATCATGGGTAACTAAGTAACAGCTAGTATTTTACAGATACAGAATATTTGTAATCCTAAAATGATTTGGGCAACACATTTCCCCTTATTCACACGAGATGGAGAATTACCTTTGACTTGTTGGTAAAGGACGACGAAGATGTTCAGCTGTGATGGTTCTGTTTCACAGGGAAATCTAGTTTTCCCATGGCCTGATTATCTCTGAAGAAAATCTTACTTGATTTTTTTTTTTAACTCAGAGCAGTATAGCTGTGACTATGGATCTGGCAGATTCTTTATCCTTTGTGGACTTGGAGGAATTATTAGCTGTGGCACAACACATACAGCATTGGTTCCTCTAGATCTGGTTAAATGCAGAATGCAGGTTTGTTTTGCATGCTGGACTAGAGCATATTGTTGATGCATGGCTGTTAAATCAGATGTAATCATCTACTAACAAGCTGTGTGGAAACCTAACTGTCCAGGAGGTAAGTTGATGACCAGTAACATAAGTTTTATATTAAAATGCATGGTGTGTCTTGTCTTTTTTTTTTCTTGTACTAAATAAACATATTTTGCTTTAGTCTCACACATTAGTTGAAATTTAAAAATATTAAGTACCATCTATTTTCAGCACTCTGCAGTAATGACATTCTTTTGTTCTTCCTCATGCAAAAACATTTTTAAATTTTGCGCATTTAGTCACTATCATTATACACTCTAGGCACTCCTAGATTATACCATCTCAGTCTTTATCATCTATCTTTGTGATTTCATTTATGCCCCCAGCCCTCCTCCCTCTATCATTCTCACATGCAGCTTCATTCAGTGTTTTAACATAATTATATTACAGTTAGGTAGTATTGTGCTGTCCATTTCTGAGTTTTTATTTTCAGTCCAGTTGCACAATCTTTATCCCTTCAGCTCCAATTACCCAATATCTTCCCCTATTTCTGTCTCCTGATGGTCCCCTCTTTCAACAAAATATTCCAAGTTTATTCACAAATGTCAGTTCACATCAGTGAGACCATACAGTATTTGTCCTTCTGTTTCTAGCCAATCTCACTCAGCATAATGTCCTGAAGGTCCATCCATGTTGTTACATACTTCATAACTTTATTCTTTCTTATAGCTGCATAATAGTCCATCGTATGTATATGCCACAATTTGTTTAGCCACCCGTCTGTTGATGGACATTTTGGCTGTTTACATCTCTTGGTATTTGTAAATAATTCTGCTATAAACATTAGTGTGCAAATGTCCGTTTGTGTCCTTGCCCTCATGCCCTTTGAGTAGAGATAGCATATAGATGGGTCCTGTTTTTTAATCCATTCTGCCAGTCTATGTCTTTTGATTGGGGAGTTTAATCCATTAACATTTAGTTGTTATTACTGCATGGGAACTGCTTTCTTCTACTGTTTTGCTTTCTGGATTTTATGTCATATCCAATTTTCCTTCTTTTTATCTTTGCTCATAGTCTTCCTTTCTACACTCTTCTCCACATCTCTCTCTTCTGTCTTTTCGTATCTGTTGCTAGTGCTCCCTTTAGTATTTCGTGCAGATCTGGTCTCTTGGTTGCAAATTCTTTCAGTGATTTTTTGTCTGAAAATGTTTTAATTTCTCCCTCATTTTTGAAGGACAGTTTTGCTGGATAGAGAATTCTTGGTTGGCAGTTTTTCTCTTTTAATAATTTAAATATATCATCCCACTGTCTTCTCGCCTCCATGGTTTCTGCTGAGAGATCTATGCATAGTGTTATTGGGCTTCCCTTGTACGTGATGGATTGCTTTTCTCTTGCTGCTTTCAAGATTCTCTCTTTCTCTTTGATTCTGACATTCTGATTAGTAAATGTCTTGTAGTATGTCTGTTTGGATCTATTCTCTTTGGGGTACGCTGCACTTCTTGGATCTGTAATTGTAAGTCTTTCATAAGAGTTGGAAATTTTCAGTGATAATTTCCTCCATTAGTTTTTCTCCTCCTTTTCCCTTCTCTTCTCCTTCTGGGATACCCACAACACGTACATTCATGTGCTTCATATTGTCCTTCAACTCCCTGAGTCCCTGCTCATATTTTTCCTTTTTTTCCTGTATATTTTCTTTTTCTTGTTGGATTTCAGATATTCCGTCCTTCAGTTCATTATTCCTATGTTTTGTCACTTGAAATCTACCATTTCCATTGTTTTTTTTCAAGTCTTCTACGGTGCCTTTCATTCCCATAAGTTCTGTGATTTGTTTTATCAGACTTTCGATTTCTTCTTTTTGTTCATTCCTTGCCTTCTTTGTATTCTCCCTCAATTCATTGATTTGGTTTTTGATGAGATTTTCCAGGTCTGTTCGTATATTCTGAATTAATTGTTTCAGCTCCTGTATGTCATTTGAATTGTTTGTTTGTTCCTTTGACCGGGCTATTTCAATTGGCTCATTTTTTAATTGGATTCTTTGTCTATTTATTGTTGAATTGTAGGAGTTCTTTATATATTCTAGATATTAAACTCTTTTCAGATATATGGTTTCTAATATTTTTTCCCATTCTGTAGGTTGTTTTTTTTCACTTTCTTGATAATGTCTTTTGATGCAAAAGCTATTTATTTTTGTGAGGCCCATTTTTATGTATTTTTTCTCTTGGTGCTCATGCTTTTGTGTAAATTCTAAAAATCCACTGCCTACTACAAAGTCTTGAAGATATTTCCCTATGTTTTCTTGTAAGAGTTTTGTAGTATTGACATTTATATTTAGGGCTTTGATCCATTTTGAATTCATTTTTCTATGTGGCATGCGGTAAGGGGTCCACATATATCTTTTGCATGTGGATTTTCAGTTGTCGCAATACTGTTTGTTGAAAAAACTGATTTTCCCCATTGGATGGACTTGGCACCCTTATTAAAAATCAGCTGGCCATAGATGTGTGTTTTATCTCTGGACTCTGAATTTTATTCCATGGTCTGTATGTCTGCCTTTATGGCAGTACTACACTGTTTTAATTAATGTTCCCTTGCTACGAGTTTTAAAATCAGGAAGTATATATCCTCCAGCTCATACATTCAAGATTGTTTTGGCTGGTCAGGGCTTCTTACAATTTCATATAAATTTGAGGATCAGCCTTTCCATTTCTGCAAAAAAATACTGCTGGAATTTTGATGAGGATTAGTTGAATTTATAGAACTCTTAAGGCAATATTGACGTTTTAACAATGTAATGTCTTACAATCCATGAACATGGGTTGTCTTTCAATTTAGTTAGATCATGTTTAATTTCTTTCAGCAATGTTTTGTAGTTTTGATTGTACAAGTTTTTTATATGTTTGGTTAAATTTATTCCTAGGTGTTTTATTCTTTTAGATGCTCTCAGAAATGGAATTTTCTTTTCAGATTGTTCATTTCTGGTGAATAGAAAGCCAACTGACTTCTGTGTATTTTTCTTGTATCGTACAACTTTGCTGAATTCAGACTAATGTCCTGGTAGCTTTCTTATGGATTCTTTGGGGTTTTCCATATGTACGGTCATAATATCTGTGATAGGGATATTTTTACTTCTTCCTTTCCAATTTATCTGCCTTTCTTTCTTTCTCTTGCCTGATTGCTCTGTCTAGAACTTCCAGAACAATGTTGAATAACAGTGGTGAAAGCGGGCATCCTTGTCTATCTTATTCCTGATTTAAGCGAAAGCTTTCAGTCTTTTACCATTGAGTATGGTATTTGCTGTGGATTTTTCAGAAATGCCCTTTATTATATTGAAAACATTTCCTTTATTCCTTGTTTTCTGAGTGTTTTTCTCATGAAAAGATATTGAATTTTGTCAAGTGCAATTTCTGTATCAGTTGAGATCATGTGATTTTTTTTCTTCATTTTATTAATGTGGTATGTTAATTGATTGATTTTATGTTGCACTATCCTTGTAATGCTGGAATTAGTCCTACTTGGTCAGGGTCATTATTCCTCTAATGTTGGATTTGGTCTGCCAATATTTTCTTGAGAATTTTTGCATCTTTATTTATCAGAGACACTGGTCTGTGATTTTCTTTTCTTGTTTTTAGCTGGCTTTGGTATCAGAATAATGCTGGCTTCTTAGAATAAGTTAGAAAGTAACCTTCTCTTCTGTTCTTTTGAAAGATTTTCAGAAGGATTGGTATTAAATTTTCTCAATGTTTGGTAGAATTCAGCAGTGAAACCATCTGATCCTGGAACCTTGTTAGTAGGTTTTTTTTTTTAATTATTATTTTTTAATTAGAGAAGTTGTAGGTTTACAGAAAAGACATGTGAAAAATACAGTGTTCTCATGTGCCCCCATTGTTGACACTTTGCATTAGTGTGATACCTTTGTAACAGTTGATGAAAGAATATTAAAATAGTACTATTAATTATAGTCCATAGTTTACATTAGGTGTGTTTTTTCCCCATATACCATCCTATTATTAATACCTTGTATTAGTGTCATACATTTGTTATAATTCATGAAAGATTACACCTTTACATTAATTAACCCCAGTAATTCTTCCACTGCAGGATTTACTGTGTTATACAGTCCCATGTTTTATCTTCTAACTTTCCTTCTAATAGCACACACAACTCAAAACTTCCCCGTTCAATTAAATTCACCTACATTAATCAATGCTATTAATTACACTCACAATAATATGCCACCATCACCACCATCCATTTCCAAACCTTCACAATCAACCTAAACAGAAATTCTGTACAAATAAAGCATCACCTCCCCATTTTCTAACCCAGTCTATCCACCTTGTAACCTACATTCTAGATTTTCACTCTATGAGTTTGTTTATTATAATTCGTTCACATCATTTAGCTCAGACTATATGTGTTCATATGTCTCAGGCTTATTTCATGTAGCATAATGTCCCCTACATTGATCCATGTTGTTGTATGTATCAAGACTTCATTTCTCTTACAGCTGAATAATATTCCTTTGCTTGTACGTACTGCATTTTGTTTATCCATTAATCTTTTTTTTTTTTTTTTAATTTTTTTTAATTTTTATTAATTAAAAAAAGAATTAACAAAACAATTAGAAATCATTCCAATCTACATGTACAATCAGTAATTCTTAATAACATCACATAGTTGCATATTCATCATTTCTTAGTACATTTGCATCGATTTAGAAAAAGAAATAAAAAGACAACAGAATAAGAATTAAAACAATAATAGAAAGAAAAAAAAACAAAAAAAACAAAAACAAAAAACCTATACCTCACATGCAGCTTCATTCAGTGTTTTAACATAATTGCATTACAATTGGGTAGTATTGTGCTGTCCATTTCTGAGTTTTTATATCCAGTCCCGTTGTACAGTCTGTATCCCTTCATCTCCAATTATCCCTTCTCTTTTTTTTTTTTTTTTTAATTAACGGAAAAAAAGAAATTAACCCAACATTTAGAGATCATACCATTCTACACATGCAATCATTAATTCTTAACATCATCACATAGATGCATGATCATCATTTCTTAGTACATTTGCATTGGTTTAGAAGAACTAGCAACATAACCGAAAAAGATATAGAATGTTAATATAGAGAAAAAAATAAAAGTAATAATAGTAAAATCAAAACAAAACAAAACAAAAACCTATAGCTCAGATGCAGCTTCATTCAGTGTTTTAACATGATTACTTTACAATTAGGTATTATTGTGCTGTCCATTTTTGAGTTTTTGTATCTAGTCCTGTTGCCCAGTCTGTATCCCTTCAGCTTCAATTACCCATTGTCTTACCCTGTTTCTAACTCCTGCTGAACTCTGTTACCAATGACATATTTCAAGTTTATTCTCGAATGTCCGTTCACATCAGTGGGACCATACAGTATTTGTCCTTTAGTTTTTGGCTGGATTCACTCAGCATAATATTCTCTAGGTCCATCCATGTTATTACATGGTTCATAAGTTTATCTTGTCTTAAAGCTGCATAATATTCCATCGTATGTATATACCACAGTTTGTTTAGCCACTCTTCTGTTGATGGAGATTTTGGCTGTTTCCATCTCTTTGCAATTGTAAATAATGCTGCTATAAACATTGGTGTGCAAATGTCCGTTTGTGTCTTTGCCCTTAAGTCCTTTGAGTAGATACCTAGCAATGGTATTGCTGGGTCGTATGGCAATTCTATATTCAGCTTTTTGAGGAACCGCCAAACTGCCTTCCACAGTGGTTGCACCCTTTGACATTCCCACCAACAGTGGATAAGTGTGCCTCTTTCTCCGCATCCTCTCCAGCACTTGTCATTTTCTGTTTTGTTGATAATGGCCATTCTGGTGGGTGTGAGATGATATCTCATTGTGGTTTTGATTTGCATTTCTCTAATGGCCAGGGACATTGAGCATCTCTTCATGTGCCTCTTGGCCATCCGTATTTCCTCTTCTGAGAGGTGTCTGTTCAAGTCTTTTTCCCATTTTGTAATTGGGTTGGCTGTCTTTTTGTTGTTGAGATGAACAATCTCTTTATAAATTCTGGATACTAGACCTTTATCTGATATATCATTTCCAAATATTGTCTCCCATTGTGAAGGCTGTCTTTCTACTTTCTTGATGAAGTTCTTTGATGCACAAAAGTGTTTAATTTTGAGGAGTTCCCATTTATTTATTTCCTTCTTCAGTGCTCTTGCTTTAGGTTTAAGGTCCATAAAACCGCCTCCAGTTGTAAGATCCATAAGATATCTCCCAACATTTTCCTCTAACTGTTTTATGGTCTTAGACCTAATGTTTAGATCTTTGATCCATTTTGAGTTAACTTTTGTATAGGGTGTGAGAGATGGGTCTTCTTTCATTCTTTTGCATATGGATATCCAGTTCTCTAGGCACCATTTATTGAAGAGACTGCTCTGTCCCAGGTGAGTTGGCTTGACTGCCTTATCAAAGATCAAATGTCCATAGATGAGAGGGTCTATATCTGAGCACTCTATTCGATTCCATTGGTCGATATATCTATCTTTATGCCAATACCATGCTGTTTTGACCACTGTGGCTTCATAATATGCCTTAAAGTCAGGCAGCGCGAGACCTCCAGCTTCGTTTTTTTTCCTCAAGATGTTTTTAGCAATTCGGGGCACCCTGCCCTTCCAGATAAATTTGCTTATTGGTTTTTCTATTTCTGAAAAATAAGTTGTTGGGATTTTGATTGGTATTGCATTGAATCTGTAAATCAATTTAGGTAGGATTGACATCTTAACTATATTTAGTCTTCCAATCCATGAACACGGTATGCCCTTCCATCTATTTAGGTCTTCTGTGATTTCTTTTAGCAGTTTTTTGTAGTTTTCTTTATATAGGTTTTTTGTCTCTTTAGTTAAATTTATTCCTAGGTATTTTATTCTTTTAGTTGCAATTGTAAATGGGATTCGTTTCTTGATTTCCCCCTCAGCTTGTTCATTACTAGTGTATAGAAATGCTACAGATTTTTGAATGTTGATCTTGTAACCTGCTACTTTGCTGTACTCATTTATTAGCTCTAGTAGTTTTGTTGTGGATTTTTCCGGGTTTTCGACGTATAGTATCATATCGTCTGCAAACAGTGATAGTTTTACTTCTTCCTTTCCAATTTTGATGCCTTGTATTTCTTTTTCTTGTCTAATTGCTCTGGCTAGAACCTCCAACACAATGTTGAATAATAGTGGTGATAGTGGACATCCTTGTCTTGTTCCTGATCTTAGGGGGAAGGTTTTCAATTTTTCCCCATTGAGGATGATATTAGCTGTGGGTTTTTCATATATTCCCTGTATCATTTTAAGGAGGTTCCCTTGTATTCCTATCTTTTGAAGTGTTTTCAACAGGAAAGGATGTTGAATCTTGTCGAATGCCTTCTCTGCATCAATTGAGATGATCATGTGATTTTTCTGCTTTGATTTGTTGATATGGTGTATTACATTAATTGATTTTCTTATGTTGAACCATCCTTGCATACCTGGGATGAATCCTACTTGGTCATGATGTATAATTCTTTTAATGTGTTGTTGGATATGATTTGCTAGAATTTTATTGAGGATTTTTGCATCTGTATTCATTAGAGAGATTGGTCTGTAGTTTTCTTTTTTTGTGATATCTTTGCCTGGTTTTGGTATGAGGGTGATGTTGGCTTCATAGAATGAATTAGGTAGTTTTCCCTCCACTTCGATTATGTTGAAGAGTTTGAAGAGAATTGGTACTAATTCTTTCTGGAGCGTTTGGTAGAATTCACATGTGAAGCCATCTGGTCCTGGACTTTTCTTTTTAGGAAGCTTTTGAATGACTAATTCAATTTCTTTACTTGTGATTGGTTTGTTGAGGTCATCTATGTCTTCTTGAGTCAAAGTTGGTTGTTCATGTCTTTCCAGGAACCCGTCCATTTCCTCTAAATTGTTGTATTTATTAGCGTAAAGTTGTTCATAGTATCCTGTTATTACCTCCTTTATTTCTGTGAGGTCAGTAGTTATGTCTCCTCTTCCATTTCTGATCTTATTTATTTGCATCCTCTCTCTTCTTCTTTTTGTCAATCTTGCTAAGGGCCCATCAATCTTATTGATTTTCTCATAGAACCAACTTCTGGCCTTATTGATTTTCTCTATTGTTTTCATGTTTTCAATTTCATTTATTTGTGCTCTAATCTTTGTTATTTCTTTCCTTTTGCTTGCTTTGGGGTTAGCTTGCTGTTCTTTCTCCAGTTCTTCCAAATGGATAGTTAATTCCTGAATTTTTGCCTTTTCTTCTTTTCTGATATAGGCATTTAGAGCAATAAATTTCCCTCTTAGCACTGCCTTTGCTGCGTCCCATAAGTTTTGATATGTTGTGTTTTCATTTTCATTCGCCTCGAGGTATTTGCTAATTTCTCTTGCAATTTCTTCTTTGACCCAGTCGTTGTTTAGGAGTGTGTTGTTGAGCCTCCACGTATTTGTGAATTTTCTGGCACTCTGCCTATTATTGATTTCCAACATCATTCCTTTATGGTCCGAGAAAGTGTTGTGTAAGATTTCAATCTTTTTAAATTTGTTAAGACTTGCTTTGTGACCCAGCATATGGTCTATCTTTGAGAATGATCCATGAGCACTTGAGAAAAAGGTGTATCCTGCTGTTGTGGGATGTAATGTCCTATCAATGTCTATTAAGTCTAGTTCATTTATAGTAATATTCAGATTCTCTATTTCTTTATTGATCCTCTGTGTAGATGTTCTGTCCATTGATGAGAGTGGTGAGTTGAAGTCTCCAACTATTATGGTATATGAGTCTATTTCCCTTTTCAGTGTTTGCAGTGTATTCCTCACGTATTTTGGGCCATTCTGGTTCGGTGCGTAAATATTTATGATTGTTATGTCTTCTTGTTTAATTGTTCCTTTTATTAGTAGATAGTGTCCTTCTTTGTCTCTTTTAACTGTTTTACATTTGAAGTCTAATTTGTTGGATATTAGTGTAGCCACTCCTGCTCTTTTCTGGTTGTTATTTGCATGAAATATCTTTTCCCAACCTTTCACTTTCAACCTATGTTTATCTTTGGGTCTAAGATGTGTTTCCTGTAGACAGCATATAGAAGGATCCTGTTTTTTAATCCATTCTGCCAATCTATGTCTTTTGATTGGGGAATTCAGTCCATTGACATTTAGTGTTATTACTGTTTGGATAATATTTTCCTCTAAGATGTTGCCTTTTGTATTATATATATCATATCTGATTTTCCTTCTTTCTACACTTTACTCCATACCTCTCTCTTCTGTCTTTTTGTATCTGACTCTAGTGCTCCCTTTAGTATTTCTTGCAGAGCTGGTCTCTTGGTCACAAATTCTTTCAGTGACTTTTTGTCTGAGAATGTTTTAATTTCTCCCTCATTTTTGAAGGATAATTTTGCTGGATATAGGAGTCTTGGTTGGCAGTTTTTCTCTTTTAGTATTTTAAATATATCATCCCACTGTCTTCTAGCTTCCATGGTTTCTGCTGAGAAATCTACACAAAGTCTTATTGGATTTCCCTTGTATGTAATGGATTGTTTTTCTCTTGCTGCTTTCAAGATCTTCTCTTTCTCTTTGACCTCTGACATTCTAACTAGTAAGTGTCTTGGAGAACGCCTATTTGGGTCTAATCTCTTTGGGGTGCGCTGCACTTCTTGGATCTGTAATTTTAGGTCTTTCATAAGAGTTGGGAAATTTTCAGTGATAATTTCTTCCATTAGTTTTTCTCCTCCTTTTCCCTTCTCTTCTCCTTCTGGGACACCCACAACACGTATATTTGTGCGGTTCATATTGTCCTTGAGTTCCCTGATACCCTGTTCAAATTTTTCCATTCTTTTCCCTATAGTTTCTGTTTCTTTTTGGAATTCAGATGTTCCATCCTCCAAATCACTAATTCTATCTTCTGTCTCTTTAAATCTATCATTGTAGCTATCCATTATTTTTTCTATGTTTGCTACTTTATCCTTCACTTCCATAAGTTCTGCGATTTGTTTTTTCAGTTTTTCTATTTCTTCTTTATGTTCAGCCCATGTCCTCTTCATGTCCTCCCTCAATTTAGCGATTTCATTTTTGAAGAGGTTTTCCATTTCTGTTCGTATATTCAGCATTAGTTGTCTCAGCTCTTGCGTCTCATTTGAGCTATTGGTTTGTTCCTTTGACTGAGCCATATTCTCAATCTTTTGAGCGTGGACAGTTATCTTCTGCTGCTGGCGTCTGGGCATTTATTCAGATTTCTCTTGGTGTTGGACCCAGCAAGGTTGTAATATTTTTCTGTGAAATCTCTGGGTTCTGTTTTTCTTATCCTGCCCAGTAGGTGGCGCTCGTGGCACACGTTTGTCTGCGGGTCCCACCAGTAAAAGGTGCTGTGGGACCTTAAACTTTGGAAAACTCTCGCCGTCCTGGGGGTTCGCTAGCCGAAGCGGCTTGAGCCGGCCCTCGGTCCGAACGCCCGGAGGGTTGCTGGTCGCTGCAGCCAGGGAAAGAGCCCGTCCGAATTTCCTAGTCAGCCCTGGGCAACAAGCGTGGCGGGAGGGCGCCAGCGGCAGCGGCCCGCCCGAGAGAGTGCACGTTCCCCAGGAGTCACGGGTTTGGAAGGGGCCTCCCCCACCCGTCACCGTTCTCCACGGCCTGGGGGTTTCCGATCCAATTCTCTCAGTTGGTCCGGGGGCTACGCGTGGTGTGGGCGCCAGCCGTCTTTGTTTCAGGGGACCGCCTCTCCAATTCTCCCAGCCGGCCCGGGAAGGGGGAAGGGAGTAACTCCGGCCGCTTGCCACCCCGCCCGGTAAGGCCCGCGCGCCTCGGCGATCTCACCCGAGTTGCTTCTCTCAGCCAGCCAGCCGTTCCAGGATGGAGTACACTGTCTTTTTTATCTCTGTTGTGGCTTTGGGCGCTTTCTGTATCGTTTCTACTCCCCTAGTAGGTGTCCTGGAGAAGAAACTAAGATCCGCGCGTCTTACTAAGCCGCCATCTTCCAGGAAGTCCCCATTAATCTTTTGATGGACACTTGGGTTACTTCTTTATTTTGGCAATGGTAAATAATGCTGCTATAAATATAATGTGAAAATATCTGTTTGTGTTTCTACCTTCAGTTCTTCAGGGTACAAATAGCAGGATTTCAGGGTCATAAAGTAATTCTATATCTAGCTTCCTAAAGAATTGCCAAACTGTCTTTCACAGAGGCAATTTTACATTGTCACCCCAATGAATGCGTGTTCCTATTTTTCCACATCCTCCAACACTTTTAATTTTCTGTTTTTTTTTAATAGTAGCCATTGTAATGAGTGTGAAATAGTACATTGTGGTTTTGATTTGCATTTCCTTAATAGTTACTGATGTTCAGCAACTTTTCTTGTGCTTTTTAGCCTTTTTGTATATCCTCTTTGGGCAGATGTCTAAGTTTTTTGCCCATTTTTTATTTGAGTTGTGTGCCTTTATTTTTCAGTTGTAGGATTTCTTTATACATTCTGAATATTAAACTTTTATTGGATATGTGGTTTCCAAATATTTTCTCCCATTAAGTAGGTTGTCTTTTTACTTTTGTGACAAAATCCTTTGATACACAGAAGTTTTTAATTTTGAGGCAGTCCCATTTATCTACTTTTTCTTTTGTGGTTTGTGCTTTGAGTGTAAGGTCTAAGAAACCATTGCTTAACACAAGGTCCTGAAGAGGCTTCCGTAAATTTTCTTCAAGGAGTTTGATAGTTCTAGCTTTTATATTTAGGTATTTGATCCATTTTCAGTTAATTTTTATGTAAGATATGACATAGGGGTCCTCTTTCATTCTTTTGCGTAGGGATATCCAGTATCAGTTGTTGAAGAGGCTATTCTTTCCCAGTTGAGTGGATTTGACAACCTTGTAAAAAATCATTTGGCCAGTTATGAGGGTCTATTTCTGAACCCCCAATTCGATTCCATTGGTCAATATATCTGTCTTTATGCCACTACCATGCTGATTTGACCACTTTACTTTGTAATATGCTTTGAAGTCAAGAAATGTGAGTCCTCCAACTACATTCTTCTTTTTCAAGATGTTTTTAACTATTCAGAGCCCTTTACCCTTCCAAATAAATTTGGTAATTGGCTTTTCTGTTTCTATAAAGTAGGCTGTTGGAATTTTGATTGGGATTGCATTGAATCTTTAAACCACTTTGGGTAGAATTGACGTCTTAACAATATTTATCTTCTAGTTCATGAGCACAGAATGTTCTTCCATTTATTTAGATCTTCTTTGATTTCTTTTAGCAGTGTTTTATAGTTTTCTATGTATGAGTCCTTTACATCCTTGGTTAAATTTATTCCTAGATATTTGATTCTTTTAGTTGCTCATGTAAATGGAATTTTATTCTTGATTTCCTCCTCAGCTTGCTCAGTATTAGTGTTTGGAAGACTACTGATTTTTGTGTGTTGATCTTGTACTCTGCCACATTGCTGAGTTCGTTCGTTAGCTCTGGTAGCTTTGTTGTCAGTTTTTCAGAACTTTCTATATATAGGATGACATCGTTTGCAAATAGTGAAAGTTTTACTTCTTCCTTTCTAATTTGAGTTCCTTTTTTTTTTTCCCTTGCCTAATTGCTCTGGCTAGAATTTCCAGTATAATGTTGAATAACATTGGTGAGAGTGGGCATCCTTGTCTTGTTCCAGATCTTAGAGGGGAAGCTTTCAGTCGTTGACCATTGAGTGTTTAAGAAACTTGGCCAGAGAAGTCACGGCAAATCTTCCTCTTGGGCCACAGGGCCATGAACAGGAAACCTTTGCCTAAATGCTGATGCAGCTCTGAATTGTTCCAAAGCCCCAGCTGCCTCCTCTGATTGGTGCTTGGTCAGGAAGCTCGTGTCCTCACCGTGGAGGTGGCCACACCATCGGTGGAACATTGGGAGATTTAAGTTTTTCATCCATCTCTTTACTTGTTGAGAATATTTATTTCTTCTTGTATCAGATCAGATAATCTGTATATTTCAAGGAATTTGTCCATTTCATGCAGGTTTTCTCATCTGTTACCATATAACTGTTTATAATGTCTTATAATCCTTTTTATTTGTGTAAGGTCAGTTGTAATGTGCCCACTTTCATTCCTGATTTTAGTCATGTGTGTCTTCTCTTTTTCTTTGTCAGTCTGGCTGAAGGTTTGTCAATTTTGTTGACTTTTAAAAAACTAACTTTTAGTTTTGTTGATTCTCTCTATTGTTTTTCTGTTCTCTATTTCTTTCATCTCTGCTCTGATTTTTCCTGTTTCCTTCCTTCTCCTAACTTTGGGTTTCGTATGCTCTCTTGTTCTAGCATCTTTAGATATGAAGTTAGGTTACTGATTTGTGATCTTTCTTCTTTTTCAATGTAGGCTTTTCAGGCTATAAATTTCCCTCTGAGTGCTGACTTTGTTGCAGAAGTTTTGGCGTGTTTTGTTTATTTCTTTTGTCTTATGGTATTTCTTAATTTCCTTTGTGATTTCTTCTTTGACACGTTATTTGTCTAATTGCAAGTTGTTTAATTTCCACATATTTGTAAATTTTCCAGTTTTCTTCCTCCTGTTAATTTCTAGTTTTATTCCATTACTGTCTAAGAAGATATATTATTTCAATATTGTTTAAGTTATTGAAAATAAGATTAAGGTTTGATTTGTGGCCTAACATGGTATATCCTGGAAAATGTTCCATGTGTACTTGAGAAAAATGTCTCTTATGCTATTGTTGGGTAGAATGTTCTATGTGTCCATTAGGTCTAATTGATTGATACTGTTGTTTAAGTGCTCTGTTTCCTTATTGATCTTCTATTTAGATTCTCCATCAATTATTGAAAGTTGTATATTGAAGTCTCCAACTGTTGTTGTAGAGCTATCTATTTCTCTCTTCAGTTGTATCAGTTTTGCTTTATATATTTTGGGACTCTGTTTTGAGGTGCTTATATGTTCATAGTCATTGTATCTTCTTGTTGGATTGAAACTTTTATCAATATATTCTGTTTCATAATCTTTTAAAAGCATTTTTTCTTTCTGCTTTCAAAATCCTTTCTTTGTCTTTAGATTTTTTATAATGTCACTATAATGAGTTTTGGTGGAGATCTCTTAGAGTCTATCCTGCTTGGGGTTCATAGAGTTTCTGTGATGCATATATTCATGTCTTTTATCAGAGTTGAGAAGTTTGCAACTATTATTTCTTCACATACTTTTTCTATCCCTTTTTTTCTTCTTTTGTCTTAGGATTCCTAGTCGTCCCAGAAGGGTATGCTTGATGATGTCCCATCTGTCTCCCAGCCTCTGTTAATTCTTCTTCATTATTTTTTTTTTCTGGATAATTTCAGTCATCTTGTCTTCATACTCACTGAATCTTTCCTCTGCCTGTTCAAATCTGCTTTTTGAATCTGACTAATGAGTGTTTCATTTCACTAAGTGTACTTTGCAGCTCGGAAAATATCTGTTTTCTTTTTTCATTATTTCTACCTCTTTATTTTGCTAAAGCAATGTTTTCCTAATTTTCTTTAGTTTTTATATGAATCATAACTCATCGAATATATTAAAGGCAGTTGATTTAAAATTATTAGCTAATAGTTTCAGTGTATGAGCTTCCTCAAGGATGGTTTCTGGCAAATTCTTTTGTTTCTTGTGAATGGGCCATACTTTCCTGTTTCTTTGTGTGTTTTGTAATTTTTTTTGAGCACTGGACATTCTGAGTATGGTCTTTTCATAGTTCTAGAAATTTAGTTCTCTCACTCCTCTGGGGTTGTAAGGTGTTTAGTTTACTTTTGTTCTGGTCAAGGCCTTGTGCCATTAGTATGACTTCCAAATTATTTTTGCTCCTAAACAGGGAATGGCAAGAGAAAATAGAGAAAGATGTAACTACTTCCTCCTTAAGACTCCTCTGCTGCTTTTGCCTGAGAAGGGTTGGAACAGTGGCTGCTCTCAGAGTTGCTCTAAGTGTCTGGCTGTTTCTTTAAATACCTTCCTGACGTTTTCACTCACTGTTCCTCCTTCCATAGCCCAAGTTCCAGCCAAATTGAACTCTCATTGGTCCCCTATGAGATTTTTATGCTTTCCTGCTCCTGTGCATCCATTTTCTGTTTGAAATGCCTTTCTGTACTCAGTTACTGAATCACACTTTGAACTTATTTCTTAAGTCTACTCTGAATGTATTATCTCCATGAAGTTTCTTCTAAGGAATCACTGTTTTGAGTTCCACAGAACTTTTTCTCTATATCTTCTTTTGTAGGTTTTTCCCCCTTTTTTGGGGGGGGTGAGGGTGGGGTATGTCTCATTTCCTCTGCTAGGCTCTTAGGTTTCTTTATGCCAGATTCTTGTTTTATTCATATTTGCCTTATATATAGATGCTAAATAAACATTTGTTAAATAAATGAATTTAAATGAGGAATTAATACGGATTCTAAATACAGTTGCTTTGATTTAGTTGTTATTCTTGATATGGCCATGGTATAGAAATAAATCCCTATTCCGTTCATTCATTTATGCCTGAGATATGTTTGCAAGCTTTCTTGTGTCAGTTATTTCAGTTCCCTCTCTTCCCTTCATGCCTGAGGAATTTCTCCTGGAGCCCAGTGTGACAAATAATGCAGATCAGTTTCTTCTGTCATATTTTTTTTTATTAATTAAAAAAAGAATTAACAAAACAATTAGAAATCATTCCATTCTACATGTACAATCAGTAATTCTTAATAACATCACATAGTTGCATATTCATCATTTCTTAGTACATTTGCATCGATTAAGAAAAAGAAATAAGAAGACAACAGAATAAGAATTAAAACAATAATAGAAAGAAAAAAAAAAAACAAAAAACCTACACCTCACATGCAGCTTCATTCAGTGTTTTAACATAATTGAATTACAATTGGGTAGTATTGTGCTGTCCATTTCTGAGTTTTTATATCCAGTCCCGTTGTACAGTCTGTATCCCTTCAGCTCCAATTACCCCTTCTCTTTTTTTTTTTTAATTAACGGAAAAAAAGAAATTAACCCAACATTTAGAAATCATACCATTCTACATATGCAATCAGTAATTCTTAACAGCATCACATAGATGCATTATCATCATTTCTTAGTACATTTGCATCGGTTTAGAGAAACTAGCAACATAACCGAAAAAGATATAGAATGTTGATATAGAGAAAAAAAATAAAAGTAATAATAGTAAAATCAAAACAAAACAAAAACCTATAGCTCAGATGCAGCTTCATTCAGTGTTTTAACATGATTACTTTACAATTAGGTATTATTGTGCTGTCCATTTTTGAGTTTTTGTATCTAGTCCTGTTACAGTACGTCTGTATCCCTTCAACTCCAATTGGCCATTATCTTACCCTGTTTCTACCTCCTGCTGGACTCTGTTACCAATGACATATTCCAAATTTATTCTCGAATGTCTGTTCACAGCAGTGGGACCATACAGTATTTGTCCTTTAGTTTTTGGCTAGACTCACTCAGCATAATGTTCTCTAGGTCCATCCATGTTATTACATGCTTCATAAGTTTATCCTGTCTTAAAGCTGCATAGTATTCCATTGTATGTATATGCCACAGTTTGTTTAGCCACTCTTCTGTTGATGGAGATTTTGGCTGTTTCCATCTCTTTGCAATTGTAAATAACACTGCTATAAACATTGGTGTGCAAATGTCCGTTTGTGTCTTTGCCCTTAAGTCCTTTGAGTAGATTCCCAGCAATGGTATTGCTGGGTATTATGGCAATTCTATATTCAGCTTTTTGAGGAACCGCGAAACTGCCTTCCACAGTGGTTGCACCATTTGACATTCCCACCAACAGTGGATAAGTGTGCCTCTTTCTCCGCATCCTCTCCAGCACTTGTCATTTTCTGTTTTGTTGATAATGGCCATTGTGGTGGGTGTGAGATGATATCTCATTGTGGTTTTGATTTGCATTTCTCTAATGGCCAGGGACATTGAGCATCTCTTCATGTGCCTTTTGGCCATTTGTATTTCCTCTTCTGATAGGTGTCTGTTCAAGTCTTTTTCCCATTTTGTAATTGGGTTGGCTGTCTTTTTGTTGTTGAGATGAACAATCTCTTTATAAATTCTGGATACTAGACCTTTATCTAATATATCATTTCCAAATATTGTCTCCCATTGTGTAGGCTGTCTTTCTACTTTCTTGATGAAGTTTTTTGATGCACAAAAGTGTTTAATTTTGAGGAGCTCCCATTTATTTATTTCCTTCTTCAGTGTTCTTGCTTTAGGTTTAAGGTCCATAAAACCACCTCCAGTTGTAAGATCCATAAGATATCTCCCAACATTTTCCTCTGTTTTATGGTCTTAGACCTAATGTTTAGATCTTTGATCCATTTTGAGTTAACTTTTGTATAGGGTGTGAGAGATGGGTCTTCTTTCATTCTTTTGCATATGGATATCCAGTTCTCTAGGCACCATTTATTGAAGAGACTGTTCTGTCCCAGGTGAGTTGGCTTGACTGCCTTATCAAAGATCAAATGTCCGTAGATGAGCACTGTATTCGATTCCATTGGTTGATATATCTATCTTTATTCCAATACCATGCTGTTTTGACCACTGTGGCTTCATAATATGCCTTAAAGTCAGGCAGCGCGAGACCTCCAGCTTCGTTTTTTTTCCTCAAGATGTTTTTAGCAATTCGGGGCACCCTGCCCTTCCAGATAAATTTGCTTATTGGTTTTTCTATTTCTGAAAAATAAGTTGTTGGGATTTTGATTGGTATTGCATTGAATCTGTAAATCAATTTAGGTAGGATTGACATCTTAACTATATTTAGTCTTCCAATCCATGAACACGGTATGCCCTTCCATCTATTTAGGTCTTCTGTGATTTCTTTTAACAGTTTTTTGTAGTTTTCTGTATGTAGGTTTTTTGTCTCTTTAGTTAAATTTATTCCTAGGTATTTTATTCTTTTAGTTGCAATTGTAAATGGGATTCGTTTCTTGATTTCCCCCTCAGCGTGTTCATTGCTAGTGTATAGAAATGCTACAGATTTTTGAATATTGATCTTGTAACCTGCTACTTTGCTGTACTCATTTATTAGCTCTAGTAGTTTTGTTGTGGATTTTTCCGGGTTTTCGACGTATAGTATCATATCGTCTGCAAACAGTGATAGTTTTACTTCTTCCTTTCCAATTTTGATGCCTTGTATTTCTTTTTCTTGTCTAATTGCTCTGGCTAGAACCTCCAACACAATGTTGAATAATAGTGGTGATAGTGGACATCCTTGTCTTGTTCCTGATCTTAGGGGGAAAGTTTTCAATTTTTCCCCATTGAGGATGATATTAGCTGTGGGTTTTTCATATATTCCCTCTATCATTTTAAGGAAGTTCCCTTGTATTCCTATCTTTTGAAGTGTTTTCAACAGGAAAGGATGTTGAATCTTGTCAAATGCCTTCTCTGCATCAATTGAGATGATCATGTGATTTTTCTGCTTTGATTTGTTGATATGGTGTATTACATTAATTGATTTTCTTATGTTGAACCATCCTTGCATACCTGGGATGAATCCTACTTGGTCATGATGTATAATTCTTTTAATGTGTTGTTGGATACGATTTGCTAGAATTTTATTGAGGATTTTTGCATCTATGTTCATTAGAGAGATTGGTCTGTAGTTTTCTTTTTTTGTAATATCTTTGCCTGGTTTTGGTATGAGGGTGATGTTGGCTTCATAGAATGAATTAGGTAGTTTTCCCTCCAATTCGATTTTTTTTGAAGAGTTTGAGGAGAATTGGTACTAATTCTTTCTGGAACGTTTGGTAGAATTCACATGTGAAGCCATCTGGTCCTGGACTTTTTAGGAAGCTTTTGAATGACTAATTCAATTTCTTTACTTGTGATTGGTTTGTTGAGGTCATCTATGTCTTCTTGAGTCAAAGTTGGTTGTTCATGTCTTTCCAGGAACCCGTCCATTTCATCTAAATTGTTGTATTTATTAGCGTAAAGTTGTTCATAGTATCCTGTTATTACCTCCTTTATTTCTGTGAGGTCAGTAGTTATGTCTCCTCTTCCATTTCTGATCTTATTTATTTGCGTCCTCTCTCTTCTTCTTTTTGTCAATCTTGCTAAGGGCCCATCAATCTTATTGATTTTCTCTCGTTTTCATGTTTTTGATTTCATTTATTTCTGCTCTGATCTTTGTTATTTCTTTCCTTTTGCTTGCTTTGGAATTAGTTTGCTGTTCTTTCTCCAGTTCTTCCAAGTGAACAGTTAATTCCTGAATTTTTGCCTTTTCTTCTTTTCTGATATAGGCATTTAGGGCAATAAATTTCCCTCTTAGCACTGCCTTTGCTGCATCCCATAAGTTTTGATATGTTGTGTTTTCATTTTCATTTGCCTCGAGGTATTTACTAATTTCGCTTGCAATTTCTTCTTTGACCCACTCGTTGTTTAAGAGTGTGTTGTTGAGCCTCCACGTATTTGTGAATTTTCTGGCATTCCGCCTATTATTGATTTCCAACTTCATTCCTTTATGATCCGAGAAAGTGTTGTGTATGATTTCAATCTTTTTAAATTTGTTAAGACTTGCTTTGTGACCCAGCATATGGTCTATCTTTGAGAATGATCCATGAGCACTTGAGAAAAAGGTGTATCCTGCTGTTGTGGGATTTAATGTCCTTTAAATGTCTGTTAAGTCTAGCTCATTTATAGTAATATTCAGATTCTCTATTTCTTTATTGATCCTCTGTCTAGATGTTCTGTCCATTGATGAAAGTGGGGAATTGAAGTCTCCAACTATTATGGTATTTGTGTCTATTTCCCTTTTCAGTGTTTGCAGTGTATTCCTCACGTATTTTGGACCATTCTGGTTCGGTGCGTAAATATTTATGATTGTTATGTCTTCTTGTTTAATTGTTCCTTTTATTAGTATATAGTGTCCTTCTTTGTGTCTTTTAACTGTTTTACATTTGAAGTCTAACTTGGTGGATATTAGTATAGCCACTCCTGCTATTTTCTGGTTGTTATTTGCATGAAATATCTTTACCCAACCTTTCACTTTCAACCTGTGTTTATCTTTGGGTCTAAGATGTGTTTCCTGTAGACAGCATATAGAAGGATCCTGTTTTTTAATCCATTCTGCCAGTCTGTGTCTTTTGATTGGGGAATTCAGACCATTAACATTTAGTGTTATTACTGTTTGGATAATATTTTCCTCTACCATTTTGCCTTTTGTATTATATATATCATATCTGACTTTCCTTCTTTCTACACTCTTCTCCATACCTCTCTCTTCTGTCTTTTCTGTTCTGACTCTAGTGCTCCCTTTAGTATTTCTTGCAGAGCTGGTCTCTTGGTCACAAATTCTCTCAGTGACTTTTTGTGTGAGAATGTTTTAATTTCTCCCTCATTTTTGAAGGACAATTTTGCTGGATATAGGAGTCTTGGTTGGCAGTTTTTCTCTTTTAGTAATTTAAATATATCATCCCACTGTCTTCTAGCCTCCATGGTTTCTCCTGAGAAATCTACACAGTCTTATTGGGTTTCCCTTGTATGTGATGGATTGTTTTTCTCTCGCTGCTTTCAAGATCCTCTCTTTCTCTTTGACCTCTGACATTCTAACTAGTAAGTGTCTTGGGGAACGCCTATTTGTGTCTAATCTCTTTGGGGTGCGCTGCACTTCTTGGATCTGTAATTTTAGGTCTTTCATAAGAGTTGGGAAATTTTCAGTGAAAATTTCTTCCATTAGTTTTTCTCCTCCTTTTCCCTTCTCTTCTCCTTCTGGGACACCCACAACATGTATATTTGTGCGCTTCATATTGTCCTTGAGTTCCCTGATACCCTGTTCAAATTTTTCCATTCTGTTCCTGATAGTTTCTTTTTCTTTTTGGAATTCAGATGTTCCATCCTCCAAATCACTAATTCTATCTTCTGTCTCTTTGAATCTATCATTGTAGGTATCCATTGTTTTTTCTATCTTTTCTACTTTGTCCTTCACTTCCATAAGTTCTGTGATTTGTTTTTTCAGTTTTTCTATTTCTTCTTCATGTTCAGCCCATGTCTTCTTCATGTCCTCCCTCAATTTATCGATTTCGTTTTTGAAGAGATTTTCCATTTCTGTTTGTATATTCAGCATTAGTTGTCTCAGCTCCTATATCTCATTTGAACTATTGGTTTGTTCCTTTGACTGGGCCATATTTTCAATTATTTGAGCGTGATCCGTTATCTTCTGTTGGCATCTGCGCATTTAGACAGATTTCCCTGGGTATTGAATCCAAAAGTTTGGAAGATTTTTCTGTGAAATCTCTGGGTTCTGTTTTTCTTATCCTGCCCAGTAGGTGGCGCTCGTGAGACACGTTTGTCTGCGGGTCCCACCTGTAAAAGGTGCTGTGGGACCTTTAACTTTGGAAAACTCTCGCCGTCCGGGAGGTTCGCTAGCCGGAGCGGCTTGAGCCGACCCAGGGTCCGAACGCGGGGAGGGTTGCTGGCCGCCGCAGCCCGGGAAAGCGCCCGTCCGAATTTCCTAGTCAGCCCGGGGCACCAAGTGTGGCGGGAGGGCGCCAGCGGCAGCGGCCCGCCCGGGAGAGTGCACGTTCCCAGGGAGTCACGGGTTTGGGAGGGGCCTCCCCCACCCGTCACCGTTCTCCGCAGCCTGGGGATTTCCGATCCAATTCTCACAGTTGGTCTGGGGGGCCGCGCGTGTTGTGGGTGCCAGCCGCCGCGGTTTCAGGGGACCGCCTCTCCAATTCTCCCAGCCGGCCCGGGAAGGGGGAAGGGAGTGACTCCGGCCGCTTGCTGCCCCGCCCGGTGAAGCCCGCGTGCCTTGGCGATCTCACCCGAGCGGTTTCTCTCAGCCAGCCAGCCGTTCCAGGATGGGGTACGCCGTCTTTTTTATCTCTGTTGTGGCTTTGGGAGCTGTTCTGTGTCGTTTCTACTCCCCTAGTAGCTGTCCTGGAGAAGAAACTAAGATCCGTGCGTCTTACTAAGCCGCCATCTTCTCCGGAAGTCCTCTCTTCTGTCATATTGAGGACTGCTTTAGGAAATAGCTAAGATCTCTGAAGCTTGGAAATTCTATGACCTGTTTTGAACTGCTTTGTGTCACTAACCTACCCAGACAATAGGGCCAGTTTCACTGAAGCCAGGATCTGTAGACTTGCTTAGTTCGTAAGATTCAGAAAACTGTGAATATGAAATTGGGATAATTTTCTCTGGAAAATGTAATCAGATGGTAAGCTTGCTGGCACGTTGTGACTTTTCTCTGTCTTCTGGAATAATTAACTATTCTCCAAGCAACTGAGGAAAACAGATTTTATTTAGGAGGATTTTGCTCTGGCCCTCTAGTCAAGTTAATTAACCCCAGCTTTTCTCTGTAAAAGGTGGTCCATATATTCTTCCTTATTATTCTGTTTTGCTTACTGAAATGTAATGAGAATAAAAGACTGTAGGCAAGAGAGAGAAGAGCACACTTCCCCCTTATTCCCATAGGATATTATGGCCATAGGGGGAGGATTATAACAGACTTATTTCTTTGATATTCAGGTATGGAATTGGCAATCAGAGGAATATTTCTTTCTGCAAGGCTATCAGGAAACAGTGAAAGACTTTATTTAGACTGTTGAAAAATTCAAGACTGCTTTCTTGGTCTTTTGATGGAACAGTGAAGGTAATTTGAAGCATGGGTTTTCTAATACTTTAGAAAAAAGTATTCAGGTGGTTTATATGGTGACAGCCAAAAGCAGATGGGTATGAAGTAACTACTTAACTTTTAAAATTTTTATTTTCTCATGCCTGTTTTCTGTGTACTGCAGTAGCCTACATCAGCTGTGTTTATGAACATTATACTAAAGGGAAAGAGTCTAAACAACCACTTTGCTAAAGCTCTTGTTTCATAGATGTGTCTTATAGTCTGTCATGATCAGTAATGCAAAATGGTCTTACAAGTGATAACTTCTGAGTTTTTTTTTTTTTTAATTTTAAAGGTGTGGAATATTATTACTTCAAGAATAGAAAAAGACTTTCTGTCACCAGGGTACAGTACTTTCTTGTGAAATTTCTCCTGATGCTACCAAATTTTCATCTACCTCTGCTGACAAAACTGCAAAGGTAGGCCAATCAGTTGAAATATGCATTCATAAAACTTTGGTATGGTTTTGATTTAAAAGTCCAAATAATATGTAAAACAGAGCATGACAGTTTTTGTCTACGTCTGTTTCTTTTTCTGTGAGCTTTTACGTTATGCACATTGGCATTTAGTAGGTGTTGGATAGACTGAATGAGTGACACTGAGGACTTCTGACTTCTCCCTATCTGATTGCTTTTTGTCTGTTACTAATTCTGTGAGCTTTTGCATTATACCCATTAGCATTTAGTAGGTGTTGGATAGATTGAATGAGTGATACTGAGGATTTCTGATTTCTCCCTTTTTGATGATTTTTTGTCTCTAATTAATCTAATGCCATCTCTACTGCATGTTTCAGGCAATACAAATCACTGAAGGGGGTTTGAATTTAATTGTACCCCATGGTAAATGCTTATATAAGTTGAGGCATTTGAAAATCATATTCCAGTGAAATGATGTTGCTTGTTGCTTTTCCATCTGTGTTACTGATACTGCTATCTACCCTTCTTTCCAAGGTACAAACCTTGGAACTTTCTGGGACTCTATATCCTTTCTTTCATGCTCTGTTGATTACTCTTCAATGTCTCTTGATCTTTCTTCCCCTTTGTGTCCCTGTTGCTTCCTATTGAAACGGAGCTCAAAGGATATTAAGGAATGATGAGAAAAAAAAGAAAGGAAGAAAGAAAGAAAGACACAGACGGGCTCAGGGGGTCTGAAGCTTGAGTTTACTTCAGACAGACTTCAGACAATTTTATTCTTAACCAGATCCTAGTTATATACCACAGGATGTCAATAGATAATCTGCAGGCATTTCCTGAGGGAGCAAGATTCTTATCTCACAGTGTTCTTCATACTTAACATAACTGTTTGGGGTTGTGTTAGTTAGATTCAGTTGTCAACTTGGCCAGGTGAGCATACCTAATCTTGTTGCTGCGGACATAAGCCAATGGTACGTGAACCTCATCTGTTGCCAATTACATCTGCAGTCGGCTAGGAGGCGTGTCTGCTGCAATGAGTGACGTTTGACTTAATTGGCTGGTGCTTAAATGAGAGATCGCAACATAGCACAGCCTAGCAGCTCAGCATTCCTCATCTCAGCACTAGCAGCTCAGCCCAGGCCTTTGGAGATGCAGAAAGAAGTCACCCCGGGGAAAGTTGTTGGAACCCAGGGGCCTGGAGAGAAGACCAGCAGAGACCATCTTGTGCCTTCCACATAAGAAAGAACCTCAGTGGAAAGTTAGCTGCCTTCCTCTGAAGAACCAACAAAATAAATCCCCTTTTGTTAAAAGCCAATCCGTCTCTGGTGTGTTGCATTCTGGCAGCTAGCAAACTAGAACAGATTTGGTACCAGGAGTGGGGTGCTGCTGCGGTTTGTAAATGCCAGATATGTTTGAACGGTGTTTTGGATGGCTAAGGGGAAGACTTTGGAGGAACTGTGAAGAGATTGATGGAGAAGTCCTGGAGGGCTTGAAGAGACTGTTGGTGTAAATGAAACCACTGCCAATCTTGACAAAGGAGGACACAAAAGGGAGAGATTGGAGTTTGCAGAGTGAGAACCGTGGAAGTTCGGGTCTGAAGCCAAGAAACCTCGGCCAGGAGAGTGGACCCACCTGTATGTGTGGAGAGGGTGAGTTTACCCTGAAGGGCGAGGATGAGTCTCCCCTCTCATTGCAGTGGAATAGTTGTGCAGCCTTGGGCCTTGGAAAAGGCGTAGCACGCTCCTTGGGGGGCTGGGAGAGCCTGGCTGCCACCATGTGGAGGGGTTGAGCGTGTGCCCCAGAAATGGCAGAGACCCCAGGGGTGGCCCTGATGCCTGGAGAGAGTGGAGCCCAGAGGTGGTCTCCTCGATGTTCCCCGAGGTTGATTTGGAAAGAGGCCGACCACTGCATAGGCCCTTGGAAGGGGTGGGACTGCCGCTTTCTACAGCCGAAGGATAAATGACTTTCAGACTTGGAAATCCAATGGTGTTTGCCTGCAGATCTTCCTTCCAATTTCTCCCTGTGGAAATGGCAATCTAGATCCTGTGAATATCCTCCTTTGCATCTTGGCACTAGACAACTTGTTTTGAGATTCACAGGTCCACAGCAAGAACAGAATTTTTTGCATCTGTTTAAGGTGATGCTTGATTGCCAAGTTGACAAGGGGTGGACATGTGTTAGTTAGATTCAGTTGTCAACTTGGCCAGGTGAGCATACCTAATCTTGTTGCTGCGGACATAAGCCAATGGTACGTGAACCTCATCTGTTGCCAATTACATCTGCAGTCGGCTAGGAGGCGTGTCTGCTGCAATGAGTGACATTTGACTTAATTGGCTGGTGCTTAAATGAGAGATCGCAACATAGCACAGCCTAGCAGCTCAGCATTCCTCATCTCAGCACTAGCAGCTCAGCCCAGGCCTTTGGAGATGCAGAAAGAAGTCACCCCAGGGAAAGTTGTTGGAACCCAGGGGCCTGGAGAGAAGACCAGCAGAGACCATCTTGTGCCTTCCACATAAGAAAGAACCTCAGTGGAAAGTTAGCTGCCTTTCCTCTGAAGAACCAACAAAATAAATCCCCTTTTATTAAAAGCCAATCCGTCTCTGGTGTGTTGCATTCTGGCAGCTAGCAAACTAGAACAGGGGTAAACATTCTCTTCCTCCCAGACTGCTCTACATAACAATCTCCACAGTTGACTGCCGCCGTCCTTAAGCCAGCAGCTTGCAACAAATTCTGTAGGTCTTGCTTTAAACTCTTGGCTTCTACATGTCCCCACTCTTAAAACCAGACCTCCTTGTTTCTTCTTTTCTGGTGAACTGTCCCTACATTTTCCTGCCACTCGTCTGTGCCTCCTCCAGCTTATCTTCCATATTGCTGCCTGAGTTCTTTGTTGAAAACCTTTATCACCTGAAAGTTTATAAGCCAACCACCTTAGCCCATCACCATCTTTTTCAGCTACATTGGTCCCTCAGTGTGCAGGCTGCTTCCTACCTCTTTCTTTTTGTACATGCTGTTTACTTTGGCTAGAAAAAATGTTCTACTCCCTTTTTACCTCAAAGAATTATGGCATCATTTTAGATCAAGACCTGATGTCAGCTCTGCAGCAAAACCTTCTGTGACCTCAGCCAAGATTGGCTGTTCTACCTTCAGTGTTCCCGTTATATTTTATTCATGCCTGTTAGAGCATTTACTACATATAACTGTTCACTTATCTGTTCATGAGCCTATTTTTTTCTTCTTTTTTTTTTGAATGGGCAGGCACTGGGAATTGAACCTGGTTCTCTGGCATGGCAGGTGAGAATTCTGCCACTGATCCACCGTCACGCTTCCCGAGCCTATTTTCGTGATTAAACTATAAACTTTCTAAGGACAGGACCTTTGTTCCACCAGCTCCTAGCTCACAGAGTTTGATACATGACAGATTTCAGTCTATGCTTATTAAGTGCTGCTGAAAGAATCATGAGGGAGAATGTTGAAAAGGAAAGGATAGGATATGGCTTGCAAGATGATAGGATGGTGTAGTGACTAACCTTTAAAGACTACTTGCCATATGCTAGGAATTTTACTTTCAATTATCTCATTTAATCTTCACACCATAAGTACTATTGTCCCCATTTCACAAATGCAGAAACTGAAGCTAAAGAAGCTTATTTAAGTTGTCTGAAGTCAGAAGGAACTAGTAAAGAGTAGAGCCAGGAGTCACATGGTGTTCTGTGTCACTCTCCATACCACTGCACTGAATTGCTCTTCTTTCTTCTAAATATAAAGTTAGTAAGGAAGCTGTGAGTTTGGTCTTTGAGCTAAAGTTAAGTTGAATAATTAAAAGGAAAACTCAGAAAAATTAACGAGTTTCAAGCTGCAGCTTGGGTATGTTGTGAAAAATTTATGAACTGTCAAATGTTAGAACTTCTAAGTGATTGGATTTTTGCCTATATAACACTCAAGACAGGGTTTGCAAAGGCTCTTTTTTTTTTGAGTGCATTTACTATGTCTAAACAATCCTAATTGCTTTCCAGATTTGGAGTTTTGAACTTCTTTCTCCTCTTCATGAATTGAGGGGGCACGAAGGCTGTGTGCGCTGCTCTGTCTTCTCTGTGGACAGTACCCTACTGGCGACTGGAGACGACAATGGAGAAATCAGGGTAGGGTGTTTGCTAATATGAAACACTGCTCTTACTGTAGTTTGGGCTGCACTCTTTACCACATCGGGGGAATAGGTTAATGTGACAGAGAAGCATGGTCCCTGGGGTTCTGATGGTTCTGGTTGGATAAGGCATTCTTTATTTTGTTTCCTGGAGGGTTTTGTCTATGTTGTATTCATAGCTGCACTATACCACAGAAAAGCATTCATTTTAGAGTTAGAGTAAAGCATTTCCCTCAAATGTGAGAAAACAAATGCCCTACTTATTTGCAGTTGGTTATCTGCTGTTAGCTTAGAGAATGGTTTATCTTAATTCTTGGACTTGAACCAAAGGTTGTTTTTAATGGCAGAATTTAAGGAAAGTAATTCTGTGAATTGTTATTTAGGTTATAAATGAATGGCAAATTCTGCTTTTTTTCACTGCTGGAAAAAAAAGATCTTTTTAACACTATAACTGCTAGATATTTAACATTTACAGTGTGGCTTATTGCATTCCTTGTTGGAATGCCTGCTGTTTTTGTTAAATAGTATAGAAGTTCACATTCTCGTCTTTGGGCAGATATTGAAAGTGCCTGATGAGGTAGAGTCTGCATGATATGTCAGTTTTCATTACCATGCAGTGCTTTAGGTAAATGTATAAACTGTGCAAATTTTATTTAGACAACAGGAGGCATGTTAAGGCAAAAGAATGCTGTTCTCTTTTTGTCCCTTTTAGACTTGGGAATGTCGTACAAATAAAGTACTGTTTTCTGATAGATCAAAAATCATGGAAAAGCCATTGACTTGGAAGGATGGAGTATTAATCAGGACTCTTTAGAGAAACAGAACCAACAGGTGATATCTATACATATGAGACTAATAAAAGCGTCTCACGTAACTGTAGGGGATACAGGGGTCCCAAACCTGTAGGACAGGCTGCGAGGCCTGCAGTTCTGAGGAAGAGCCATAAGAGAGGCTCGTGACCTGAAGAAGCTGCGGAAACTCTCCCTCAGAAGTCTTCAGCTGTTTGAGTCAAATCCAGCTGATGGGACTCTCATTGCAGAAGACCCAATCTTGGTTGATTGTAGATGTAAGCAGCCCCAGATGCAGTCAGCTGAGAGGATTTAACATACCAGCCTTCTAGTTTATCAGCCAACCATGAAATATCCTTGCAGCAACGGTCAGGCCAGTGCTTGCTGGACCAAATACCTGGACACCATCACTTAGCCAAGTCAACACCAGAACCCAACCATCACAGGTGTTTTTGTTGTTGTTGTTGTTGTTGTTTTCTCTGTACAAAGGAGAATTTAAAATCCAAGGGATAGGTGTTGTCTTAGTTTGCCAGGGCTGCTGTAACAAAATAACACAAGCTGTTGTTAGTTAAACAGCAGCAATTTATTGGTTCACAATTCAGAGGCTAGAAGTCTAAAATCTAAGTATCAGCAGGCTGTGCTTTTCCGAAGTCTGTAGTGTTCTGGTGGTAGCTTGCTGGCAGTCAGTCTGCCTTGGTCACATAGCGATTTGTCTCTGTCTCCTTTGGCAGGTGCTTCCATGTCCAAATTCCCTTTGCTTTTAAGGATACCTGTCATATTGAATTAAGCTTTCCCGTCCCCATTTCCTTTTGACCTCTTTTGTTTTTCTCTTTTGGGAGAGACACGGGACTAATGTTTGGCATTTGTTTTAACACCTGGCAGTATCAAGAAAAATATATGTACATTTATATCAATAGATACATACAGGAAATTTGGAACCAAAACAATTGGCAAGAGCAGAAAAAAATTTTTTAAATTAAAACAAAATAATGAGCATGAGCAGTGGCAGCAGCAACAGCAATAACCACCCGGTGTCTGGCCTTTCCTAAAAATATCTTGCATTACCGCTCCTAGGAACTCCAGTTCTAAGCTGACCTCATCTTGATAGCATCTTTGAGAACACTATTTACAAATGAATTCACACCCAAGGGACTGGGGGTTAGGACTTAAACATGTCCTTGTGGGGGGTGTGAGCCTATCTACCATAATCTACCTGTTGGATCCCCAAAAGGACATGTTCTTCCCACATGCAAAATACATTCACTCCCATCCCAACATCCCGAAACTGTTAAGCCATTTCAGTAACAACTCTCATCTAAACCAGACGTGGTTATGTTCCATCTTGAAACAAAACTTCTCTCTGTATGTAGACCTGTGAAACTTAGAAAACAAGTTACTGGCTTTCAAAATGACTGGTGGGGCAAGCACAGGATAGACATTCTTATGTCAGGAGGGAGAAATTGGAAGGAAAACAGGGATCATGAATTCCAAGCCCGCCCAAATCCCAGCCTGGCAAACTCCAGTAGATTTCAAGGTCTGAGAGCCATCTGTGGTTTCACACTTATAATGTATAAGTATGCAGAAGATGGGAGAGTATGCAGTTTGCAAGTGTAGAGGAGTTGTTGGATAGGCTTTCCAGAAAAATTAAAATTCTCCAGCTTGAGAACTAACCAACCCCTATACCATTCACATAAATGCCGTGTCAGTTGAAGTCCAGAATTGTTTTGGGAACATTCATTTTGACCTGACTTTGCATCTCTGGATGAAAGTGCTGCTTTACTTAATATTAGGCAGCGTTTTGTTTTTCAGGAGTCCCTGCAGGAAAAAGTGTTTCTCTTAAAATTTTGAGTGTTATTTAAAATTTTTTCCTCATTACTTAAAAAAATATTTATTTTTCTACTTGATAATTCAGAATGTAGGAAATTTATTGCTTTTCGAATATGTGTGTCTTATAGCTAATGAGTATTCTAAAGAGTTTCTCTGTGTTTGAATAAGTTTTTCCAGTTGGTTCTTTTGGATTTTCTAGAGAGACATTGGCAAATGATGATTTTGACTGTTTTCTTTTGCTGTTAATGTCTCTATTTCTTTTTCTTATTCTGATATACATTTCTTTAAAAAATTAGAGTACTGTTCCCTTAAGGGTCATTGTAAGTAAATGATAATTTTAGCATCTGTAAGTGATTCTTTATAAGAATCTAGTAAAATAATCTTAGGGAAAAAATGTGTATATTCTATAAAGAATGTTATAGGGATTGATTTTTGTGTATAATATATACTTATTTGAATAATATCTGTCCACAATTTTGGTGCTAGTCCCTAGACTAGAATTCACTGGAGGTTTTTTGTGAGGTAATTTGTTAAATGGTTTTTGTTTATTCCTTACTTCTCCCATCATTTTCTTTTCTTTTTTTTTTTTAATATCAGGAAACTTTATTTTATTTTTTTTCTTCAAATTTATTTATGAATTAAAAAAAATTAAGAACAAACAAGCAAAAACATTAACATGTGATTCCGTTCTACATATATATTCAGTAATTCTCAATATCATCACATAGTTGCATATTCATCATTTCTTAGAACATTTGCATCAATTCAGAAAAAGAAATAAAACAATTACAGAAAAAAATGATTATGCGTATCATACTCCTTACCTCTCACTTTCATTGATCACTAGCATTTCAAACTAAATTTATTTCAACATTTGTTCCCCTTATTACTTATTTTTATTCCATATGTTCTACTCATCTCTTGACATGGTAGATAAAAGGAGCATGAGACACAGGTTTCCACAATCACACAGTCACATTGTGAAAGCTATACCATTATACAATCTTCATCAAGAAACATGGCTACTAGAACACAGCTCTACATTTTCAGGCCGTTCCCTCCAGCCTCTCCATTACATCTTGACTAACAAGGTGATATCTACTTAATGCATAAGAATAACTTCCAGGATAACCTCTCGACTCTGTTTGGAATCTCTCAGCCATTGACGCTTTGTCTCATTTCACTCTTCCCCCTTTTGGTCGATAAGCACTTTTCTTAATGACAGCTATTGTGATTGTCCTTTGTTTTTCTTTTTCACTTATAAATGATGTCATGTGTGAGCATGGATGTTTAAGAGTATTTTGCTAGGAAAAATACAATGAATTGACATAGTCAGATAAGTATGCCTTGGTTGGCAAAATGCTAAGAGACGTAAAACTGATAAAAAGTAGATTATACCATCTGACATTTTTTAATCATAAGAGAGGGAGGGAGGAATTGAGCTAGAATGTAGAGGTTTGTGCACAGACAAGACTGAGTTTCTCAGACCGACTGAAGGTCTAAGTTGTGGACAAATGGAATGCAATGAACCGAGGTGTTCACAAAGGTCTTGGCAACTAAATAAATGAACCAAGTGTCCATAAATCTGTTCTGACCACTTGTCCAATCTGAGACCTTTTCTGCATAGAAGGAAGCCCAAGGGAGCAGAGGTGGGGGCATATATGGCGGTTTTATTTTTTATATAGTACATAGATGATGGGATGATGTAGAGTCACACCTGAGTAAGACCGAGCTTGAACTAGAAGACTAGAGGTCATCAGGAGGTTATGTATCTAGAGAGTAGCTGCCTCATGTTTCCTCTGGATACACTAGCTGGACATGACTTTGGATGATTTTTCCTTAGGGAAGAAGATGAGTTGGGCTGAACTGGGAGATGGATGTGTATGTGTGCTGGACAAACGTGGCCTGGAATATAGTGTCGACCTTGTGGGGTGTCTGTTTGGCTATGAGTCTTCACTTTCCCTGCCGTCATTTTCTTTTTTATTAAACAGAAAGAGTTGTAGTATTCTAGTCAGTTGCTCTAGTCCTTTTTATTTTTATTTTTGGAGTGTAGTTAATGGTTAGTTTTATAAGTAATGAGTACTTATAATTAGTGCTTTTTCCTTTTGAAATTTGGAGTGGAGAGACTGCAATCTAAAAAGTTTTCCGAAGCATTACTAAACTATAATTATATTTTTAAGAAAGATTTCCAAATGTGTTCCAGATTATTTATACATAACATATGTATAAATATATAGAGAGGCAGGTGCTTTTGGTTAACCCTGTTAATGAGTCGTGTATCATGTTTGTGCAGATATGGAGTGTCTCAGGTGGTGAGCTTCTTCATTTGTGTGCTCCCGCTTCAGTAGAAGGAGGAGCTGCTACCCACGGAGGCTGGGTGACCGACCTCTGCTTTTCTCCAGATAGCAAAATGCTTGTGTCTGCTGGAGGATATCTTAAGGTAAAGAGTTCCTTGAACACTGTGCAAGAAAAGAACAGTCTTTATACTGTTTTGCAAGCTTTCTTCACTTCCTCTACCTCAGCTGGGCTTCCACAGTTTAGCAGAGTAGGAGGGCAGCTGTCCTCCCCGTTGTGCAGGGATGGGATGGGGTCCGCAGGGCTACTTTACTCCGGCCTCTCAGAAGCTTTGGTGACAGGATTAGGGATTGAAAGCAATACCTTCTATTCTCGATTTAGAGTTCTCATACCCACTGCCCCATATAAGATCTCAGATAATTAGAATGACAAGCAAGTGGGATGTTTAGCAAAATTTTATTTTCCACTTCCCTAGTTAACTGTTATGCTAAGAATATAAAAGAAATGCATTTATGAAACTTCCTTTTTTCAGCAACAACGTAATAGCTGCCGCAATAACAACATATTGCTTTTAGTGTAAAACATGCATTACAGTGTACAAAATGCTTTACATACATCATCTCATTAGGTTCTCACAACTTTGTGAGGCTCAAGTTTTATTATCATTGGTTTATAGATGAGGAAACTAATCTTCATGGAGTTTGTGACTTTCCTAAAGCTATATAGTAAGTAGGATAGCTAAGACTCAGACTCGGGTCGTCTTCCCCCTCAGCTTTCTCTAACCAGTTTGCCTGTGCAAACTTATCAGTGAGTACTGAGGTCTCGGCTTGAGCGTTTTTTAAGTTTCAGGGTCATTTTTTGTTGCCTCCATCTATTTATCCATTCAGTAAGAATGTGCAAGTGCCCACGGTGTGTCTGTATAAGACTTGGTTTGTACTCTTGGGCAGGCATCTTCGGGAGAAGGAGACAATACGCAAATAAAGTCTCTAAAGTGTGGAGATGCTCTTGTACATGTTTGCATGTTGAAGTTTGGGGTTATCAGAAGCTTTAAAGGGAGAGAGTGGTTGGGGTAAGTCTTTTGAGTAATGATTTACTTGTAAAAGGGGTAGGAGATGATACTTTATATTACATATATTATATGACCATTTGGTCATTTTAAATGATTTTTCATTTAAGATAGTTCCCTAATAAGAATTGTTATTTCTTACTCAAACAGTCAAGTGTAGGATATTATTCTGACTGACTGCCTAGCACAGTGTAGATGTTAAAAAATATTTGAACTAATGAATTGAAGTTTTTGATTATATGGGACTCTTATAATTGCAGTTTTACGAAACATAAAAATCTATCTTATATAAAAGATAAATTTGAGGGCGGTTTTTAGCTTTATGATCCCTTTGTAAGGTTGCATTGAAAATACAACTCTGCTTTTGGGCACACCTTTTTCTAGGATCACTCCTTGCCCTCCTTTACTGTAAAAATAAACTGTAACTCTTGGTTTGCTCTGAGGGTGATGTTTAGAGGACAGGCATTGCTGTCTTGTGTGAAAGCTGGGAGTTTGAGTGATAGTGATTGCCAAAAAACTTCCTAGCTTTGATACCAAGCTTCTAGAGATTGGGATAGCACTCTGTGGGCCCCGTAGAATGCTATCCCATAATCATGAATCTGGCTAACGAAATGTTATAAAGAGCAGTGACCAGCTGTGCAGAGTTTTTAGAGAACCTTGAAATAAAGCAGCAGAACAGATTTCCCTGCTATGGAGGTTATGTTTTAAAAGTGAACGATCCTGTGGCTTATGTATATGGTCTGTATATTTTAGCTACAGTCAGACTGCTTTTTCCTCCTGGATTGATTGCTAGCGTGGTTAAACTAATTATGATATAGCCCAGCCTGTGTCTACCCAGCATATTAATGAGACTTTCCAAAAGCACAGAGCAAATTAAAAGTAAAAAGGAACAGCTGCTCTAGTGTCCAAGAAAATAGGCCTTTTGAGTCTGTTTACTTTAGAATCCAAGCTGTATAAGTTGAATGTCAGTAAGATAAAATAGGTATCCAGTAACTAAAATGCTCTTAACACTCGAAATTATTCCTTTTTATAAGTTAAAATATATAATATAAATTAACTTTTTTACCTGCGTTACGCCACGGAGTGTGTACAGTTAGACTGACAGGCATTCACATTAATTCTAATTCATGAGGGGAAAGGCTAGAATAGTTAACGAAAAAGGCAAGGTTGTCATTACCTGGAGTTAGCAGAATGTAAAGAGCAGGAGCCCATGGGACAGATGGTTGAGTTCAAAGCCTGGCTCTGTCATTTATTAGTTTTGTGACTTTGCACAAAATTTTTAACCTCCCTGGACTTCAATTTTCCCATCGGTAAAGTGGGTATAATAATATTTACCTCCTAGGATTAAGAGGGTTAAATGAGTTCATACGTGCAAAGCCCTCACACACTATAACACAGCAGTGTACCCCGAGTGTTAGTTGCTATTTTAATATTAATTTTTTTAGTCCATATTTAATCTAGTGGCTTCTGTAGTGTTTCCAAGTAGAGGGATCTGTTACAGTAAACCGGGGAAAGGGTAGCAGGAGCACTGGATTAGGAAAGCAGAAATTCTTCCTCCCCTGTCACCTGCAGGCAGTGACATCTTGTGTGACAAGGCCTGTCTTCTCTCCGAACCCCAGTCTCCGTATTTGTGAAATGAGCCAGTGAGACTCCATGGCCTGTAAGGGCTTTACACTCTCTAGATTTGCCCCTACCAACTGAAAACAGCCTTCTCTCAAGTTGATGGAATGTGTTCTCTGTAATCTTGCTGACATTTTCGTTTTACAAAGCAAAATCTGTCTGTTCTGGAAAATCCCAAGTTAGTACATGCTGCTTGTAGTGAGATTTACTGAAGTCCATAGAGTATACTTTTACCGATAGTGAACATGAATGGTGAACCCAGTCACACGAGCAAGACAGAATGCTAGGAATGCCAGGAATGCGGAGGTGAGTGACGCTGGTGCTGTGTTCATCACGATACTCAGAGTCTTGATGTACCTGAGGCATTTTCAAAATGTTTTCATGTACATTGTTTCTTTTGCCCACATTTTAGCTGTGAGATATATGGGTAAGCTTTATGATCTCCATTTGGTAAATTAATATAAATATGATTATAATCCTAGTGAATTCATTGATTGGGAAAACATTTGAGATGCTCAGTATATATTCTGAGTAAATAAATGGATAAGGCCGTTTGATAAAGAAGCTTAGTCATGGGCTGTTGGATCTTTCCTGGAAAGGGAAGATTAAATAGAGAGAGCATTATTAGAGTTTATGAATAGTTTGGATTTCTGTCAGAATTCCAATAACTGTGAAAGGGACATTTTAGGGTAGAGAGGGATATTCTTAAGTCCATTCCTCTAAGACTTGCAGGCAAGAGAGTTGAGTCCGATCACTGCCACATTGGACTCTGTCACCTTGTGTCTACAGCTCTTAAGGAGGCTACAGCTTTCTGCACACCCTCGTGGTGGAGTTAGGTGTAGGCACAGCTGTGAGGCCATCACCAAGGGAAATCAGGAAAGGCTGAGCAGGTTGACAGGATTATATGTTGTAGCATGAAGACTTAGACTGCTTTCTTGCTCTTTGCTTAAGTTTGGGAGTGGGAAAGTGATAGGGCCAAGGGTCAGTTTGCATTGCAGATTGTCATACCAGTTTAATGAGAATTCGTTTCTCTCCTAATAGTGGTGGAATGTTGTCACTGGAGAATCTTTGCAGACCTTCTACACAAATGGAACCAATCTTAAGAAAATACACGTGTCTTCTGACTTCAAAACATATGTGACTGTTGATAATCTTGGTATTTTATATATTTTACAAATTTTAGAGTAAAACAGTTACAGTCAAGCACAAATGTAAGTTGAACTTTATTACATTTTGAATTGGGAAAAAATTCTGATGAAATTGTATTTCAACTTTCTGTAAAGCTGTGAGTTGTTTGGTAGTATTGTATTCTTTACAAAAGTGTTTGTGGTTGGATGAATAATATTAATGTAGCTTTTCTCCAAATGAGCCCACATTTAATCTTGTTTTTGTAATCATCATTATTGTTAGCAGTTTACAAACGGAAGTGTAAATACATACCTTGTTATACCGTTGGTAAAATTCTTTCTTGATGCATTCAAATTTGTCGACATAATTAATGACAATAATTTTAAGGAAATCTATATTTTAAAATTATCATTATGCAGGCTGTCCCTCAGGGTAGCAGTGGCTTGCTTTCAGAACAACACTTGTGTGCATAGTCTACTCACGACAATTAGTGAGTCTTGGATTTCAAAAGTTATTTTTATGAAGCAAAAATAATGTGTTGGAAACAGTTGCAGGAGCTTTCCCTAGCTCCCGCCTGGGGTCTTCCTCGCAGCGAGATGGGGGAGCTCGGTAGCCGACCGGTCCCGGGGGCTCGAAGGTCTGGAGGGCACGCGAGACGAAGAACGACTCGCGAGAACTGGAGGAGCTGGCAAGGCGTGCGCACCAGAGCGTTTATTAGAGGAAGTACAGAGCTTTATATAGTGGTGTGGCGGAAATAGGGGGGGGGCCAGGGGAGGCGCGCTGCGTGATTGGTGAGGAGGCTAAGGGGTGGCAGCGAGGGATTGGGTGAGCTGAGAGCAGAAAGGTCCAATGGAATAGCTTGAATATGTTGCTAGGCAGAGAGCTAGAGGAACGGGGCCGAAATTACATCAGGCAATTCCTCCCTTTTGTTTAATAGGAGAGGAAGAGAGAGTAAAAAAGAAAAAGGGGAGAGGTGAGGCCGGCTGCAGGTGCAGGAGGCCCGCGGGCGCCCGTGGGGCTCATGCGGATAAGCCAGCATATGCATGAGCCACGCTCCCAGAGGGTGATCAGTCCTTAGGGTGGGCAACACTGTGCCTGTTGGCGATGGCCTGCGCCCGCAAAGGAGTTTTGAAGTTCGAGAGCTGCTAGAGCAAGAAGTTTAGTTTGTTGTCTATGGTGGGAGAGTTGTCTATATATGCATTTGAATATAATAAGAACGGCAATGAAGGCAAGTAATAGGAGTCCATAGAAGATGAGGTTAGAGGGTTTGAAGAAAGAAGAGAATTTTTTCGTTAGGTCAGAGAGAATGGAGGCAGAGACTTTAGGGATAATTGTTTTTTCTAGAGCAAGTATGTGAGCTTGGAGTTGGTATGATTCCAGAAAGATTCATTATAAGCCGTAAAGATCCAGTCACGCAAAGTGAGGCGGGGTTGGGAGTGATTAACAAGGACAGGGGTAACACAGAGGCTGGAAAAGGGGTACCGTCCATCACATGTGGAAGAAGCTATGTAGTAGAGGGCTTCGATGTCTTGGGCAATTAGGTCCATCTGCTGCTGTAGATTGAAGATGGAGTGGTGCATCAGAAGGTTTAGGTCTTCTTGACTGCCAAGTGCACCGGCAGCTGTACGAGTGAGGTTGTTGATGACTTCCGCGGTGGTGGAGGTTCGGGTGAGGGCGACAGCAGCTGTAGCAGCGGCGGCTAGAGATGCGACGACAGCGGCAGCGATCACGGCAGAAATTCCGAAGTCTCGCTTGCAGCGGAAGAATGAGGACAGCTCTTCGGTTCTGAAAGGATAGGGGAGTTGCGGGGCTACCCAGGTGGAGGCGTTTAGGGGGATCCATATCAGACGTGGCTGCAACACAATAAACGCATAAGGATATGAAACATTCCAAAAGCTAGCGAGAACACAGTTTTTTTTTTTTTTTTTTTTTATTGACGGAAAGGAAAAAAAAAGAAATTAACACAACATTTAGAAATCATACCATTCTACATATGCTCTCAGTAATTCTTAACATCATCACATAGATGCATGATCATTGTTTCTTAGTACATTTGCATCGGTTTAGAGGAACTAGCAACACAACAGAAAAAGATATAAAATGTTAATATAAAGAAAAGAAATAAAAGTAGTAGTAATAGTAAAAAACAACAACAACAAACAAACCAACAAGCAAACAAAAACAAAAAAAACCCTGTAGCTCAGATGCAGCTTCATTCAGTATTTTAACATGATTACTTTACAATTAGGTATTATTGTGCTGTCCATTTTTGAGTTTTTGTATCTAGTCCTGTTGCACAGTCTGTATCCCTTCAGCTTCAATTACCCATTGTCTTACCCTGTTTCTAACTCCTGCTGAACTCTGTTACCAATGACATATTTCAAGTTTATTCTCGAATGTCCGTTCACATCAGTGGGACCATACAGTATTTGTCCTTTAGTTTTTGGCTGGATTCACTCAGCATAATATTCTCTAGGTCCATCCATGTTATTACATGGTTCATAAGTTTTTCTTGTCTTAAAGCTGCATAATATTCCATCGTATGTATATACCACAGTTTGTTTAGCCACTCTTCTGTTGATGGAGATTCCATCTCTTTGCAATTGTAAATAACGCTGCTATAAACATTGGTGTGCAAATGTCCGTTTGTGTCTTTGCCCTTAAGTCCTTTGAGTAGATACCTAGCAATGGTATTGCTGGGTCGTATGGCAATTCTATATTCAGCTTTTTGAGGAACCGCCAAACTGCCTTCCACAGTGGTTGCACCCTTTGACATTCCCACCAACAGTGGATAAGTGTGCCTCTTTCTCCGCATCCTCTCCAGCACTTGTCATTTTCTGTTTTGTTGATAATGGCCATTCTGGTGGGTGTGAGATGAGATCTCATTGTGGTTTTGATTTGCATTTCTCTAATGGCCAGGGACATTGAGCATCTCTTCATGTGCCTCTTGGCCATCCGTATTTCTTCTTCTGGTAGGTGTCTGTTTAAGTCTTTTTCCCATTTTGTAATTGGGTTGGCTGTCTTTTTGTTGTTGAGATGAACAATCTCTTTATAAATTCTGGATACTAGACCTTTATCTGATATGTCGTTTCCAAATATTGTCTCCCATTGTGTAGGCTGTCTTTCTACTTTCTTGATGAAGTTCTTTGATGCACAAAAGTGTTTAATTTTGAGGAGCTCCCATTTATTTATTTCCTTCTTCAGTGCTCTTGCTTTAGGTTTAAGGTCCATAAAACCGCCTCCAATTGTAAGATCCATAAGATATCTCCCTACATTTTCCTCTAACTGTTTTATGGTCTTAGACCTAATGTTTAGATCTTTGATCCATTTTGAGTTAACTTTTGTATAGGGTGTGAGATACGGGTCCTCTTTCATTCTTTTGCATATGGATATCCAGTTCTCTAGGCACCATTTATTGAAGAGACTGTTCTGTCCCAGGTGAGTTGGCTTGACTGCCTTATCAAAGATCAAATGTCCATAGATGAGAGGGTCTATATCTGAGCATTCTATTCGATTCCATTGGTCGATATATCTATCTTTATGCCAATACCATGCTGTTTTGACCACTGTGGCTTCATAATATGCCTTAAAGTCAGGCAGCGCGAGACCTCCAGCTTCATTTTTTTTCCTCAAGATGTTTTTAGCAATTCGGGGCACCCTGCCCTTCCAGATAAATTTGCTTATTGGTTTTTCTATTTCTGAAAAATAAGTTGTTGGGATTTTGATTGGTATTGCATTGATTCTGTAAATCAATTTAGGTAGGATTGACATCTTGACTATATTTAGTCTTCCAATCCATGAACACGGTATGCCCTTCCATCTTTTTAGGTCTTCTGTGATTTCTTTTAACAGTTTTTTGTAGTTTTCTTTATATAGGTTTTTTGTCTCTTTGGTTTAATTTATTCCTAGGTATTTTATTGTTTTAGTTGCGATTGTAAATGGGATTCGTTTCTTGATTTCCCCCTCAGCGTGTTCATTACTAGTGTATAGAAAAGCTACAGATTTTTGCATGTTGATCTTGTAGCCTGCTACTTTGCTGTACTCATTTATTAGCTCTAGTAATTTTGTTGTGGATTTTTCTGGGTTTTCTACATATAGTATCATATCGTCTGCAAACAGTGATAGTTTTACTTCTTCCTTTCCAATTTTGATGCCTTGTATTTCTTTTTCTTGCCTAATTGCTCTGGCTAGAACTTCCAACACAATGTTGAATAATAGTGGTGATAGTGGACATCCTTGTCTTGTTCCTGATCTTAGGGGGAAAGTTTTCAATTTTTCCCCATTGAGGATGATTTTAGCTGTGGGTTTTTCATATATTCCCTCTATCATTTTAAGGAAGTTCCCTTGTATTCCTATCTTTTGAAGTGTTTTCAGCAGGAAAGGATGTTGAGTCTTGTCAAATGCCTTCTCTGCATCAATTGAGATGATGGTGTGATTTTTCTGCTTTGATTTGTTGATATGGTGTATTACATTAATTGATTTTCTTATGTTGAACCATCCTTGCATACCTGGGATGAATCCTACTTGGTCATGATGTATAATTCTTTTAATGTGTTGTTGGATACGATTTGCTAGAATTTTATTGAGAATTTTTGCATCTGTATTCATTAGAGAGATTGGTCTGTAGTTTTCTTTTTTTTGTAATATCTTTGCCTGGTTTTGGTATGAGGGTGATGTTGGCTTCATAGAATGAATTAGGTAGTTTTCCCTCCACTTCGATTATGTTGAACAGTTTGAGGAGAGTAGGTATTAATTCTTTCTGGAATGTTTGATAGAATTCACATGTGAAGCCGTCTGGTCCTGGACTTTTCTTTTTAGGGAGCTTTTGAATAACTAATTCAATCTCTTTACTTGTGATTGGTTTGTTGAGGCCGTCTATTTCTTCTTGAGTCAAAGTTGGTTGTTCATGTCTTTCCAGGAACCTGTCCATTTCTTCTAAATTGTTGTATTTATTAGCGTAAAGTTGTTCATAGTATCCTGTTATTACCTCCTTTATTTCTGTGAGGTCAGTAGTTATGTCTCCTCTTCCATTTCTGATCTTATTTATTTGCATCCTCTCTCTTCTTATTTTTGTCAATCTTGCTAAGGGCCCATCAATCTTGTTGATTTTCTCATAGAACCAACTTCTGGTCTTATTGATTTTCTCTATTGTTTTCATGTTTTCAATTTCATTTATTTCTGCTCTAATCTTTGTTATTTCTTTCCTTTTGCTTGCTTTGGGATTAGTTTGCTGTTCTTTCTCCAGTTCTTCCAAGTGGGCAGTTAATTCCTGCATTTTTGCCTTTTCTTCTTTTCTGATAAAGGCATTTAGGGCAATAAATTTCCCTCTTAGCACTGCCTTTGCTGCGTCCCATAAGTTTTGATATGTTGTGTCTTCATTTTCATTTGCCTCTAGGTATTTACTAATTTCTCTTGCAATTTCTTCTTTGACCCACTTGTTGTTTAAGAGTGTGTTGTTGAGCCTCCATGTATTTATGAATTTTCTGGCACTCCGCCTATTATTGATTTCCAACTTCATTCCTTTATGATCCGAGAAAGTGTTGTGTATGATTTCAATATTTTTAAATTTGTTAAGACTTGCTTTGTGACCCAGCATATGGTCTATCTTTGAGAATGATCCATGAGCACTTGAAGAAAAGGTGTATCCTGCTGTTGTGGGATGTAATGTCCTATAAATGTCTGTTAAGTCAAGCTCATTTATAGTAATATTCAGGTTCTCTATTTCTTTATTGATCCTCTGTGTAGATGTTCTGTCCATTGATGAGAGTGGTGAATTGAAGTCTCCAACTATTATGGTATATGTGTCTATTTCCCTTTTCAGTGTTTGCAGTGTATTCCTCACGTATTTTGGGGCATTCTGGTTCGGTGCGTAAATATTTATGATTGTTATGTCTTCTTGCTTAATTGTTCCTTTTAATAGTATATAGTGTCCTTCTTTGTGTCTTTTAACTGTTTTACATTTGAAGTCTAACTTGTTGGATATTAGTATATCCACTCCTGCTATTTTCTGGTTGTTATTTGCATGAAATATCTTTTCCCAACCTTTCACTTTCAACCTATATTTATCTTTGGGTCTAAGATGTGTTTCCTGTAGACAGCATATAGAAGGATCCTGTTTTTTAATTCATTCTGCCAATCTATGTCTTTTGATTGGGGAATTCAGTCCATTGACATTTAGAGTTATTACTGTTTGGATAATATTTTCCTCTACCATTTTGCCTTTTGTATTATATATATCATATCTGACTTTCCTTCTTTCTACACTTTTCTCCATGTCTCTCTCTTCTGTCTTTTCGGTTCTTACTCTAGTGCTTCCTTTAGTATTTCTTGCAGAGCTGGTCTCTTGGTCACATATTCTCTTAGTGACTTTTTGTCTGAGAATGTTTTAATTTCTCCCTCATTTTTGAAGGACAATTTTGCTGGATATAGGAGTCTTGGCTGGCAGTTTTTCTCTTTTAGTAACTTAAATATATCATCCCACTGTCTTTTAGCTTCCATGGTTTCTGCTGAGAAATCTACACATAGTCTTATTGGGTTTCCCTTGTATGTGACGGATTGTTTTTCTCTCGCTGCTTTCAAGATCCTCTCTTTCTCTTTGACCTCTGACATTCTAACTAGTAAGTGTCTTGGGGAACGCCTATTTGTGTCTAATCTCTTTGGGGTGCGCTGCACTTCTTGGATCTGTAATTTTAGTTCTTTCATAAGAGTTGGGAAATTTTCAGTGATAATTTCTTCCATTAGTTTTTCTCCTCCTTTTCCCTTCTCTTCTCCTTCTGGGATACCCACTACACGTATATTTGTACGGTTCACATTTTCCTTGAGTTCCCTGATACCTTGTTCAAATTTTTCCATTCTTTTCCGGATAGTTTCTGTTTCTTTTTGGAATTCAGATGTTTCATCCTCCAAATCACTAATTCTATCTTCTGTTTCTTTAAATCTGTCGTTGTAGGTATCCATTGTTTTTTCCATCTTTTCTACTTTATCTTTCACTTCCATAAGTTCTGTGATTTGTTTTTTCAGTTTTTCTATTTCTTCTTTATGTTCAGCCCATGTCTTCTTCATGTCCTCCCTCAATGTATCGATTTCGTTTTTGAAGAGGTTTTCCATTTCTGTTCGTATATTCAGCATTAGTTGTTTCAGCTCCTGTATCTCATTTGAACTATTGGTTTCTTCGTTTGACTGGGCCATATGTTCAATTTTCTGAGCGTGATCCGTTATCTTCTGCTGGCGTGTGGGCATTTAGTCAGATTTCCCTGGGTGTTCGACCCCACAGGTTGAAAGATTTTTCTGTGCAATCTCTGGGTTCTGTTTTTCTTATCCTGCCCAGTAGGTGGCGCTCGTGGCACACGTTTGTCTACGGGTTCCACCAGTGAAAGTTGCTGTGGGTCCTTTAACTCTGGAAAATTCTCGCCGTAGGGGAGGTTCGGCAGCCGAAGCGTCTTGGAAGAATGCCAGCCGGCCTGGGGTTCCGAATGCGGGGAGGGTTGCCGGCCTCCGCAGCATGGGAGAGCGTCCGGCCGAATTGGCTAGTCGGCCCAGGGCACCAAGCATGGCGGGAGGGCGCCAGCTGTCGCAGCCCGGGAGAGTGCACTATTCCCAGCCGACGGGGGAGTCACGTGTTTGGAAGGGATCCCCCGGTCACTGTTCTCCGCAGTCTGGGGATTTCCGACCCAACTATTTCAGTTGTTCCGGGGGGCCTCATGTGGTGGGGGCACCAGCCGCCGCGGCCTAAGGGGACCGCCTGTCCAATTCTACCAGCTGGCCTGGGAAGGTGGAAGGGAGGTACTCCGGTCGCTTGCTGTCCCACCCAGGAAAGCCCGTGCCCCTTGGTGATCTCACCGGAGCTGGTTCTCCCAGATAGTCAGCCGTTCCAGGATGGGGTATGCCATCCCTTTGCTCTCCCTCGTGGCTCCGGGAGCTGCTCTGTATTATCACCACTCCCCCCAGTAGCTGTTCTGGAGGAGGAAAGGTGAGGGCGGCAAGGCTGTAGAGGCTGGTGGTGGAGGAGCCGGTGAAGGCGGGGGAAGAGGGCACCGTGGTGGTTGGAGAGCGGCCGGAGCAGGAGGGGGAGGAGAGGGGAGAAGAAGGGCGGGCGGGTCGGCTGCTGCGGGGCGTGGGCGCCGCGGGCCGGGCCGGCGGAGAAAGAGAGGGGAGAAGGAGGGCGCGCGGGTCGGCTGCTGCGGGGCGTGGGCGCCGCGCGGCGGGCCGTCGGAGAAAGAGAGGGGAGAAGGAGGGCGGGCGGGTCGGCTGCTGCGGGGCGTGGGCGCCGCGCGGCGGGCCGGCGGAGAAAGAGAGGGGAGAAGGAGGGCGGGCGGGTCGGCTGCTGCGGGGCGTGGGCGCCGCGCGGCGGGCCGGCGGAGAAAGAGAGGGGAGAAGGAGGGCGGGCGGGTCGGCTGCTCCTGGGCGTGGGCGCCGCGCGGCGGGCCGGCGGAGAAAGAGAGGGGAGAAGGAGGGCGCGCGGGTCGGCTGCTGCGGGGCGTGGGTGCCGCGCGGCGGGCCAGCGGAGAAAGAGAACACAGTTTTGAAGGAGAGTTATGTTGGGGCAAAGATAGAAGAAGAAGGGCGGGGCGAGATGAACTGCAGCGGAGATGTTGATAGCAGATATAAGCAAGGGGTCATAGATTGGGCCACTCGGTTGCTGCCTGTTTTTCCGGGCGCAAGTAGGGGTGGCATAGGCGGTACCTAATCTGAGCGGCTTGACGCCGGAGAGGGGGCGGAGGTCGAGGCAGGCATATTTGCCACATAAGTAATTGTCAACAAATGCGGGTAAGCCGAAACCTGCAAGATCCGATTCGTTAGCAGCATATGGAGAATAGAGGGAGAAGGAAGGATTTTGATTATAGGGGAGAGGGTAGTGACAGCGATATCAGGTGAAATGGCGATACCAGGTGAAATGGCTAAGTGGGAGGGAATCAAAAGTGGTCGTTTTAGTCCAGTGGGGTATAGGACAGGGATTAGTTGGCGGAACGGCGTGCTTGCGCGTGGCAAAATTGTGGTGTGGCAGTGATGGGTGTTTAGCCGTGAGGTTTTCCGGGTACCACCAAGTAGCATCAAGGGTGTAGGCTAAATAGCAGGAGTAAGGACACGTTTTATAAGTACACGTTCGACACGTTTTGGAATTACACGTTTTGTTTTTGACGTAATCCACAATGGTAATTTCCTGTAAAAAAAGACAGTTAGGGAAGGAAGGAGGGAAGATATCCTCCTGGGAGTCCTCGTCCTTGAGAATGAAAAGGAGCGCTGAGTAGGGTGGAGAAAGAGAGACATTAAGTGGGGCTTGACTGGGCAGAAGATAGGGGATACAAGGGAGGCGGAGTGAGCAGTTGTTAAGCTGTAATGAGGGAAAAGGGGGGCAATCGGGGGTGATGAAAAGTACTCCAGGGGGGTTCTGCACTGCTGCCCAAAGTTCTCTGGGTGCTGCTGCGGATGCTGTGGGGAGAAGCGTAAGCATTATTAGAAGAACTTGCTTTAAGCTAGGGGAGGGGTTACCGCAACGCTCTCGAGCTCCGTCATATAGGCGGAGGAGTTGCCTTTTTTGAGCTCGAGGGCTATTTTCCGGGTCGTCTTCTTCAAGGACTGCTTGCGTCATTTGCCAAACCAGGCACCTTGCCCGCCGGCGCAGGCGTCTGGTGGTCGATGACGGCAGTGACGGTTGTGCATTTTTCTTTTCTGAGGGCTGTTCAAGGTGCATTTTCTCCAACTTCTTCAGGGCTCGCATTCTGCGTCGGTGGTGTCTGCTTGGTCTCCGTGGCCGGACGGATGTTCCTTCTGGGGATCCAGATTGGCTGCGGTCCATTCTCTGGAAAGACACAAGCAAAACCGCGCCCCTGAGCAAGGAGAGGGGCGGGCCCTTGCCACGTATTGGTGGCTGGGTCATGCCAGCAAACCAGCGGGGCTGGCGTGGGCCTGTGAGAGGGTCCCCAGTGTTTATGTAGGGGAGATAGGCCCTCTTGATCGAATGTGAGGAGATTTAGATGTATGAGAGTAGCTGTGACAAGGTCGCTAGGGGGTGCTCGAGGGCTGTTAGTCTTCTCCTTTTGTATTTGAATTTTAATTAGGGGCTAGTGGAAGGCTCAATGTGACCAGCTTCTAACTGCTCTAAGACGAGGGTTTTAAGTATTTCTAATTTATGGGAGGGTAAATGCCACTGCTCCACCCAGATGGGCTCCTCTGTGTCCCATTGAAGAGGAGTGGGTGCCGGAGGTATTAATCGAGCAGTGGCGCAACTTCTTGGGGGGGCTGAGTGGTAATTATTGCCCCCGCGGCTGATAGAATGTCTCGGCCCCATAGGATTTGGTTAATAGTAGTTAGGAAGAGGGGCCGAAAGGTGCCTGAACGGCCTTCATCATCTTCCCATGTTAAGGGGCGAGCGGCGTGTAGAGAGGGGGCGGAGCCCGTGGCTCCGATGACGGAGGGGCCCTCCTCCACCTTTCACTGAGTCATTAGGCGCGCCGGTAGGCACGATATTTCAGCGCCAGAGTCAATAGTGCCTGTATACCACTGCTGATTTATTTTAAGCACGCGGGCGGGTTTGTGAGGTGTAATGGGAACTGCCTACATTATGGCTTGGGGCCCTGCTTGGTTTGGGCCTGCGCCTCTTGGGGGCGGGGCTGAGGCATGCCCCTCCTAGAGTTTAAAGGCTGCTGTACGGCCGGCGAGCGGCAGTCTCGGGCCCAGTGATAGCCCTTATTACAGCGAGGGCAGGGCGTAGGAGGCTTGCGCGAGGGCCCGCGCAAGGGGGGGTCTATAGTTGGACATTCTTTTGCAAAATGGCCGGTTTTGCCACACTTAAAACAGCCTGAGGTGAGAGACATGGCGGTGGCGATGGCCTGGGCTAAGGAGGAGGTTTGGAAGTCAATGTTATCGCATGCTAGGACCCAATCATGCAGCCCCTTCTCCTCTACTGGAATGAGTGCTTGTGTGCAAGGGGGGTTTGCCCCTTCAAAAATGAGCTCTTTGGCAAGCGCCGTTTGAGCTTGCTCGCCAGTTACTTTTCGCTCGCAGGTGTCAGTGACTCGAGAGACGAAGGAGGTGAAATCCTCCTCCCTACTCCGAGTGAGCCTGGCAAACCCCTCGGGCCTAGCAGCAGGGCACGTACGGAAGGCCCGCAAAGCCAACTCCCCCAACTGGAGCCAGAAGCCTGCCGGGGCGTGCACGCATCGCGCGGGGAGGGTGTAGGGGCCTGTCCCGGTGTAGGCATCTGTTGGGATATTAATTCCGGAGGCCTGGTTGGTGATAATTTGCTTTTCTATTTCTGATTGAAAGTGAGCCCGCCAGTCGATGTATTGACCGGGGGTGAGAATGGCCCGCGCCAGCGAGAGCCAGTCAAAGGGGGTACATAATTGTTGGGATAGCTCTTTTATGAGGTGGGTGGCTTACGGGCTGGTGAGGCCGTCCTCCTTTACGGCTTTGCGAAGCCGTTTGACTTCACTGGCATCAAAGGGGTACCATGGGAGAGGGCGTTGGGGAGTGGCCTGGATGTTTAAGGGGAAACAAGAAACTGGCTGCTGGAGAGGAGGCAGCGCGTGCACGAAGGGGTTAGTGTGAGAGAGGGGCTTGGGGCTTATATTGCAGGCAGAATTGCCGGGGGGGCGGTGTGCCAGGGGTTGGCCGAGATCGCTGCCGGCGTAGCGGGCGGCCAAGGGGCTGGGTTAATGGGCGTGGTGCCATTACAAGATGGCGGACGGCGCGGGGCAGTGGGATCATAAGATGGCGGACAAGGCGGAGCAGAGGTGTAAAATGGCTGCTGGGGGCTTTCCCCAGTGAGGGCAGGGGAAGGGCACTTCCTGTTTTCTGCTGGAGAAGAAAGGGGGAGTTTGCCCGCGGCTTGGTTTGGACAAGAAGGAGGAAGTTCGCCATCTTTGCTAGCCTCGAGGTTGTTTTGTTTAGGGGGATCGAGCTCGAGCGCATTATTTAGTTGTTGAAAGAGGGATTCGGTATCAGAATTAAAGTCATTGTGAGAGTCCTCGGCGTTATGGGGGTGTTGAGCAGACGAAGCCTCCCGCAGGGCGCAGTGGGACGGGGGCCGCGAGCCGTGAAGGCAGGAGCGAATAGTGATGAGCGTAGGTAAGAGACGGGGGAGGGGGGGGGAAGCGCTTATTTTCGTTTTGCATAGCTTGGGTGACCCGATCGATTAGGCGATCATAGGTTTGTGGGTCCCACAGGTGACATGTGGCAAGCCACGGGTTAAATGGCAATAGGAGGTTGGCGAACGGACACCTTACATTTATGGGTGTCCAGGAGGGCGGCTAATGCGCGAACTTGGGGCGCTTGGCGTGCCGTGAGGCGGTTGCCCATTCTCTTCTTTAGGGAGAAAAATATAGGAGACGGGGTGAAGACGGGGTGAGGCTATTAGGCAGCTATCGGGGCCGGTCGCCGGGTTTAAGTGTGGCGAGCAGCGAGAAAGAGAAGACGGGGGCCGTTGCCAACGGCGGGGGCCCTTACCTGTCGAGCGTGGCGAACGGGGCTGGAGAGAAGACAAGCGGCGGGGAGGTCCCTGTTCAGGCGCCAATTGCAGGAGCTTTCCCTAGCTCCCGCCTGGGGTCTTCCTCACAGCGAGACGGGGGAACTCGGTAGCCGACCGGTCCCGGGGAGGTCCCTGTTCGGGCGCCAATTGCAGGAGCTTTCCCTAGCTCCCGCCTGGGGTCTTCCTCGCAGCGAGATGGGGGAGCTCGGTAGCCGACCGGTCCCGGGGGCTCGAAGGTCTGGAGGGCACGCGAGACGAAGAACGACTCGCGAGAACTGGAGGAGCTGGCAAGGCGTGCGCACCAGAGCGTTTATTAGAGGAAGTACAGAGCTTTATATAGTGGTGTGGCGGAAATGGGGGGGGGCCAGGGGAGGCGCGCTGCGTGATTGGTGAGGAGGCTAAGGGGTGGCAGCGAGGGATTGGGTGAGCTGAGAGCAGAAAGGTCCAATGGAATAGCTTGAATATGTTGCTAGGCAGAGAGCTAGAGGAACGGGGCCGAAATTACATCCGGCAATAACAGTATATTTTATTGGTTTAGCTTTTGGTCACCATGGCTGATGGCAGCGCCGTGCCATTGTAGACTCTAGTTGTCAATATCTGAGTTGGGCACCATCTTGCTCTTTGGTTTACATATGAAACTTCTTAACTTACCTGGATGTGACTGTTCTGAATCCTTGCTTTTTCTTTTTTGTTAACCATTGTTCCTTAGTAAATGTTAGGAAGTCACAATAACTGGGAGGGGCCAGTTTTAATTATAAGTTTAAAAGGACTTTTCTAAAAAATGTGAAATAGTAAATTCATTTTCTTCAGTGCTTTTTTCTTAGTGAATTTCAGCAGGTTTCTATACAATTCAAGGACTGTATAGAAAATGTATAAAAGAAATGACTCAAGAAAATGTCAGCTTCAGCCTTTCAACCTCCTTCCTCCCTCCAAATTTAATCATGAAAGATACTTTTACAGGAAAGAGCTCATCAGCATTAATAACTAGCTATTTTTAACTTACTGAATTAAGTAGTTTAATTGAAACCTAAACCTAAATATTTTCCCTGAAATATATTGTTAAAGGAAATGGAGATAAATTATTAATGACTGTGGTTTTCATATTAAAAAAGTAACTAAAGGGTGGGCCACTGTGGCTCAGCAGGTAAGAATGCTTGCCTGTCATGCCAGAGGACCCGGGTTTGATTCCTGGTGCCTGCCCATGTAAAAAAAAAAAAAAAGGTAACTAAAAGTCAAAAGTTACTGTTTCTGCAACAGGAACTAAATAAAATGAGTATTAGTATTAACAGTAGGTGAGCAATGAACCTATTTCTATTTTTGATGCATTTTAGTAGATGTGGGGGGGCCTCAGGGGGGAATGTGACCACTCAGGTTTTAGATTAGATATTTCCATTTAGGATTTGATGGAACCATAAGCAGTGAATAAAATCTTTTGTGTTGCGGGATTTTTTTAATGATGGGTTAAGAAACTAGCTTACAGGCTGATTGTGATTTAAGCAAATGTGACTTGTGAAAATCTGAATTTTATAAAAAGGAATTTTCTATGATTGGTTTGTTCTGCTTAGAATATCCAAATCATAATTTGATGTGTATACAGTGGAACATCATCTCTTCTATAGCTCAGAGTATAAAATACTAACTTTTGGAATTAAAATATACTTGATTATTAAAGTATAACACACATTAGCTTTTCAAAAGCCTTGATTGGCCCTTGTCTTAAAAAGAAAAAGCAAAACAAAACCCAGAAAGATAGAAGGTAACAAAGGAAAGAAGCGAAGTCTAGTGTGAGAAAACTGCAAATTTCATGGCAGCTCAGAGTCAGTCAAGAGGAGGACTTTGTTTTGTAGCTTTCAGATGCAGATGAGGATTTTTAAGCATTTTCTCCTTTTTTCTTTTTACATTGGAAATCACATTGAACTTTGTGTATACAGAAATTTTTATAGTGTTTGTGTTTTTGTATGCTTTTAAAACTATTACTTTATGATACAGTTTATTTATGATACAGTTTATGTGTTTGGTTTTTTTGCCTCGGTATACATTTTTAAAAATGAATTAAAAGTTGTTTATAAAAATAAAGTCCTTTTAGAAACAGTCTTCAAGTTGTTTCAGACTCTTTGCTTCTCATTTATCTGCTGATTAGAAGACTAATGTGACAGGTCCTTCAGGCTAAAGCCATTAGTCTTTCCCATCTGTGCTTTATCATTTATGTATGAATTCAATTCTATCAGAATTTTTTGAGTGTCTTATGATGGTTGCTGTGTGGTGTGGCTGGCACGGAGAAGATCCTTTAAAGAAGAAAATTCACTTATTCATTTACTCTTGTTTTCATTCAGTAAATTTTTACTGAGTAAAAATTTTAACCATGTGTCTGACATTGTTCTAAGTGATGGGAATACAGCAGTGAATAAAATAAAATCCTTGCCATCTTGGGGTTGGATAGGAGAGGCAGATAATGAAATAAATGTGTTTGGTGGTATATATACAAATGGGAAGGGATAGTTACAGTTTTAGATGAAGTAGTTCGTGGAGAAGGTGTTGTCTGAATGATGGTCTGGAAGAGGTGAGGGATTTAGCCGTAAACATATCTGGAAAGCATTCTGAGCTCAGTGCAAAGATCCTAAAGTGGGATGGGTTGGTATGTTCCAGGACAAGCGCGGAGGCTGCTGTGGCTGGAGAATAATGAATGAGGAGAGTGTAATAGGAGATGAGGGAAGAGAGGAATTGGGAGGCTAGCACTATGGAGGGCCTCCCAGGCCATTGTAAGGAAGTTGGCTCTTGCTCTGAGATAGGAGCCAATGGAGGAGTTTGAAGAGAGAAGTGATCTAATTTCAGTTTTAAGTTGGACACTGCCCAAGGGAACCAACTGAGAGTCAATTGAAAGGGATACTACTGAGAAGCTTTTGCAGTAATCTGCAAGAGTGAAGGGCCATCAGGAGAGGTGGTAACAAGTTGGATTCTGGATACATTTTGAAAATAGAGTGAATAGGATTTGCTGATGGATTGAATGGAGGTTGTGAGAGAGAGAAGTCAAGAATGACCAAAGTTTTGGTTTGTACAATTGGAAGCGTAAGAGTACATTAACTGAAATGAAGAAGATTGTGAAAGGAGCAGGTTTGGCAGGGAAGATTGGGAGCTGAGTTTTGGGCAAGCTAAGTTTAAGATGCTTATTAGACATCCAGGTGGGATGCTCGGTAGGTAGTTGGATAAAAGGGTCTGGAGTTTGTGAGGGAAGTCCATGCTGGAGATACAAATTTGAGAGTCATCAGTGAATTGATGGCAAAGCCATGGGATTAGATGAGATCAGCAATACAATGGGTGTAGATTTTTAAAAGGCAAAGGGGGACCCTAAAACTGAGCCTAGGGCAATCTGGAGGTTGGTAAGATGAGGGATCAGCAAAGACTATAATTGAAATTTAATGTGGTAAGTTCGGAGACTCTAGTGGGCATGGATTCCTTAACTCAAGTGACCTACAGCAAATCCCTTCATTAGTTTGTCCAACTACCTATCTATTCTGTATATCTCAAACACCTACTATGCTCTAGACACTGTTTTAAGCAGCAGATAGGAAAGACAATACATGCATTTTAGAGTTTGGGGGAGGATGGAGACAATAGGCCGTAATCAAGAAAATACCAGCAATTATCTTACTGTAAAATAGGTATTGATCCTTTCCTCTCAGGACTGTTGCAAGAATGTAATAAGATTAAGCTCATAAGATACTTATCTCAGAGCCTGGAACCAAGAAAGTGCTCAGTAAACATTCCTTGGTATTATTGTATAACGATAATTGTAACTATCATTACCTTATTGTGCCCCCATCATCTCTTGCCTGGCAACAGCTCTGCGACTGCTCCCTCATTTCTCTGCCATGGCTTTTATTGCCTTGTGCTGAAATTGCTTGTTTATTACCAGGATCCTCTATCATATCGTAAGTTCCTTGAAAGCCAGGCCTATATCTCTTATACCACTCTGTCCCCAGAGTCTAGTGTAATCTGGCATGCAGTAGAACTTCAATATCTATTTGTTGAATGATTGAAATTCCCATATACCCGTAACACATTCTGCTTTCTCTGTCTCCTCCACAAGGACATCATGAGACTGTCAAATTAAGATGTAGCATATTGTCAGCATTTTCTTTATCCTCTCATTTTGGTTTGTATGCTACATCACTAGGGGAAATTAAACCTTTGCTTGGATAAAGAAGGTTTGCCACCAAATTATATGAACTGAATAAACATATCCCTTAGCATATTGAAGTCGGCAAGTATGGTGATCTATTATTCAACATTTTATATTATTATACTCACCGACCTTTAGAGAAGGAGAAAATGATTTTAATAATTTGTAATCTCTGAAGATTGCCGCTGGAATAGAGTCCTTGTTAATAACTCCCCTCCTTAGGAGTATGAATATACTGTACAGTTATTAAAATGCCTAGATTTGAAAATCATTTGCTTTTGGGCTAAGCTTTTAACCATAGTAGAATTTTTGCATATGTTCACATAGAAGGGACAGAATTTTTCAGTTCAAATATGGGAGTCCCACCAGAGACCAAACCTTTAAAGTCATTTGGCATCTGCAACCACTTCCTCCTGCATCAGATGATGTTGTAAGAGGACTAGAACTTGGGAAGTTTTCATTTCAATTATGATTTGGGAAAATGAGCTGCTAATGTTCATTGTAAATTCATTTATGAGGTCAGTCCCTCAGAACTGGGAATACTGTTTATCTCATAGAAGTGAATAGAAAATCTGCCCCAGGGCTAGAATATATAACTAAGCTGAGAATCCCAGGTCTGAGCTCGGTCTAGTGGTTCTGCCCAGCTGATCAAACCGGAGAACACCAGCAGGTGAGTGAGATCTGCTTAAAATCAGGGTGGCTGTTGTGAGGAGCTAGAGCAAACCTTGTTCATTGTTCATTTGGATATTTATATTGCCCATTTGCTCTAGTACTGCACAACCCTCGTTTTAACTTCACACAGTTCAGTGGATCTACAGACTCTGTGCCCGTAGTGCATAGAAGAACTAACCTCAGGCAGCTAATCAGTGACAAGTCCAGAGCCAAATGCAAGTCTTTTTTTAAGAAAGCCTGGACCCACTGGGCTACAAGGTCAGAGTGGCTTTGGCAGTTGGAAGTGGAATACTCCCAAGTTTGGTGGCAGATGGACACAAATCAAGGAGCCACAAGGCTGGGGTGTTAGCAGCTGGGGAAGCTCATCCATTAGCTCGTGGGACAATTTTGGAGATCTGCATTTGGTATTTCTGATTCACCTTCAGTTAGCAGTGAGTCTAAACCCTTCACTGTGGTCTACTTGTTCCACTCTGTATAGTAGTAACTCGGTGATGTAATGAAGAAAGAGAGGAGGTACTATTTTTTGAGGGTCTTTTGTATGCCAGGTCCTGGGCTGGGCAGTTTTCATATTTTATTTAATCGAATCCTTACAAAGTGTTACCTGTATTTTCTGGATGTGGAAATAGATGACAGAGAGGTTAGTGAGTTGCCAGGGCCCCACAGCTGGCAAGTGTGTGTGTGTGTGTGTGTGTAGGAGGGTGAGGTGAGATTTGGTCCACACCATTTGGCCACCACTGGGTAACACTACCTGTAACTCCTCAAGTGTGTGTGTGTGTGTGTGTGTGTAGGAGGGTGAGGTGAGATTTGGTCCACACCATTTGGCCACCACTGGGTAACACTACCTGTAACTCCTCACCAGCATTCCTGGGCCAGAGGAGCTGAGGAACCTGGTTTCAGTTATGCATTTAATTCATTATTCATTCCATTCATTCGCTTCACGCATCACAACCGAGGCTAGGTCCTGAGCCTCGGGAAGACATCAGATGTGGTCTCTGCTCCTGGGCAGCTCCTACTGTATTCACTGTGAGGAGGAGCATTGGCAGCCGGTTAGCCCATCTCTGTGGCTGTGAAGAAGCAGCAGTGGCCAAGGTGGGGGCACGCCAAATGGATAGCAGAGGTTAGGGGACACTTTTAGTTTGGCCGTTGCCCAGGCTGCCCTCCCCTGGCTCTGGTGGCTGAGACTTGAGCACATCTCAGATGATTCAAGCCTGTTGAGCAGGGAAGGTGGCAGCCCTTGAAATTCTTAAGGGGGTTATTTCATATTAGTGGCAAATCTCAGGTTAGTGGATTCAAGTGCTTTCTTCTGTCACCATGATTTCCTCTCCCTATTTTTTCCTTCCATTTGAAAAGTGCAACCTAGAACCTCAGTTTCCTCATTTGTCAGAAAAGAAATGCAGCACCTACTATGCAGGTTTTGATGTGAAAAATCCTGACAAGAAAAATATGTTAAGTGTCAGACACAAGTCTTAATAAACAGCATCATGATGACTTTTGTAGTTAAAATCCCCCATTTCTGTGCCACCCAAGGTATCAGGTTTGCAAACTGGGCCCCTGCTGCTGCTGCTTCATGGAACACACCTCTCCTGGGCATGCCTCTCCACCTCCTCCCCGCTGTGGTTCTCAGGAGCGGACCTCCTCTAGCAAGGAAGGCCTGCTTCCCCTTGAGGCTTGGGAGTGAGGCGGTGATGACCTTGGACTTGCTGCTTGGGCTGGTGGCTTAGGGTAACTGCATGGCTCTGGCTGCCAGGCGGCTCTAAGCTCACATCCTGGTGGCACTAACCTTCCAGCCGTGCGACCTTCGCAAATGGTTTAGTTCCCTCTGTGCTCTTCTCCCCAGGGAGCTTCTGGTGTGGGCTGCCCAGCTTCTCAAAGGATCTGCAGAGCCTGATCCACCCAGCAGCGAAGCTTCTCACACTTTGCCGCACCTAGAATTATCTGGGGGACTTAAACTCCCCCAAATCAGATGTCACCCCAGATCAATTAATTCAGAAGCTCTGGAGATGGGACCGGGTATCAGTATTTTTTAAAGTTCCCAAATGTGCAGCTGAGATTGGGAACTGGCAACCTCCGTGTCTGTCCCTGATGGCAGACCAAGCACTGCTGACCCTGCTGGCATCCCCCCAGCCACCTGCACTCACTGCTACCTGCTTATGCACACGCTGTTTCACACCTGCCCGGCCTGTGATACTCTCAGGGTGTTGCTGGGTGGCACAGGTGTTTGGTAGGCGCATTAACACAGCCACAGGGCATCTTGACTGCTTGGTGTTTTAGCTAATTTATAGAGCAGCTCTGCCAAAGTTATTATCAGCTCCTCCTACAGTTGCTGCTTTCTCTGTCCAAGTGTCTCACCTACGTGTGTGTGTTTTCACCTTTTACCTAGTGCTGTGAACTCCGCTGTGGCAGGCACTGCTAGTGGCCTCCCCAATATCTGGTCTCCTCCCTTTCCCCACTAACGATCTCCATATTGTTGGAGGCTGCAGTGTGCTTAGCTAAAAATAGCAGCAGCAGCAGCAGCTTCATTTTCCAACCTTCTATGTAGGGGTGGCCAGTGAGATGTAAGTGGAAGTGGTGGGGCAGAGCTTTCAAGAGAGCTCTTAAAAGGATGTTGTACTTGGGATGCACTGATAGTTCAGTGGTAGAATTCTCACCTGCCATGAGGGAGACCCAGGTTCAATTCCCAGCCCATGTACTCCCTAAATCAAGCAAGCAAACAAAAATCCATCAAATGGTGCTGCAATAAGGGGAGACTCACATGGAAAAAGAATGAAATGTGACCCCACCATACAACATACAAAAGAAAAAAAAGAACGTTATGCTCTTGGGGGTAGGAGCTGCTTGAACCTTCCTATCCTTTTTCTTCCTTCCTGTCTGGAATGCAGATGCAATGGCGGATGGTCCTGCAGAATTATAGAACATGAGACTGCAGCTGGAAGCCATATGCTAAGGATGGCAGAATGGAACTACAGAAGGAGTTTGTGATTTTGCTGAAAATTATGGAGCTGCTATTCTAACCTCTTGTTACAAAAAAGAAAATTCAACCTCTTGCTTGTTTAAGACACTGCTGTTTCCAGTCTTTGCTACTAGTCCTGAATTCAATTCCTAATTGATATTACCATATGCTACCTGGTGTAATCCCTGCATCTCTGCCTTCTCCACTTAGCCAGCAGCACACTGCTCCCCTTCTGACAAGTAACTGCACATACAGCTGTCAGGTGGTCAAAACTTTATGGAATCCCAGCAGTCCATAAAAATACAAAAAGACTTCACAAATAAGTGAGGTATGGACCACACCCAGACTGCAGATGGGTTTTGTTTGGCTCACAACTTATTATTTATTTATTTTTATATATATAATTTTTTTTTTCTGCATGGGCAGGCACCGGGAATCGAACCCAGGTCTCAGGTATGGCAGGCAAGAACTCTGCCTGCTGAGCCACTGTGGCCCCACAACTTATTTTTTTAAATTCTGAATTTGTGGCCAACATTTCAAAATCATGTGATTCTATGTAAGATTCCAGATTTCTTAAAAATCTGTCAACACAGGATCTTCCTTTCTGCCTGGCAACACGCAGCTGGAACCGAGTAGCCCTTAACCCCCCTTCCACCCCCAGAAGAGGCAGGTGCTTGGTGGTCGGCCTGGGTCTCATCCCTTCATTTATATCACCTGCTCGGCCCTGAAGGCATTTGAGGACCCCCACCCCAAACCCCAAACCCCCATAGAGCCACACCCCAGAAATGGCCTGCTAAGATGGAATTCCTGAATTTCCTTGTGGGTCTTTCTTCTCCCTCCATCTCCCCTGTCTCAACAATGACCACGTTGGGATTTATTTTTTTCTCTCAGAAAACTGAGCATGCATTTGTGAGAAGTGGAAAGAAATCAGCCTCTCAAATGTCAGGAAACAGCTGATGTTGCTTCTTACTTGGAGGCTCCTTGAATTCTCTCACCACGTGTTTTATTGCCACTTACCAAGGAGAGATGCCTGCGCATACCCGGCTCCCCGGGAGCAGCTGTTGGGATGCTTGATTGAGGCCCTGAGACATGCAGAGGACAATAAAATTGGGTATGGAATACGGATTGCTTTGTATGGTGTTTATTGCCAGGTTGTGTGCTGGCTTGGGTCCTAAGCGCTGACTCCACCTCAGTTTGCTCGTAGTGTGGCAAACGCGACACAGCTTAGCGATGTCCTAAATGGCAGGACTCTGAGCTGCCCATTCGCTTCTCCGTGCCTATGAAGTCTGTCACCTGACCCCCGTGCTTCTCTGCTGTCTAAACCAAGTAACAGCCCCTGCCACCTGCCACCTTCCGCTGGGGATTCCCCACTGGGGCTGTGAACTAGAGACTCTCTAGTTTAGACTGATGTATGCAGAAGTCTTTACCTCCATGAGCCCCTCTTGGAAATGAAATAAATGCCCATGCAGATATTTTACACACGTAGGTCTCTGTGGTTTTGGAGAGAGAGAAAAACTTGTGATGATACATAACATGTAGCTATAATTCCTCATGAGTTACACACAGAGGGTAATAGCTGGACTTGAGATGAGGAAGACAGGAAACAGGTCAGCAGGACTGGCATTCCCAGGTCAGCACCAGAGCCTTAGGGTTAATTCCACCACCAAAATGGGTTCGGGCTGGTGGGGACTAATGGAATCACACAGTGTGCAGGTGGTGACTGGGCAACAGGCCTAAGCCGATTCCCAGTCCAAGCCAGCCCGCTCCGGCTGTGGTTTCTGTGGGAAGCAGGGCTCGGCGACCGGGGCAGGCATGTGCTCGGGTTCCTGTGCCTACAGGGAGAGGACACGGAGGGGGAGTGTCGGCAGCCTTGCCACAGGCAGAACCTGAGCTACCTGATGACCCGATCTGTGAGAGAATGTGTTTCTAGCTTTCAGACTTTGCTTGTCATAAGAAACATACTCTGTGACTTGCCTATATAAAAAGAGAACTTAAAATTTTAATGTCTTTCAAAAAAAGGCTTTATTCCATGTAGACTTCTGAATATAGTCATGTTCCAATTCCACAGAAGTAAGATTTGGAGACTAGACCGCTTATCAGATTTTCACTTCTTTCTGTGTCGAGCTTAGGAGCAATGTTATATGGGGTCCAAGTGTGAATCTTTATTGATTTTTCTTGAGAGTCTGGCCGTGTGTTCTTTATTTAAGCCTGACTCCTGTTCCATTGTATATAACGTTATATACACCTGCAATATTCCCAAGCATCTCGGTGGAAAACCTGCTGCTACGTTTTGAGAAAAACCACTTCCATGACTTATTGTTGAATTAACCAGGCATACTTTTCAGAGAGTTCACTCACCCGAACTTATCATAGGATAATGTAGGAAATAAGGGACAGAATTCAATGGCGTAATTGAATCGAGCCCTTTACTGAATGATAATAGCATTCAGGGCCCCCAGCCCCCACTGCATTCTCGTAGCTATCCATGTGTGCCGGCTCTCTGTTCAAGGAAAGTGGCTGTAAATCCCTTCTCGGTGCCGAGCCGGCTCTCTGCTGGCAGCCCCCCCAGTACCCCACCTTTGCTGGACCCTGCTGTGGTCTGGGGGCTGCAACGGGCCCCCTGCCCTGTGGCTGCCCGTGGGGTTCAGATAACATGCGGTGGGGGGTGGACAGTGATGCCACAGCCCCCTCCTCCTGATGCTCCCGAGGGCGGCCAGGGGACACTGCTCGGCCCCTCTGATCCCCTCCCCTATGCCCCCAGGGGCACAAATCACCTGTTGATCAAACCCTCTTTCATCAGCCCAGCTAGAGCGTGCCATTGGCTTGGTGTTGGGACCAGAAGCGACAGGCACAAGCGCGTGCTCCAGCTCGTCTCCCCGAGCTCAGCAAAGGAGCACAGGGGCCGGGGCAGCCCCGAGCGGCCCCCTGCAAGGCCCAGGTCCTCCCGCCCGGGTCTCCCGGGGTCGAGCCCGCCCTCTGCCCGCCGGGGCCTGCGGACAGGGCCCCCCACGGTCACAGCCAGCTGCGGGCCAACCTCTCCTGGGGGCCAAGGGAAGCACGTGGGAGCCGCGCCCACTCGGCCGGGCTCCAGGGAAAGGAGGGGGCCGCTGACTCCGCCGACCGTGATTTCCCAAACACACCATCGATGTTGTTCGGAGAAAACAAACCCTTTTGTGGGCCTTTTAGAAATGTCTGTTTCGGGCATCCCCTCCTTAGAGCCCATGGTAATTAAACAAAGACATGGAGCTTTCTGGCTGCAATTCAAGCTCCCAAAGCCAGCTTGTGTCAGACTGGCTGAACTTGGAAGTGGAGCACATTTTCTCCATGATCTTGCCAATTAGGAAGTCCCGTACCTCTGGACACTGAGAAATCGGGGTCTTTTGCTTCTGCTCCGAAGCGGAGGTGGGAGGGGCTCACAGAACCATGCCGAGCCCCAGCGGCTGCACAACTTCTGTTTTATTTTGTGTGCTTTTTCATAGGATGTAAATAATGACAAAAATTACAAAATGTATAACTGGAAGCCCAAGCATATTTACACATTTGTATTGTAAAGAAGGATTTTATAAAGCTTAACAGTAGCTAACTTTTCTTAGGTAAAGAAGGATTTTATAAAGCTTAACAGTAGCTAACTTTTCTTAGGTAAAGAAGGATTTTATAAAGCTTAACAGTAGCTAACTTTTCTTAGGTAAAGAAGGATTTTATAAAGCTTAACAGTAGCTAACTTTTCTAATATAAAGAAGGATTTTATAAAGCTTAACAGTAGCTAACTTTTCTTATGTAAAGAAGGATTTTATAAAACTTAGCAGTAGCTAACTTTTCTTGCCTAATTTAGCTATTTACATGTATTTTAGCTTCTGAATGATAGAAATATCTAGCAAAAGGATTTGTGTCATTTTATATTCACTACTATGCATTTGGTGTGAGTTAAGGATTGTAAAGGAAAGAGTTATGGGCCCCATCAGGCTAAGAAAAACAACTCGGGACCTTCCAGGGTGGTTATCTGCCTCCCCCAACCCCCATGACTCCTTGCACCAGAAATGCTTGTTGTGAAAATGATCGTTACCTGCTTCTTGCATGAAGCAGCACCTGTGACCCATGCTCGACCCCACCCCCTTCCTCCTCCCCATTAAAAAGCTTCCCCAAACCCAGGCGAGGGGCTCTCTGTTCCTGCGTGTTCAGTGAGCCCCACGCATGTGTGGTAAATAAACCCCTTGCATGTTGCATGAGAGAACGTCTCTTGGAGTCCTCCTTTGCGTGGCAAAACTCTCGAATTCTTACAGTATCTGTTTCAGCGAAGTTACTATTTACTTTGCTCCTATATAATTTCTTTTGGTTCCATATTTTAGTGTCATTTTACTCTCAATGTACTACATACATATCAACAGTGAATAGGCAAAATATATCTACAAGGAACTGTTCCTTTCAAGTGATTTAATATTGTTTTAAAATTTTTCAACACTGAACTAAAACCATACACATTTGTCAGTTTGAAATAAACTTGATTATCCTTCAAAACTCACCATCTGATGGCTGTAACTGATAATCTCAGGTTCAAAATAATTATTAGTTAATAAAAAAACATTAAGACGATCCCACAATTTATCAATATCGCTATAATGAACTTCAAAATGATTCACAATGTGATCGGTTAGAACAATATACAGTAAAATGTTATTTTTTTCTATAATGATCTTGGTAGTTTATATAATTTGATTCTACATAAATATACATTATGGTATCATACAAATACTCCACAGAGACATTAAAAAAATTAAAATACCTTAAAGAAATGTAAGTAAATTTTATTTAATCAAATAGTAAGCAAACATTTAGTTTTCTTTTTGTTTTTGCAAGAAAAGACTTTTATTACTTTGGAATTTCTTCTCTCTCTTTTTTTTTTTGTATTTTTCTAGAAAAAAAATTTTTACAATAGAATTTTATTAACACCTTTCTCAAACAAGGTTTCCATGACAGAAATCTCGACAGCAGGAGCCCTAGGTTATTTTTTTCAACCGTGTTCTTTAAAACACTGTGAAGATTAAAAAAACAATCACTGTACGCTTTACTGCTGCGTCAGCACTTTCGGCTTCACGCCCACTTGCCCCTCTGGCAGGCCAGCCCTCTTGGAAGGAGCAATAGAAATTATTCGAAATGAAGCCCAGAACATCCTTCACAAACAACCTAGTCTTCCTGTCAATGCATTGACGAAACATTCTTTTAATAAAAATATTTAATACAAGACGCATTTCTCTGTGTATAATAAATCCTTTTTCTAAATCATTCTTAAATTTTGAATTCACCGTTAGATTTAAAGGTTTTCTTTATCTGATAGAGTCAATCACATATAAAATCCACAAATATAGAAATTGGCATACAGAATTTCTCGGCAATCATGGGGACAGCTTTTTCTCTTTTTGCATTAAACGGTACTCGGTGATAAGATGATTTCACAGATGCTTTGTGGGACAGTTCTGGCCGGATGTTATCTTCAAAACGGCTGACCGTGAAAAATAGATCCGGGGTGGTACTATGTGTAGGCAGTATTGGAGACCCCCTCATTCTCCCCAAATAAAGCGAAGCAGGGGCCGGGGCAGCCCCCAGAAGTGCCGGGGTGGGGTGGGGGGGCACCGCACCCGCGTCTCCCAGGACGCGCGGCGGGGAAGCCTCGGTGGCGTCAGCTGTCACTGGTGCAGGACGCACCTCCCCCGGGGTGGGCCGCGGCCTCGGGCCGTGCCCAGGCCGCGCCGGCAGAGCAGCCTTCCTCCCGCGGGGGGCGAGGCCGGAGGAACCTGCTCCGGGACCTCTGGGCGTGCAAGGCACCGCGAGGCGAGGGCGGGCGAGCATCAGAAAATCGTCGTCTCATACTTGGTATTAATCCCCCTTTTGGCCTCCTGTCCTGGCTCCACGATCCACGGCAGATTGGCCAGAGTCTTTTGCTCAGAGGGGTCGATCTGCTTTAAAACAGAAAGGCTGATGCCTGTTATGCGGTGGCCGTGGGGCGCACGCACGCGGTGGCCTGGTGGGGCGCGGGGCAGGCGGGGCCTCGTGCGCGCTCTCGGACACACGCGTATTGCCCACAGGCCGTGTGCAAAGAAGGCGCTGCGCAAGGCACCATATGTGACCATGGCGACGGGGACACAGCTCCTGCCCTCGGGGCACCAACCAGGTGGGGGACAGAAGCGAGATGGGGGGTAGGAGAGGGGGTCTGTGAGCCGGCAGGATCCGGCGGTCCAGGGCAATAGGCCTGGGAGGCTTCCTGGAGGAGGTGACTGGGCTCTGGGCCCTCCAGGGGTTTCCATCACCCCCCCGAATAAAACCCCAAGTCCTCACCCAGTCCCAGAGAGGTACTCCTCTCTGTCCTTCCTGGCCCCTGCCTTCTAGCCTGTTTTAAATGAATCTCGCACAGCTGTGGGGGGGGCTTCATGCATTTTTAGGGGCCACTGACTGATTCTCAACAAGCCAACTGGAGCCAAGGGAAAAGGGACTCTGACCCTGCTGAGGGGGGCAAGATCTGGGGTCAGGGAAAGGTGGACCGTATTCTTTTCGGTATATTTCCCATTTCCCAGGGCAGGCTCGGAGATGAATATACTCTCCCTGCCTTCATGCACTTCCGGAAGAATCTGTGGGGATCAGAGTCAAGTGAGACGGACGCGCCTGCGGACAGAGACTCACCCAGGCCACACTGGAAACCAGGACAGGAGGCCACGGGGTCATTCCCCAAACACCGAACATTCCAGCGGCCTCCTCGTTCACAGAGATACCTGCCTGGCCCACCCACAGCCCCCCTTTATCTGCTCACGAGCACCCACCGGGCCCTGCTCGGGCAGGCCCTGCTGGCGGTAAAACAGCTGTGGGCACGCTGCTGGCTGAGTGGGGCCGGGAATGCACTCGGGTTTCGGTGTGAGGAGGGCCCCTTGTCGGAGGCCCGAACGGCAGACACCCAGGGGATGGGGGTCCGGGTGGGGACACGTGGGACAAGGCCTTGGGAAGGGCTCAGCTTTGCGTGGGGGGGATAGGAGGGGCTGAGCTTTGCGTGTGGGGGAGAGGAGGGGCTGAGCTTTGCGTGTGGGGGAGAGGAGGGGCTGGGCTTTGCGTGGGGGGGAGAGGAGGGGCTGAGCTTTGCGTTGGGGGGAGAGGAGGGGCTGGGCTTTGTGAAGGTGTCACCACCTGATTCATGTCCTGGGGAGATGGCTCTGTGTGCTGCGTGCCGAGACGACTGCAGGGGAGCACGGTGGGGCCCGCTGGGGGTGGTGGTGGCCGCTTGGACTCAAGGCCTGACAGTGGGATCGAGGAGGGTGGGTGGGTCTGAGAGATGCTCCCGGGGTGGGGCGCAGGGCTTTGCTGAAGGACCAGACACAGGGGGGAGGAGGAGCCAGGAATCAGGGATGACTTCTGCGCTTCTGACTTGGCGAATGTCCCATTTACTTTCCCATTCACCCAGACGGGCAACATGGAGCCAGAAGCAGCTTTAAGGGGAAAATCAAGAATTGTGTTCTGGACGTATTAAGTCTCACATGTCTGTTACCTATCAAATGGAGGTGTTAAAGAGGAAATCAAACACCTAGGTCTAGAGTTCTGGGGGTGGGTAAGGGCTAGGGAGGGGGAACTGGGGGCCAGAGGGGTAGGCTGGGTGCTGAGGTGGTCAGCCAGGGGCTCAGGGCGCCAGGTCTGAAATAAAGCTCTTCAGACAAGGCACGATTAGGGGTGATGACAGTGGCACTGGCGTGGGCACGGCATGAGTGGCTGACGGAGCGTGGAGGAGAAGAACCCTGAAATTGGGCTGGCAAGGAACAGAGAGGCCAGAGGTTGTATGCAGAAGCTGCCATGTACTCTGATGGGACTCAGGGCCAAAAAAGCAGATTGTAAACAAAATGCCACATGCTTCACAGTGGGAGGGGCCTCTGTGCGAATACAAAAGATTCCTCCTCCCCCAAGCCCAGGGGATGGAAGGAGGAGGGAGGTACTCCGGGAAGGGTGCAAGGCTGGGAGCAGTGCAGTCCGGCTGGCTCTGTCTGCCTGACTCCCAGCGTTTCCAGGAGGCAGCATAGCAGCCAGAGCAGAAGCCAGATGGAAGCTGGCTGGGAACCTTCCAACTTCTGGGTATTGCCACCACCAGAGAAGGCTGCTCTGGAGTCATGGGAGCTGGTGAGGGCAGGATGTCTGCAGGGCGTGTGGGAGTGCAGGAAGGAAATTCCAGGAAGAAGGCAGATGAGGAGGGGGAGGGGCTGCACCTTCTGAACATCACTACCCTGCATGAGGCCTCTGCTGCCACAGAGAGCACCTGTCACAGTGGGACAGCTTGCTGGGGCCTGCACACACACACAGGGCCTGCACACAGCACATGGGGCCTGTACACAGCAAACACAGCTTGCACACAGCACATGCAGGGCCTGCTCATAGCTCTCTGGGCCTGCACACAGCACACACGGCCTGCACACAGCTCACGGGGCCTGCATACAGCACATGGGGCCTGTACACGGCAGACACAGCTTGCACACTGCACACGGTGTCTGCACATAGCTCACACAGCACATGGGGTTGCACACAGGGCCTGCACACAGCTCAGGGGCCTGCATACAGCTCACAGGGCCTGCACATAGCACATGGGGCCTGCACAGAGCTCATGGGCCTACATATAGCACACACAGCTTGCACACAGCACATGGGGCCTTCACAGAACTCATGGGGCCTGCACATAGCACACACAGCTTGCACGCAGCACAAGGGGTCTGCATGCAGCTCTCTGGGCCTGCATACAACACACGGGGCCTGCACACAGCTCACAGGGCCTGAAAACAAAACACAGCTTGCACACAGCACACGGGGTCTACACACAGCTCACACAGCCTGCACACAGCACACAGGGCCTGCACAGAGCTCACAGGGCCCCCATACAGCACACGAGGCCTGCACATAGCACATGGGGCCTGCACACAGCACACAGCTTGCACACAGGACATGGGGCTTACACACAGCTCATGGGGCCTGCACACAGCTCATGGGGCCTGACAAAACACAGCTTGCATACAGCACATGGGGCCTGCACACAGCTCATGGGGCCTGAGAAAACACAGCTTGCATACAGCACACAGGGCCCGCACACAGCTCATGGGGCCTGCACATGGCACACAGATTGCACACAGCACATGGGGCCTGCATACAGCTCCCAGGACCTGCACAAAACACATAGCTCACACACATCACACGGGGTCTGCACGCAGCTCACACAGCCTGCACACAGCACACAGGGCCTGCACAGAGCTCACAGGGCCCCCATACAGCACACGGGGCCTGCACACAGCATGGGGCCTGCACACAGCACATGGGGTCTGCACATAGCACATGGGGCCTGCACACAGCACACAGCTTGCACACAGCTCATGGGGCCTGACAAAACACACAGCTTGCATACAGCACACAGGGCCCGCACACAGCTCATGGGGCCTGCACATGGCACACAGATTGCACACAGCACATGGGGCCTGCATACAGCTCCCAGGACCTGCACAAAACGCACAGCTCAAACACAGCACACGAGGTCTGCACGCAGCTCACACAGCTTGCACACAGCACCTGGGGCCTGCACACAGCCCATAAACTATCCTACCAAGCTGGCTCTGAGCCTCAACCTCACTGTGAACCTCTGTGAACCTCCCTCTAGGCCACAGGCTGTGAGAAGTTGTGCCTGGATGGCATGGCCATCACAGCCTCAGGGGATGCTGCTCCCAAGCTCTCCTAGACCTCCAGGAAAAATTCACCAGGACCAGTGGCTGAACTGTGTACCCTCTCCTGGGCAGCAGCAAGGGAGAGTAAGGGAAGTGGGGGTTTCTCTGGACCCCCAGGTTGGGGCAGCCGTGCCCCTGGGCTTTGCAGAAGCCAAGATGGTGAGGGGCACACGTTGGGCGGGGGTGGGGGTGAGAGAAAGACCAGGAGGGGCAAGCCCAAGACTGACTGGCCCCCATACCCCCCAGGGGCCGGGCCAGCCGCTGGCGTCACTCCCGCTCACGGGTTCCAGAACACCCGCTCCCTTCCTACTTACCACCGACTTGCGGATGCTAACGCGGGGCTTGGGGATGGGCTTGGAGGGTTTGTTCTCGAAGCTCTCTGGAAGTGTAGAGGAGTGTCCCCCTTTCCTTGCCTGCAGCGCTAGCTGGTAGGCCACCTCGAATGCCTGTCCCAGCGTTAGGATGATCTCGTAGGCCAAGTTCTGCAAGAAGCAGAGAAGGCGCGTGTTACAGCAGCTGAGGAGCACGGGGTGGGGGTGGGCGAGCCGCCGAGGACCCGGCACCGCCCTGGATGAGAGCTCGCCCACGCGGACGGGCCCTCGAGGCCACACACGTGCCATCGGCCACAGCCCGGAGCAGGGCCCACCTGAGACCAGCTCCCTCACGGTCGGCTCCCGAGGCCACGGAAGGGCAGGGGTCCCTTCTGGCCGCGGGGATTGGGGGGACCCCCACACTGAGCGCGGGAGGTGCTCCTGGGAAGCCCGGACCCTTCGGCCTGCCACGTCTGAGCCTCGGTGGACACCTACGGCGCGCGTCACAGCCTCACTCAGGCCGAGGGACACGCCCTGGTGGCCGTCACCGCGGCGAGCTGCACGCCGGCCGCTCAGCCGTCTGCTCCCCGAGGCTCTGCCCCTGTCCCCCGGCAACTCCCTGTTTTATCGTCAGGTCAGCAGGAGGCAGGAGACTCGGACCGCGCACGCCACGCCCAGCGGCGCCGGGAGGAGGTGCTTTTCCTCGGTCGCTCCCTCCGCCCTGCCCTCGCGGTGCCGCCTGGCGCTCCTGTCGCCTCTCCTGCCCCGCGGCTCCCCGCAGCCCCCCGCAGCCCCGCCCGGGCACAGCGATCGGCTGCACTCCGGCCACCGCCGCGCCTCCAGGACAACGGTCCCAAACGCAGCGCGGCAGCGGGGGACGGGGACGGGGCTGAGTGGCTCGACAACGTCTGTTCGCGGTTTTTCGAAGCCACGGAGTCACAGCCGCCCGCTCTGCGTGTGCTGCCGTCGCACCCGTGCCCTCCGCCCACCTCCGGCCTCATCCCCACGCGGCCCGGGCCTTCCCGGGAGCACCTCCCACGCTCAGTGGCCTTGCTCCCCCTTGGCAAGGGGGACAGGGGGACGCAGGATGGCCTTCGTCCTTGGAGGCCGCACGAAGAGGCCCCCGGTTTCGGGCGCGGTCACATTTCAGAGCAACGGGCGGGGAGCATCGGCGCTTACACTCAAGTGGGGAAAACGCCGCGGGGACGGAGACGGGGTTTGACAAAGGACGCGTGTGTGTCCTCCGAGCCACGTGTTATGCCATAATGGCCGAGAGGACAGATGCTGCTTGTTGGAGACACACAGCCGGCCCAGCACCTCCGGCAGCGAACACTGCGCCTGTGTGTGCCTCCGAGGTGAGTCGGCCTAGTCGGCTAGTGACGCTCCAGCAGGTGCCAGCGGAGGAGGGCGGGGTGGGGGTGATGTCTCGGCCGTCACTGCCCAGAGGGGACCGAGCCTTCTGCTGCCCACGCTTGGGCTCAGGCTGACCCCCCGCCCCCCGCCCCAGTGCCCACGTGGGGCCGCGGGCTCTCCTCTGCTTCACGTCACGGGGGTGGGGGGTGCTGGGGCCCACAGGCCAGCGAGAGGAAGCCGACCTCGGTGCTCCGGGTGGGAGACGGGTAAGGGCAGGCATCGGGCGAGAGACTCAGGGATTCTAGAACGCGCAGCCCTTAGATGTGCCGACAGTGGCGCTTTAAGAGGGGGAACGCCTGTCATCATTAACCTAAAAACCCGTCGCTGAAAGTGAGATTTACTTAAGCTCCAGCGTCTTCAGGTGAAAGTCAAAGATGCTCATTTTGGGTGGGTGCGACTTTTCACGTGACTATCATGGGAAGCCTAAAAGGGTCTTCAGGGTGATGGGTTGGAAGCTCTGCCTTTTCACTTTAAATGCATTCGGAGTGTTAGGAAGCTGCTCAAGGGAGACACAGAGACCAACTGTGGGACCGAGTTTCCCTGGCAGAGGGCCTGGCTGGGTCGGATTCTAACACGCTGCTTCCCACTCTACTTCAGAATGTTTTACTGCACCCTTCCTTTACTAATAGTTAGAGGTGGCCATTGCTATCTTTCCCATGCTTTCTGCCACCCTAGCACCCAAGGGACTGGAGCTGGAGGTCAGAGAGACGCACGTGGTGGCCGAGAGGCACCTGCAGGCTGGGGGACAGCTCCCCGGGGGGCCTCAGGACACACACACCACCTGGACAAAGAGGAGCCCCATTTGCAGGTTCATCTCCTCCCCATCTCCTGGAACATCCCTGCTATTTAAAATGAGAGGAGAGCAGGAGATTTTACCAGAAAAAGATGGAAAAGGCAGTGCCATTTCCAAGAGGCTCAGGTGACACACTGCTGCTTGCTCCCAAGCCCAGTGTGCCTGTCCCCATGACACTAGCTGCTGCTCGGGGGTTAAGAGATGCCACATGCGCAGGTGAAGGCTCAGCTGGCCTCCGTCTATATCACGCCACCCCTCAGTGACCTACTGAGACACTCAGTAGGAATCTGCCGAATGAGTGGGGGCGTGGGTACGCTTGGGCACACAGGACGGCGACAGTACCAGTCACTCCTGCAGCTGCTGCGAAGAGTGAGAACACAGGGGGTCTGGCACAGGGCAAGCACTGCGCCATGGCATTTCCTTTAGGGCTCAGCATGATCAGGTGCAGGAGGGGTCATTAAGTCCATCACACAGCTGAGGGCCCGAGCCCCCCGGGCACCCGACGGGCCTGTGCCTGCCGATGCTGTCCCACCCACCCAGCTGGACACCCCTGCCCTGCCGAGCGGCAGAGCTGCGGTCTGAGTGGCAGCCGGGTCGCCAAGCCCGGGTTTCCTCCTGCCGCGGGCGGGCGCCTGTGTCCAGAGGCTGCCGTGGGCGCTGTCCGCAGAGGCTGAATCAGTTCTGCCAGTGCCGCGCGGGTCCCGGTGGCTGCTGGGTCACTCCCAGCGACTCGCGGGCCCAGGAGGATGGGCAGACCAGTCTGCGGGGCCTTCAGAGGTGCGATGGTAACAAGTCCGGCCGCTTCTGCCCGAGGCGCCTGGAAAACGCCTGCCGGGGAAACCGGTCACGGTGGGACGCGCGGCAGCCCGAGGTCACTGCGCTGGGAGGACGCGCTGGCTGGTTCTGCCTGGAGAGAAGCAGCTGGTCCCGCATCCCCGCCCTGGCCGAGCCGGAAGCCGCCCAGTCGCGGGCACCACCGCGTGGCGTATGGCGTGGAGCCGGGCGTGGCGCCCCGCGTGCAGCTGTCCCAGCACACACAATAAAAAGGACACTTATGCCACGACATTGTGGACAGTTTGCTACACGACGACAGGGAAGCGGAACCCCACGAGGTATCAGGCGATGGGACCCTTCCAGGCAGCGGAGGAACCGTTGCCGAGGGGCTGTGCTGGACATGGGAACAGTTCTTGGCGGCCACCGGTCTCACAGCCAGCGTGGGGGTCCCGGCACCCATGCCACGGCGCGCCAGCCACAGTGCGGGGAGCCCTTACCAGCACGCCCACATCTCGACTTGCCTCAGGTTCTAATTCAAACTCGTTTAGCTTCACCGGCATTACCTCCTCTCTCTCAAACCCTGTAAGCACCGACGGTGGCTTACCATAGACTGCCCAGCGTGGGTCTCTTGCCTAGAATCACACTCATTGTAGCAATTGGCTTTGTGTATTTTCTGGCTTAGCCCAGCAATGAAAGAAGGTAGAGAGTGTGTGTGCGCACGCATGTTTGGTAGAGGTGGGGGACTGATTGGAGAAAGGGGGCATGCTCTGAGCCTCAGATTTCTTATTGTAAAATGGGGATAACCTGCAGTATCCACTTCACTAGAATGTTATGAGAATCACTAATATTTAAACTACCGATAACACCAGCTAACATTTGTTACTTTCTGTGTGGCATGCACCATGCTAAATGCTCTGCATGGACTATTTCATTTACTCCTAACAACAACGACCTAATAATCCTAGGTTGATTATTATTCCTGTTTTGCATATGACATAATTAAGGCTCAAAAAGGTTAAATAATTTGCTTACGAATCCAGCCGCTGGCTGAGCTCTGATTCGAACCCACCACACCTTAAAACTAGACTTGAGCTACAGTAAAAGACTTTTGCAAACTGTTAAAAAATGTTTAGAAAATTAAGTGATGAAGTTGGGAGGGGGGTTCGAAAGGCCCGGGAGTTTGCCCGGGTCTCACAGCAGCAGCCGGGAGGGAGCCCCTTATGATTTGACACAAGCCACCAAGACAGGGGACCCCGGCCCGTGGCCTGCTCTGCCGACAGAGGCAGAGTCCAACCCAATAGGTTGGACTGCCCATCTCTGGGAAGGGGAATTCCTGGTTTTTAAAAGCCCTCCCCTTTCCTTCTCATCAGGGATCTTTTTTTTTTTTGAGGGGTGCATGGTCGGGGAATTGAACCTGGGTCTCCCACATGAAAGGTGGGCATTCTAACCACTATCAACAGGGATCTTGATACATGAATTAAGAATTGCTACATTAAAAAAAAAAAAAAAAAAAAAAAAAAAGAATTGCTACATTAGAGGGACCCAAGGAGTACCACCGTGTCTCGAGGGTAGATCCTAAATGTAACCAGGGGGTGGAGAGCGTGTTTTACTCTTGAAAACTTGAGCCATGTGCAGGTGAGCCTGACCTGAAGCTGCCCCGTCGCTGTGTTTCCTGAGCTCCCTCCATGCGTCAGGGCTCTCCCTGGTCCCTGGTCCCCACCTGGCTCCTGGCGAGGGCTCAGCAGCGCTCACCACCTGATGAGGGGAAGGAAGTCCTCGGTCCCCTGAGGTGCAAGAGGCCCTAGGAGGGACAAAGTGATGGCCCCAAGCATCCCTGCATCCTACTTTCTGAGGCCCAAACCAGCAATCCATGAATAGGTCCCGGAAAACCTGCACCCCAGCCTGCAGGCTAGTCAGGAAAGGCTTGGACCACCCAGCCATTACCTTCCATTGATGGGGGTATGAATAGAGTGTTCTGAGCTTGAAACTCCCAGTTTGAAAATCTTTTAGGCACAAGGATTTGATGACATATGTGGAAGGATATTCATTACAGCATTGTTTAAAATTTTCACTATTAGGGGACTGATTAAATAAAACATATTGCATAAATCCACCCCAGTGAAGCACTAGGCAGTCATTTAAAATGACAATTGAGTCATTTAAAAAAAATTGATTTAAAACTGTATAGTATCAGTCAAATAGTAGCACCATAAAAGGATTTTATGATTTCTTTCTTTCTCTACAATGTAGACATTTTCATTGTAGTAGAATTATGTTTTGATTGATTTAAAGATGTCCTTAAAATGGGAAATTTTGAGTTGTATATATTTCTACAGTAAAAAGTTAAAAAATTTAAAAGTTCAAAACATAGAACGTCTTTGTATGCCTAAATTTGTGTTTTGTCTTTCTTAGAGGATAGCTTTTGATAACTGTCCTAATTATTTCCATTGTTATTTTTTTCTGTTTAGAATGTACATAAAAGTGAGTAAAATATTCTTTAGAAAACCCATGAATTTGTAGAGTTTCTTTTTGACTTGATCCTAACTTCTTGGTAATGAAGATGGTGATGGCAGCACATCATTGTGAGCGTAATTAACAGCACTGAAATATTCATGTGGTTAAAAGGGGGAAATTGTAGGTCGTATACATGTTACTAAAGATTTAAAAGCAAAACAAAGAACTGTACAACAGAAACAGTGAAACCTATTGTAAGTAATTGAAAAAACTGTATTGAAAAATGTTTACATGCACACATATGGTATCTATATATGTACAAAGAAAAGAGTGATATATATATTTCTAGTTTGCTAGCTGCCAGAATGCAATACACCAGAGACAGATTGGCTTTTAATAAAAGGGGATTTATTTCCTTAGTTCTTCAGAGGAAAGGCAGCTAACTTTCAACTGAGGTTCTTTCTTATGTGGGAAGGCACAGGGTAATCTCTGCTGGCCTTCTCTCCAGACCTCTGGGTTCCAGCAACTTTCCCCGGGGTGATTTCTTTCTGCATCTCCAAAGGCCTGGGCTGAGCTGCGAGTGCTGAGATGAGGCGTGCTGAGCTGCTTGGGCTGTGCTATGTTGTGCTCTCTCATTTAAGCACCAGCCAATTAAGTCAAACATCATTCACTGCAGCAGGCACACCTCCTAGCCGACTGCAGATGGAATCAGCAACAGATGAGGTTCACGTGCCATTGGCTTATGTCCACAGCAACAGATCCATGCACCTTCACCTGGCCAAGTTGACAACTGAATCTAACTACCACATATATAAATGTTAATAGTTATAACTAGGTGTTGGCATTGCAAGTGATTGTCTTGTTTATACTTTGCTTTGAATTTTATTCAAATGAGGATGAATTTTTTTTTTTGCAATCATTTGAGAGCTTTGCAATTTTGATCACAAAAGCAAAAGAGAATCTTCTCGTTCAAAAGAATTGTATTTATCCTTTGTTGGCACCACCCTGGGGTCCGGAGTGCCTTTTCATTCTTCAGCCAAGAGGGCTGGGAACTGTTTCCCAGGGAAAATCCAGGAAAATTCAGGGCCCTTTTTGCAGGTGCTGCCAGGGCCTCCCCATCCCAGCGGGGCAGTCACCCATGGGGCCACCCATTTTGTTTAGGTGCTTCAGTGTTCACGTTGGCTGTCAACACTGCTTCTACTTGGCTGAAATTTAAGATACCCAACTCTTCCCTTAACCTCAGCTGCAAGGGCAGAGCAAAGAGCGTGACCGTCTCCTGTGGACACAGCTGGGAGAAATGCAGCACGTGGACATTCGTGGACACACAGTCCATCCATCCTGCAGCCAAGCTGGGCCTCGGCTCTGCCCCACCCCAGACCACCTGTGACCTTGACCAGGAGCTGACACACTTCCTCTCAGCATCATGACAGCGCAGAAGCAAGTGGAACAACTGCCACGCTGTGCTGCTCACCCCCCCCCCCCCAGGGACCAGCGGGGACTCCACGTGGTGATCCAATCCTCGAAAGCCCTGCAGCGCACCCACCATGATCCCTGCTTTCCAGGGTCGCAGCGGGTGATCCGTTTGGCGAGTCCACATGGTGGGGGATCCACTTAGCTGAGTCCACATGGCGGAGGATCCACTTAGCTGAGTCCACACGGCGGGGGATCCACTTGGCGAGTCCACATGGCGGGGGATCCAGTTAGCTGAGTCCACACGGCGGGGGATCCACTTAGCTGAGTCCACACGGCGGGGGATCCACTTAGCTGAGTCCACACGGCGGGGGATCCACTTAGCTGAGTCCACACGGCGGGGGATCCACTTTGCTGAGTCCACACGGCGGGGGATCCACTTGGCTGAGCCCACACGGCGGGGGATCCACTTAGCTGAGTCCACACGGCGGGGGATCCACTTGGCTGAGTCCACACGGCGGAGGATCCACTTAGCTGAGTCCACACGGCGGAGGATCCACTTAGCTGAGTCCACACGGCGGGGGATCCACTTTGCTGAGTCCACACGGCGGGGGATCCACTTGGCTGAGTCCACACGGCCGGGGATCCACTTGGCTGAGTCCACACGGCGGGGGATCCACTTAGCTGAGTCCACACGGCGGGGGATCCACTTAGCTGAGTCCACACGGCGGGGGATCCACTTGGCTGAGTCCACACGGCGGGGGATCCACTTGGCTGAGTCCACACGGCGGGGGATCCACTTGGCTGAGTCCACACGGTGGGGGATCCACTTGGCGAGTCCACACGGTGGATGATCACACTTAAATCTCATGGACTTTTATTTTTGGAGACAAAAAGTATACGTTTTACTTAAAAAAATAAATGACATATGTAATACTTATTTCCCAATTTATTTTGACTTCCAGGAAACTCAGAACCAAATTCGTGGCTTAGTTCTAATAATTATGCAGAACTCGGCAGCCTGCGAATTGATGTTAAAACCCTTCCCTTGGTGCTCTTCTACCTTTTAGGCTGTATTTCCCCTATTTCCGATTTTTCTGTACCTATATTTTTAGTTTTACCAGACCTTTCCCTGTAGGCTGAAATTCTTGATGGAATGAGGCATGGAATACAGAACATCTGTTTGTTTACTTAAGCATTAACTCGAGGGCTCCTGAAGTTTAACCCATTCCTGCCTGGATGGCTGACAAGGTCCGGCAGACACGAGCCCCCACATCATCTGATGAAAATGACAAAAAGGAAGAGAGCTGGGAGGGGAGGGGCCTCATGGCGCAGGCTGGGGGGCTGCCTGTAAGAGTAGCATCCTGATCCGCCCAGATGCGCTTCCCATTAGCATCCACAAAAGGCCACCAGCACATTTTGGTGACCCGAGAAAGAACTGATGTGTTTTGTTCTGCAGGACAGGGAAGCTGCAGGTTCAGACGCGGATATTTTGGCTGGATATTTTGGCTCATGTGCCATCAACATTACAAATGCCCCCGGTGGGTCGGCAGAGGTGCTCCCCGAGCTTTCCTTCCCCTTCCCTATGCGAGCTCTCCCGGGCAGCAGGGTGAAGATGCAGACAGTCACGGAAAGGGCCGGACCTGGGGTCCAGGGCAGGGAGCTGGTGGGGAGCCTCAGGGCTCTGCTGGGCCAGTGTGGTGAACAGAGCCCATCAGAGACCCTGGTGTCCACAGCGCCCCCTGCCCCTGAGGAAGAAACCCTGAGAAGGGGATGGTCCCAGGGGCCGGTGGTCCTTCTCCACCCTGGAGCTCAGGGTGGTCAGACTGGAAGTTTGTCTCATCTCTGTGTCTTTTACCCAGCCCGCTAAGGATACAGCTTAGAGATGCACAGACCATGGGTGCCGTGTCCAACAGCGACCCCCTGCCACGGACCAGGACAGTGGGTGCCGTGTCCATCAGTGACCCCTTGCCGTGGGCCAGGAGGCGAGCCTGACCACCACCAGCTCGTGCTGTGCAGGCAAGGGGCTGACCTCCACCTCGAAGGGCTCAGCAACAACCAGCCCCCAAACAGCCGAGTGTTTTGTCTGCTATAAAATGGCCTTTGCTCATGGCAATACACCCAGTTCCCATCTTCCACCTGCACCTTTAAGACTTGGCTTCTCCATGGAATCCCCCAGGAGCCTTCTCTAACTTCCTCCCCAACCCCCAGGTAGGTTAGTGACCTCCTCGGTGGGCTGCAGCCACCTGGCCCAGACTCCTGGCCGCAGGGTACAGGCTGTGCTCTTCTCTATCTGGGGTGGTTGCCCCAGTGGACTGAGCTCCCCAAGGGCCCTCATTTGACTTTGCACCTCCAGGTTTAGAACACGGGAGGTACTTGATCAGTGTTTGCTGGATTAATCAAGGAAAGGAAGCTGTCTGGAAGGTGCTGAAGATAAGGTGATTTATGCCTTAAAGATAAGACAAGACCAAAAATGGATAGTCAGAGCCAGTTCTTTCCTTCCATCTTCTCTCCCCAAGGGAGACCAGGTAATCAAATGCGAAACAAACACAGGCAATGCCGCAGGGAGGGGGACGGCAAAGGGTAGTACCTACAATCCGGGCTCTCACTGGGGTCTCCAGAAAGAAGCGCATTTCTCTCTTGGTTGTATTTTGCTTGTACTTCTTATTTCTTATGACCTGGAGTAAGCCTAGTCTGCGACTTGCTTCATCCATGTCCAGAAGCAAAAATAACTTCGAGAATACTCTGGGCATATTCGCAGAACTCATTCACATCTTCCTGATTTCTACTTATTGTTAGTTCTCTGAACTCTACCAGCTAGAAATTAAATATTGACAGATTGCATTTCTAGCAGATAAATGCTGCCCAGTCACGTGCCTTCAGTGTTCAGAAGTAAATATCAGGCATTCTCCTAAGGTGCCTGTCTGGACCAGGATTGGGAAAAATGCAGACAGATGATTTACTGCTCATTTCAGCTAACTGAAAAAGTCATGAAATGAATTCCCCCCCTTAGTTATAGCAGGGGCATATGTAGAAAATTTTGGAAATGAATGGAAAAATAAAGAAGAAAATAAAAACCAGTAAAATTCCACTACTGGAATGTCTGTAACCACTGCTAACATTTTGGTGTAAAATTGTCTTTTCAACTGTTTATATAGGCAAATACATTTACATATGTATGAATATTTCCGTGTGAATTTTATGTGAAGTTTCATACGTTGTCTTTTCATGTAACATTATATCACAGTTTCTGCGTGCTGTTAATCGTTCTTCAAAGACATGCTTTGAAAGGCGGCGGAGCATTCTCCCGCGTGGGCTGTGATGCAGCTTCATGCCCCACGTACAGCACGCCTGGCTCAGTGACAGGCTGGGAAAGGGGCTGGACCCCACTCACCAAATCATTCTTTGCGTTCTGAAAACATCCTGGGGGCTCCTTGGAGACCACTCGTGCCTGGTGGTCACCTGCCCTCTCCGAGCTGTGCTTTGGGTGGTCACAGAGCCACAGGCCACCGGGACTCCCACGCTGGAGGGACCAGCTCCCAGGCAGAAGGCAAACGGTTTTTACTGAGCTGCTTGGAAAGGGATCTGCTATATTTCAGCCTCTATTTCCTACCCCACCGTAGTGGAAACTGCAGTAAATCCTCCACCAAGTTGTGATGCCTTGGAAATGGGGCACAGCATCAGATTTCCGGGTTAACTGAAGATTAAAGAGAAAACCTTCATTTTGAGCCGTGCTCTTGGAGCTCTCTTGCTAAAATGGACATGTTCATTTCCTCATCTTAGGAAACAGCAAATATAAATGCTTCTTTCATTGAGTATTGCAGAGGCACCCCTCCCCTCCACCCCAATGCCCTGAATTCCCCGTTCTGAATTGAAGTAACGAGCTGTCATGTTCTGGCATGCTCCCTCAAATTTAACATTCGGCTTCCAGTCCAGGCACCCTCCAACGGGAGGACCTGCCTGCCTGGATGCCGGCCCCACTCCACCTCCCAGGGCCTCGCTTTTTATGGTAACTGCAGGTTCCTGCTCCTCTCTGCAGGTCCCTGGGAGCAGGGACGGCCCTTGCCCAGTGCAGCGCTCAATAAAGAGAGGAGCGCGTTTGCATCTGGCCTCAGGAGTGGAATACTGCTGCAGTGAACAGGGTAGAGACCCAACGCTGGGCCCTAAGGCCCCACAGGGCCTGACTGCAAGTAGGGATGCATTACTCATGCAGTCCTTACAGCTCCCACTGGAGGGGAGGGCTGCTCCTGTCCCAGATGGGGAGGCTGGGATTCACGGCATTCTTGTCCAAGCTATGAGCCCGAACGGCTGACCTGGGACTCAATACCAGGCTGAGTCTAAAGTCTTAACTCTTAAACATGATACTGACTTTTCAGTTATTTGAGAGGAGGGTTAATGAATAAATGTATATATGTTGCTGCAAAACAAACTGTGAAAACATTGCAGAATGCCTACTTCCTTTCTAATTTTACAATACATGGGATAGATTTAAGGCACTGAAAACATTCATAAAAAAGCAAAAACAAAATAACAACAACAAAAAAACAGAAAAAAGAGGGATGACATTGTCTGAATATCCACCCATCTTTGGCCTTATGGTTCAGTTAAGTCCTAGCTAAGTTGATTTTCATCAATGGAGAGGTGCCAGGGCTGGTCTGTTTATTCCTTTGGGGGATGGGATGGGGCAGGGGGACTGGGAGAGTAGCCTTTTTATGGGGTCAGGGCCATTCCCTGGTCTCAGAAGCTGATCCCTTCGGCCCTTGGCTATGCCAACGGGCTTTTGCTTACTGGAGGGTGTCAGAGAATGGCTTCTGCTCTACATGAAGATGCTACTTTGTACACAGAAGAAGAGGGAGGGAACCTGTTAGAGTCAGGGAGGGAACGTGTTAGAGCTTCATCATAAGGGCTCTGTGCACTAGAACATTTTCTTTTGCTGCCGTTTGTTTTCACAGCATCATAATCAAAGAAGTTGAGAGCCATTTTCAGGTGAAAAAAGCGAGACAGAACAGGAGACCCTGCCTAGCGTCACAGCCAACCCTAATTCACTCATCAGAGGCCGCTAGAATGAAGTTCCTCCCCGTCTTTAGGTTCTCACTTTGTGGGACAACATCTGCAAATAAGTCATAAAAGACTTTTCTTCTGGAGCCTCAGACTACACCGTGGAAATAATCCCAGAGTTTAAAGAAGGGCTCAGGCATTTTAATTTCATTCAACTGATGGGAAAAACCAAGAAACACACCCACAGCGGAGCCTAAGCCCGAAGTCAGAAGCCGGCAGGTCCTACCTCTGATTCCAGCCACGCGGCCCCTCCAGTGTTTCCCTCCCCCCGCGACGAGGCTGATGGTGGCGCACCACAGAATGCTGTCTCCCACCCTGCCAGCCACGCCTCCCTGCATCTTGCCATTTGTGTCTCCATTTTAGATACTCTCGTGCCCCCCATTCAGCCAGGAAAGAAGGAGTCCATAGGGACCACGGGTCTGACATTCCCCACGCACTCCCAACCACGCCACATGGTGCACACGGAAGACAGAACAGGGAGGAGCCGCAGGTAAGAGAAAAATGAGGATGGCTAAAAATGTCCAAGGCTGCAGACACGTCCTTTCTAGAGAAGAGATGTGAGAATAAGCAGAGTCATGGCTTTTAATACTACTTTTAAATACTCATATTTTACAATGATTGCATGCGGTCCCTCCCGGATTTTTAAAACAAATCTATACTCAGAGAATGCAACAAAACCTTTCTGATCTACTCACCTCAACGCTGTTATGGAGAAATCTAGAATAGCTGTGTAAATAAGATATTGAGGCCAATGGTTTCCAAATTCTCCCAGTTATATCTCTCTCTTACCAATCTAGGAAAGAATGCTGCAGCTTTGGGGCCCTGTGGCCACTGAAATACTCCCCCCGCCCCCCGACTCATTTGAGATGAGAGAGGAGAGAAAAGCTGAATCCCTGATTTTTACCCTCACAACTCCTATCTCCTAGCTCATCCTTCTAAGCCCTGCAAACCCTGTCAAGGTTATCACTGCTTGGGGGGTGGGGGTGGGGGGGTCCTACCAAGATAGAGATTTGAATAGAATCAACTAGAAATCAACAACCATGACAGCTAAAGTCCAGACTCGCAGGTAAAGAGGCTTGGTATCTGCCTGGTTTTGTTTTTTTTTCCTTGAGAACCCTACTTGTGTTTTTGCTTTAGTCTTTTAATTTTTTTTTTTTACCTAATTTTTAATGAATTTTTACCTGTAGCCGTATAAAACTGAAAATACTACCAGCTGAACTCATCCTAGATTTTAAGTAACGGAAACAAACCTAGAGCTCAGCAGGTGCAGCATTTCCCGAAGCTGTGTGATGTGGAGCAGCAGCCTGGGGAGGTGAGCTCCAAAGGGGCTGGGGGCTCAGGGAAGCTTCGGTCACCCCAGTCCGCGCACCCCATCTCCTGGACCTCACAGAGCATCTGAGCAAGGCCCAGAGCCGCCTGGAGTAAGGCAGCCAGCGAACTCCCAGGCTGGCTCTGCCTGCGCCCTGGGGACGCACTTCCCTGGCCGTAGGATTTCTATGGGAAAATGCCCTGCATTGCCAACCCAGCTCTCCTTAAACTAGACGCTGCCTACACTCCACTAAAGCTTTCTGGTGATAGCAGCTATTCATGCAAATAGCACGGGACCCACAAGGTCAAACTTCACAATAAAAAGGTGCATATATTCCTACATGTCAGCTAAAATGTTAAATGTTTCCTTGAGATATTATAAGGTATTCTTCCCTCCTCCCCTGCCCCCAACTCACACTTTGTGGCAGACTCAAATCGTAAGAACTTAAGACCTGACTATTGAACTTCTTTACGTAAATATACAAAACCCAAGTTCAAGAGGCTTTTCTTTCTTTTTACTGTAAGCAAAGCTTGTTGCATCTCAAAATCGCTCCAAGGCTCTAGACAGGCGGGATGGTCTTTGTTACTCATTTTTTTTTGTTTCTTTGTTTCTCCCTCTGTGGTTTCCAGGAAGAAGGTCAGTGAGGGACACCGAGACCAGGGGAGTCCTGCCCCAGGGGAGCACCACCCTGCCGGTCCTCACCCCCAGGCGATGTCCCAGCCCAGCTCACATGCCTGCAGGTTATGCACAGCCAGCGGAGAGGGGTTATGTGAGTGATCAGTGCCAGGTCTCTGCCTCAGGACACACAAAGGTAATTCTAGACCCAAGGTAACTGGATTCACAAGTCAAAAGAAAAAAGTTTTGAGGTCAAGAGCATTAAAAAATTTCTTTTTATTCTGTTCCTATATATACAACCTCAAATTTCCCCTTTTAACCACATACACATATATGACTCAGTGCTGTTAATTGCATTCACAATGTAATGCCAGCATCACCGCCATCCACTATCAACACTTTCCCATCACTAAACCTTACCTCTTTTTTCCCTACCCCCACTGCCTGGTAACCTGTTTTCTAGATTCCGACTCCATGAGTTTCCTTATTCTAATTGTTTCACATCAGTGAGATCACACGGTATTTCCCCTTTTGTGTCTGGCCTCGTTCACACCACGCGATGTTGTCAAGGGTCAACCAGTTTGTTGCAAGGATCAGAACTTCACTCCTTTTTACCCCTGAGAAATATTCCATTGTGGGCATATGCCACCTTTTGTTTATCCATTCATTGTTTGATGGATACTTGGGTTGCATCCATCCTTTGGTAATTGTCAATAATGCCACTACTATACCTGTTTGAGTCTCTGCTTTCGATTCTTTTGGGTATATACCTAGAGGTGGGGCTGCCAGGTCAGATGGTAATTCTCCACTTAACTTTCTGAGGAACCGCCAAACTGTCTTGACAACGGCTGCACCACTTTACATTCCGAGCAGCAATGAGCATTCCTAGTTTGTCACATCCTCTCTAACACTTGTAATTTTTTTCCCACTAGTTGCCATTCTAGTGAGTGTGGAATGGTATTTCATTGTGGTTTTGGTTTGCGTTTCTCTAATGGCTAATGATGGTGAACATCTTTTCATGTGCTTTTTTGCTATATGTGGATCTTCTTTGGAGAAATGTCTGTTCAAATCTTTTGCCCATTTTTAAATTGGCATTAACCTTTTTTGTTGACGAGTTGAAGGGTTCTTGAAATTTTCTGGATATTAAACCCATATCGGATATGTGGTTTCCAAATATTTTCTCCCATTGTGTAGACTGTAGTTTTACTTTCATGATAATGTCCATTGAGGAGCAAAAGTTTTTAATTTTGATGGGCTCCCATTTATCGTGTCTTTTGTTAATGCCTTTGTTACTTTTCTTGAAGTTAGACAAACTGTGTTCACCTGGAGAGGGTTAAAATGGTGGGCTTGTTGTACAAGAGGAAAAGCCTTTGGAACTGATGCCAGAACCTATGCTAGCAAATGTTGACATTCAACCAAAACTTCAGGATGAAAAGATAAAAGATGATGCAATTCTCCACACATTTTCCAAAGTTATTGGGGTCTTCACATTGATAATAAAACTGAACAGCTGACCATCTTCCCCACATTTCATCTCAACATTCCAGTATAGACATAGCTAAGAATCTCAAGGAGGCAGGTGGTCAACAGGTATCATCTTCAGTTTGAGTGTAGAACAGTGTTTTTGATACTCTTAGGAAGGCAAATTCTATTTTACTTTAAAGACCAATCTTAGGAGAGAAATGCTGCAATCCTCAGGGAAAGATTGGAATGCTGTGTGAAAATCTCAGCCTACTAAAGTTGATTCAGTGGCAAGTGCAGTATAGAACTAGAAGGTCCACGGAGCCATGTGTGCTTGAGGCTCTATCTCTCGAGTTCTTTTGCAAGGGCAGTGGGGAAACTGTGGCCCATCAGGAAAACCTTTCTGGCATACCTCTATCTTTTAACATCTTACCAGAAAAAGGGCCAGACTGTCGGCTTTGACATGACTAGGCAAGGTGGGTAGGAGGCAGGGATGGACCCAGCATGGGCCTGTGTTTGTGAGGCCTCCACATACGCACCTTCATTTCAATCCTGGGGAAAACCTGTGAGGGACAAGTGCTTGTCCCCATTTATACAGACAGCAAACTGGGACTCAAAAAAAGTCCCACAGCTTGTCTGAGGCCGGGGAGTAGTGCGTGTGCTGCCACGTGAACTTTGCTCAGACTGTTCTTCCTCTGACTTCCGCAGCCCACCTCCCCTGAGAAGGTGTTTCACGCAAACCCAAGCCTATGCAAGACAGCACTGTGTAAAAGTGAGACGACTAACTGCATTTCACATAAAAGACCAGTTATGTTTAAGGCACCAGAAACTGAACACTGCATGCCCTTGTAAAGTCCAGCTGCCCGGACTAGACTGGCTGCAGCACCGAGATGCCAGCGAGACTTCAGCCACAGGCATTAGAGCAGCCTGGGAGAGCTCAGCCTTGCGGTGCTTGCTGTCAGCATTGCTGCTTCTATAACTTCTCCTCATCCTTCCCAAATAGAAGGTTTTGGCATGCAAGCATTCCCTCCTAGGTTTTCAATCTTTTAAAAAAAGAAAAGAAAGGGATGGGCACTTGTAGCGCAATACAAATGCGCTGGTGTGGGGCTGACCGCTGCCTGCACCCCCGTGGCCTGGTGGGCCGGGGTCCCTGGTATCGCCAGAACCAGAAAAGGCAGCTTCCAGCAGTTGTCCGCTTGTGACACACTGTGGGCTGGCCTCCCACGGATACATTACCCGGCAGTGTCTGTGTAATTCTTTAAGTATATTTTAAACACACTGATCAGAGAAGGATTATCAAACTCAAGTGACATTTTAGAATGTTTCTGGTTATAAATTATTTCAGGCTTACAGCCAAACTCTTGCATCTTTCCTGCTTCAAGTGCAGATTCCCAATGCACTCTAGTAGAAATACACTCAAGCAATTTATACCATGTTGTGCGTATATATAGCTTAAGGGAATACTGGTTTTCTAATATCATTTTTGCATCCAAGTTTATAGTACATGACCAGTTTTTAGACAGTGACAAGTGTGACTATAAGTGGTTTAACACTGTAATGACATCATTGCAAGATTAAGCTCTGAATGAGCAAATGGGCTAAATCTTGGTACACAGTTATTATCTGTTGGTGACTAATTTGATTCCTATTCAATATAGAAAAACCACAAATGTTTCATGAGGCACTGAAAAGTACTTTTCTTCAAACAAATCTATACTGTTAGCCCTTCATGCTTAGAAACAGCTAACCGAGAAACAACAAGCAGAGTGAAGGCAAAAGGAGGCTGCAAAACCTTTTCTGTATTTTGGTATGAGAGAAAGAAAGGAAATCGTCAAGTCTGAAAAGCGAGGCGAGCGGTTGAGCAAGGACAGTTGAGAGATCAGGTAAGGGTGGGGCTTTACATGTAATGCATGACTGAAAATACAGACAAGGCAAAAAACCGACAGGGCCAAAATACTTCCTCCTTGGTGGGCCTTCACACCTAGTAAACAAACCGATGCTAGCATCCTCACTAGCGGCTGGGCTTTCAGCGAAATGCAAGCACGTTTTGGGGGATAAGGAATCCACCCAAAGCGGAGGGACTCACCACGTCGAAAGCAGTGAACACATGGCAGTAGTGGTGACTGGACTTCAAGTCCTTTGTGATGTAGGCGAATGTGGACAGGTCCTCTGGGTCCTGGGCAGCGCAGGAGATATTACGAATTTCATGCTCAGCGATGACGTTCTGGAAGAAATGACATGAGAGACTACAGTTGTCCTTTGCAAACCCACCAATTTTAGCAGAAAGGGGCGTGACACCTTCCTTCAGCCCCTGGTAGAGTTCTAGACCAGCCGTGTGCAAAGTGAGCCGAGGACCCTCCGCAGGCAAACGTGTATCAGGACTGCAGGGGATGCGCTCGTTTAATTACAAACAACCTAAAATAGTCACATCCTGGAGCAATGGGGCGCACCGGGTGGCAAGCATAGAAGCGGGCGGGGTGACAGACACTTTAAAAGAAACCAGTCACGGCGAAGCCCTTTAGGGTTCCCACGCCTCACGGGAACCTGCGGCCTGGCGCACTGCCTCCTGCTGTCTCCTTCTGGAAAGGATCATCCATCACTTTCTCCAGGCAGGATGGAACACCGACCCCAGGAAGCACTCCAGATCCCTCCCGAGGGTGCTTGCCCTCATTCTCGCGCCCTGCTTGCTCCCCCAGAGCAAACGCAGGTACAGAAAGAAGCAGGCAGGTGAAAGAGAGCCCAGGTGTGCTCTCTCCAAGATTGCCAGAGGCTGGGCGTGGGGGTGTGAAGGGGAAGAGCAGGCTGCAATCTTGAAGCCCTGGAGGGCTTGCTTGGTTGAGGGCCCTGGGGATATAACAGCATTTCTCTAAGGACAGCCACTACCATAACTACCTGAACCCTAACTCTAGCCCGAATCCTAACCGAGATGGGCACTGTTTTCCTCGATATCTTAGACAGGTGAGGACACTGGTGCTCAGACTTAGCCAGGGCTGCTGGGGGAGCTGGATTGAAATTCAGGGGTGTATGCTTTCTAATACATCGCAATCCATGCCCTGCTCCCTCTGGTTTGACGTGATCTCCTTTCTTTTTCTCTCTAGCATTTCTTCACACCTGCTCCCCTCCACCTCCAACAATAACTGGTTGGGGGAAGCAAGGAAAGGGTTAAGTATCATCGTTCTGGAGCCCACAATAACTGTGGAGCATCGTCTTGGCTGCAAACCTGTTAGGTACATAGATATATTTAAGAAGCAAAAAATTTATATACTAAAGCATTCATTTTTTTAATCTTATCACGTCCTATTTAGTTCTTTTTTTTGCAGTTGTCATTGATCTAAAACCCTCATGCTTTACTTACCCTAATTACTTCTTAATTGCACAATCTTAAATAACCTGTTGTCAGTATAATGTTGCATGTATACTTATCAATGCCTAAAAATGCTTACAAAATGTCTTTCCCTGCCAGCATCTCCAGCAGGTATTTCATGTCCCTCACTCTACAGAGCTGTGTACTTGGGAAGCAATTATAGTATTAACACATAATAGAAAATTAAATTAAGACATTCTTCGCTGTGACCATGTGTTGACGCTACATGCAGTGCTCTGTCAAAAATAACTTCAAATTGAGATCAGAACCCCATAAACAAGTAATATTCGATTGCAAGATGCGATTTTAAAACAGAAGGTCATGATTCTCCTCTGGAATTCAGATAATCTCTTCATGTAGAAAACTAAATTAGGAACTAGTGGGTTTTAAAATGAATTTAAAAATAAGAATATTAGGGCAAGCCACGGCAGTTCAGCAGGCAGAGGTTGAACCCGAGTTCAATCCCCAGTGCCTGCCCATGCCAAAAAAAAAAAAAAAAGAGAAGATTAAGGGCTTTAAAGAATGGTGTCAGCCAGTTCTGAGCACCCCTGCCATCTTCTTGACTGTTCTTACCTTGGGAGTATTTGTGGATTTGTCTCACTTGTCCAGGATCTACTAGTCACTAGAAAAAAGAAGGCAGTTCAACTTGCTCTGTCTTTGAACAAAGCTGGCACTGTGTGCTCTTGAGATCCTGGGCCACCATAAGGAGGGCCAATGTCTCGAGAAAGTGAGACAGTGAAAAGTGCTCTGGGATGACCTGAATGTGCCAATTCAAAGTAGGCTGCTCCTGCTGATTTTCAGTTGTGTGTGTGACATCACGGCCCTGGGCAAAAGTGCAAAGTAGGAAAAGGGTCTCTTTGGAGATCTCTCTCCTTCTCTGCTGTTTGTGACCTTCCCTCTGCCTTTTCTAACCCTCCCCAATTTTCTGGAGCCCCCCTCTGCTCTATATCTTGGGACCCCAATGTCACCTCTTAACTGCCCAGTAAGTCCTGTCCCCTACTGTGATGCTCCACATTCCAAAACCAGCCTCCCCGCTCGGTGCCAAACTCTTATTTCTCTGTTCCCAGGCTCTAAGCTAGGAGGCAGGCAGGCTAATAGAAATGCCCCATCCTCAGAGATGAACAACTGATAAGTCTAATCCTAACTGGCATCTAAAAAAATCCTTAAATGAATTTGTATCGAAGGCTTGTGTGGGGAGGTATTTTTGAGCAAAATTTCCTGATATATCCCTGGCGCCAGGATGTGGGAAGGAAGCTGGGACATGCTATGAAACGCCACCATCGCTCTGCCGTGCCCACCTTCGCAGGAAGGCGGGGCCAGTTCTCGCTGTACCCCGAGACAGGGGCATGACAGCTGCAGACAACAGGGGACAGGATGTCTGCTTTCCTCCTCTGCCCAGGCGTCCGGGAGGAATATATTCTTTGCATCTCACATTATGCACCGATCAGTGGCTCCTCCACAGATTAAAAGGTGATACATGTTCCCTGGTGTCAGATGGACTCATTTTATGCTGATCAACCTCCATTCTTAGCATGCTCCAAGGAGCTTTTTAAGAGTCAGGAGAAGGCCTGGGGAGGAATTCACCCTGAAACCTCTTTGGGATAAAAAGTTTGGCAGCTTAGTAGCTTGAACAGGGAGAGAATCACACACACACACACACACACACACACACACACCCGGTCTGTGGCCTTTCATCATGCTAAGGAACAGCTAGAGGTATGTGGCTGGTGGGTGTAGAACAGAACTTTTTGGTCCAGCCAATGAATGGTTCTAAGAAGGGAGGTGACAGTGCTGTGACGGAGCTCATTGTGCCTCTTCCCGCTGACCCCACCTGGACTCCCACAGGTAGGGTGTTTCTCTCCAGAAAGGTCCCCCTGGAAAAGGGCAGCAGCGTGGCGAAGGGCTCACTGCCACAGCCTCCCCAACTCATGCTCAACGTGCTCTTCATTAGGCACCTGACTTCTTCAAAGGAAAAGCAGATGCTATAAAAAAAACAATGGGCCCTTGTGCAGGCAAATGTTCCAAACTATTTGGTACCTACAAAATAGCTTAAGCCCTGTTCGAAGTTGGCATTCAGAAAAAGCAAAAAGCAACCCCCAACTCTGCATTTGGCCGGACCTGAGGCCAAGAGGAGGGGCCAGCGCAGGGGTGCCAAGTGTGGTCTGACCTCGGCTGCATGCTCGTGGGTGGACCGCGTCACCTCCTGGCAGGGCCTGTGACCTGGAGGACGGCTGGCAGCTGACCCGCCGTCCCCAGGGCGGACGCTGTGCTGGCACCACCTCTGGACCACAGGTCTTCACGAAGCTGATGGGGCTTATCGAAAACAGCTCAGGCGTAAATCCATTCCCAGTTTCATTTTAAATTCAAGATCATTTTCTGCTTCTTCCTTCTTAAATCAGGATCAGTGAAGCAATTCATTTTCTAGGTTGCTAGGCAATAAATTTATGAGTTGATAACTAGGCATCTAACCCTTCCCCATGAACTCTGCCAAAGCCATTTATTTATCAGAACAAAAAGCAAGAAGAACAATTATTACATAATCAATGGATCATAATCAATAATCATAATCAACGAAAGAGCCACGTCAACCTAACTGGTGAAGGTAGCTGCGGGGTTAACAGAAGAAGTGTGAGGTCAGGAGTGAGCAAAGCTAGGCTTCTCCCTGGCCACCGAGCCCTGTGACAGTGGACAGGTACCCACCGAAGGTCTGGCGCCTTCAGCTGCTGCCATCGTTAAGTACAGATTAAACGACCCTTTGCCTTATGGGGCCCACTTAAGAGAGCGCTGCTTAGGAACCAACTACAACGAAAACAGAAGTGCCTTATTACAGGCTTACTGGCCATCGGTACCTGACACTGAGAAGCCTTCACACCCCTCATTGCAGATCCGAGTGGCCCAGCAAGATGACACTTTCCAGGGGGAGAAACATCCCAGGTGAAAGCAGAGTGCGGGACTCTGGAGCTGCTCAAGCTGCCCCTTGGCTGCTGTGGGCACAAATCCGAGGCCGCTCTGGGCTGGAGGACACTTTCTCCGACACCTGGACATAGAGAGCGGCGGGCAAAGATGGTCTAGACCTAGAATCCAGAATTAGGTATTCTAGATTCTAACAGTGAACCTGGAATCAGTGAATCTAGAATCAGTTCCCTTCACACCTGGAAGGCTATCCCTCAGCACGGAGCCTCCACGCCTTCTGAATCCAGTCGGTCCGCCCGGGTCCGGGTCAGGGCCCCCCATCTCTCAGCCTGCTGCAGTCAGACGCCCCAGATGGAACCTCACCACGTTCCCTCCTGCTGCCCCTTTTCTAAACACAGCCTCTCCGCTTTGGTTTCCCACACGGCCACTGCTTGGCTACGATGCGGAGTTGTCTTCTCACCCCCTGTCCACCGCACCAGCTACACCGCAGGCCGCCATCATGGGGACCCTGTGTAGCCAGTTAAAGTTGACCTTCCCAAATTCCTGAAAACGCCAGGCACGTGTTACCTTACAGTCACAGAGGGGTTGGCTTGACCTGCACCTTGCCTTTTTGCTAGATTTCTCTAGAATACGCTGAGGGCAATATTGGCAGGATTTGAAAAATAAGCTGGCCTTCTTTATTTAATATTGTCCTTGTTTACACAGAATTATCTTTCACAAATCTTTCTGCGTGTATACTTCCAGTGAGCGGTCATCAGTGAGCAGAGGTCTATGGACAACTCACGTAGTTATTGGCGACGGATGCAGAAGTGTTTCCTAAAGGTTCAGGGGCATCACTTCCTTCTAAGACACTTGATATGTCCTTAAGCAAAATGTCAACAGATTTGGCAAAGCTCTGGCCCAGCCCTCTGATCACGGACAGTGGGTTAGAGAGGATGCTGTTAAAACTGACACAGCCACATGGGAAGGCAGCCTTAAGACTCTGGGAACTTCTTACGGCAGACGCCACCTGTTTAGGAGCTGTCAGAATCCAGTTCTGAAAAGGCTGCTAATAGAATGGAGTGTCAAACTCACACACTGAAAATCTACTGCTGTTCATGCTTTTGAATGTAAACGGGGTGGTCAGAGTTGCTCCAGGCTAGGAAAAGATACAAGTGCCAGAGCCTTCTTGACAGCAGTGGAACTTTCAGTGAGAGTCCCGTAAAGGCCTGGAACTCTTTAAACCATTTGGCTACAGTGCAGGGATAAAGTATGTTTATACATCAGCAACTGAAGTTGCTTCCAGGAAATCAAAAAGCAAATCTATTGGGCTAATTCTGATTTGAGTCTCCACAAATTGTGATCTGAAAATAACCATCAACAACATACTACAGGACTGAAACGATCATCTTGATGCTGATGGCTACAGCTCCGATGGTATTATTACAGCTAAGGCATCTCATCAGAATATAGTTTGTGCCATCAGCCAGGAGGTAGTGCTGGGTTTAAGCTTTCTGCCTGGCTTTCAGAGTTTTTCCTAAAGCCGAGACACTCTTTTCCTGGCGGAGGTCAGGCTGACCTAAGCGCCAATGCAGCAGCCTTTTCTGTTACAGAAAATAAATCTGGGAAACTTCTAATTGGTTAATGCAGATGCTCAGGTTTATAACAGACACCAAAGAGTCACTGCCTATGGCCCCAAGTCATCATCTGCTTTACGAGTTCCTGGTCTTCTCCTCCAGAACCGAGATGGGTCGAGGTGGGAGGTCTGGGTGGGAAGTTCAGAAAACAAGAGGTATTCCCCAGTGGCTATCACTGTGCTTCTCCTTTTTCTATATTTATCAGCTGGAAGGATGCAGGAATAAAACACCCAAACATTTGGATTCTGCAAGGAGGAGCAAGGCAGCTTTGAGTTAATGGAGAGTGAGTGACACAAGCCTTCTAATCCGGCACCAGGCATTGCCTTCACCAAGAAAGGAATTCTAGAACACTCTTAAGTAAAGTGCAGCCCAGCTGTCCAAGCTCTACCTTAGAGCCCACACGGGTCCCACTGCGAGTACAAGGCCACAGCAGAGCCGCAGCATGGCCTTGACTTCCTTTCTGATTACGTCTCTTAAGAAAATGATAAAGCAGAAACTCTCTCTCCTATCTCAGTATTTGAGAATTAAATGCAATTAAGAATTAAAAAAGCCAGAGAGTGGGTTTCTTATGTCCGCCTTTCATTACATGCATTAAGTGAAAAGATACTGTGTTGGTTTGAAGTTATGCACCCCAGAAAAATGATGTTCTAATCCATTCCTGTGGGTGCAGACCTACCGTGGGTGGGACCTTATGGTTAGGTTGTTTCCATGGAGATTAATCCTTTATTGGAGTCCTTTAAGAGAGCTCATGGTTGGGGTGGGGGGGAGGGAGAGAGAGAGAGAGATCAGAAAGAAAATGCTCCAGGAGAAGCCAGAAGCTGAGCGAGCCATTTTGAAACCAACCCAGGAGAGAAGGGCCAGCAGACGTCACCACATGCCTTTCCATGTGGCAGATGAGCCCTGGATGTCATTGGCCTTTCTTCAAAATCAAGGTCTCTTTCTCTGGATGCCTTACTTTGGAAATTTTCATGGCCTTAGAGCTGTAAATTTGTAACCTAATAAATCCCCTTTGTAAAGGTATATTTTGCATTCTGGTATATTCCATTCTAGCAACTTTAGCAAATTGAAATATATAGAGAGATATTTTTTAGAGAAACAGAAAGACAAATGTGCTAGTCTTAATTAATGGCATTTCCTCTGATGAAGAAATGATGAAATTGTTGCCTTTCATTCTATAAGTTATTTTCTTTTGTTTTAATGTTCTCTAGATCCAGAGGACATGTCAGATAATAAGTGGTCTAGTCTATTAGAGAAGCATCACGGAATAGTGAAATCACATGTCAGATAATAAGTGGTACAGTCTATTAGAGAAGCATCACGGAATAGTGAAATCACATGTCAGATAATAAGTGGTACAGTCTATTAGAGAAGCATCACGGAATAGTGAAATCACATGTCAGATAATAAGTGGTATAGTCTATTAGAGAAGCATCACGGAATAGTGAAATCATATTTGTACGAATCTCAGATCAAGTGCCTCAAATAAAATGTACCTCTCTATATGTGTGAGTGTGTGTGTGTGTGTGTGTGTACACGTGTTTGTATGCACACGCATCTACAAGGAATGTTTGGGGAGCATGAAGATTGGGGGGTGGGTGGGGAGTGATTCAAATGGGGGTGTTGGGCATGATGGGGAACAAAGGATTTCAGATCACATACTCAGGCCTGCATCTGGTGTCTAAACCAAATGTAGGTGTGATACCTACCTTATTTGTGGCATCGATAAATTTGACGCCTTTATAAGAGACAGAAAGAATAATAGTGGGGACCTTCTTCATTTGCTCTGTAGACTTCTGAAATTAAAATTAGAAAGCTGTTAGAACAGTTTGTGTTGCGTGGCAACGGAAGCACATAATTTTTCCTCTTGAAAGATAAAAATGAGCTCAAGTTAAAAACAACACATGCACGCGCACATACACACACACAAACCACACACTCTAATTTAAATGTTTGTCTCTCTTCTCTTGGGCATAGCCGGGTTTTGTGCTTATAAAGTATCTGTCTTGCACTTAAAGGTCTAAAAAGAGCCTGTTTGGCTGCTTCATGTGGGTGAAGGAATACTCCTTCTCCTACTCCTTTTCCCTGACGCAAAAGGGGGTGATGAGGTGCTCTGTCTCCTACTGCAATTCCCAGCAACCATTCCTTTGACTAAGTTCAGCTCTGTCAGATTCTCCATGGCTGAGTTCAGCATTAAGAGAATAGTTGTACCACTCCCATTTTTTTTCTAGTTACCCTCTTCAAGGCACCAGGTGTGTCCGGACATGTACTTAAAATAGGGATATAAAATACACCATTGGGAATTTTTCTTCAACCTGGCCAAATCAGTAAAAGCAGGTATTATACTTAAAGCAGGATCATTTGGATTGTAAAGGACAGTGCAGTTCTATAACAACTAAACTGTCCAGAAGCAGTCTGCATATTTTGAGCCACAGCAAAATGCTGGGGGGTGCAGGTAAGCGACGTCATCATTTAGAGCCACAGTGTTCCCTGAGACTGAGCTTTTAGGATAAATGTTCACGTTGGCTTCGTGTGCTTTGAGTCTGCAGCTTCTACACTCTGCAAAAAGTTTCTCTGTAATTTAGTATGTGCCTTTTCGTTTTATCGTCCATCACAGGTCACCAGCAGCCTGTTTACTTCATTTTGCTCAATGGATATTCCTAATAATCACATGAAACATTAAAAAGAACCTACCTGACAGTTAGCCTGAAGGATTTTCCAGATAAGACAGGTGGGAACATAATAGGAGAGAAAATACATAAAAAGGTGAGAGGAAGCCATTTCAGTAACTGGCCCCCAGCATGGATTCAGTAAAACGTAGAGTAGTGCCATACAGAGAACAGGCTTTACAGGTAAACCCAAATGCAGGGAAGTTGTTCTTTTAAGAATTGCTGCAGTGATTTTTAAACATTATTTTAAAAATTACAGACCCCGTCTCTCCTTTTCTTTCTGTTTTTCCCTCATCATTCTGTTTATGGCATTGCAGTCTGATGTAGACTATTTTAAAAATTACAGACCTTCTCTCTCCTTTTCTTTCTGTTTTCTCATCATGTTAGTGCATTGCCCAGACTTACGACTGCCATGCAAGCACTTTCACTCTGAGCTCTTAACAACCACCTGTTTTATGTATATTAACAGAATCAGGGAAAAAATTGGAACTTTCCTGATTTCTTCATTTACATTACTCAATTTACCATTTTTACATTCTGAAATAAAACCATATTCAAGAATGCTTTTAATAGTACAGCGAGCATAACTCACTGAGCTCAATAATGATAATTACAATGCATATTTCATCTGAGCCAGAAAGACCCTGCACTTAAAGATCTAGAAGCTCTTCACCTTTTCTTGATTATTTTGACACACCTTTTTGTTAGATACTATATGTGTTTCAAAGACAAAGAAAATAGATTACCAAGATATTACTATTGTGAGTAAATGTCTCATGCAGTACAGAAAAAAGCAGTTGTCCTAAAGTGCTTTTTAGCTAGTTTTAAAATGACCCAGACTTACCAGTTTTTGTTTGTGATTGCCAAAAGGAGATATTATGAAATTGGAATCTAGGGTTAGATACTTTAATCTTTTCAATGCTTTTTCTAACCACTCCTCAAAAAAATGTTCAAGATAAGTTGAAGACCAGGCTAGAAGAAATAACATGCAGTCTGCTCATTGTAAGGCAGAGGCAGTGGGCTGAACCCTGTAAGAGAAAAGGCTGCGGCTGGCAGTAGTTTGGTGTACTAAGGGTTGTGTGTGAAAGATTCTTTGCAAAGAGTAACAATAGATAATATATAGCACTAAGTCACATTGCTCTTTCTACAAATACATTCCCATGGACAGATCTGTCTCTTGAAGCAATATATAGCTAACATAAGATTAACATACCAGCATTTTGTTTAGAAATAAATACTCATTTGTTATTCACACAGTAACTGAGTAGTTATTTTCGGCCAGCTACTATGCTTATCACTGGAAAAACTCAGAGTGACCATCAGGGGATGTCAAACAGACCTCACAGCGGGCGAAAGCCCCAATCTGCTGAGAGCGGTTGCCTGAAGTGCTGTGTTGAGAAGGATCCTGAGCGTGTGTCTGGGCTCAGTGGGACAGTGGGCCAGGAGCAGTGTCTGCCATGGGAGAGGGCGGGGAGAGGCACACCAAGCCACACGTCGCCATTCCTGGTCTTGTCTGCTATAAACAACAGCTACAATACAATCTTGACCCCTGTAACAGGAGAGGCACAACCAGGGTGCCACCAAAGCACCCAGCAGTGAGAGCAGAGAAAGTCTTCACTCATTCATTCAACAAACACAGCCTGCCAGGGGTGCTGTTAGCCTTTGAAGGTTGAATAGGAATTTTCCAGGTAGCAAAGGTGAAAAAAGACTTGTAGCAGCAGAATCTGAATACATATATACACATAGAGACGCAGACATGAGGAGCGATGTGGTGGGTTTAGGTGGCGGGTGGGAGATGAGGCTGGTGCGGTAAGCCTGGCAGACCATGGCTTACTCTGCCAAGTGAGGATCCAATGGAGGTTCCTAAGGAGGGAGTAATACAGAAAGACGGTTCCAGTGTTTGATGGACGATGGATCGAGGCAGCTAGAGGTTATGTGCAGGGGGTCAGGAAGCTGCTGTGCAAATCCAAATGAGCAACTCGAAGCACCCAAATTAAAGCAGAGGCACTGGGGAATGGAAGGAGGAGCCACATGGGACATGCCAATGGGGAAGACTCAAGAGAATCTGTTCTCTTATCACTGGGGAAGATCAATGAGCAGGAGGATGTCAGGGAACGAAGCCATTAACTGATATAAGGGATACTGGAAGGGAATGTAGTTTTGCAAAAACCTAATGGAGATGGTCTTGAATGTGCAGAGTTTAAAATACAGGCAGAGATGTCCAGTAGGAAATTAGATATAAGAAGATCTGGAAATCCATTCACATAGTGGGTGGCTGGGGATACGAGAGCAGATGGGGTGGCTTAAGGAGGAAACAAGAACCGAAGAGGGCTAAGGACCCTACCCTGGGGACGGTTAATATTCCAGGGGAGGCGGGGAGAGAAAGAAGAGCCAATGAAGGAACCCAAATGGAGGTGGAAGAAACCCACAAAGCAGTATCAGATGCAAAGAGGAGTAAGAAACTTCCTAGCATAGTGGCTGGTACATATGGGTGCGTGCTCCTGTATTCACTGAGTTTTCTGGGTGAAATCGCTGGTTTCAGCAACAAGAGGGATTTCATTAGGTCTCTTAGCAAGAGCAGCCTCAGGAGAATGGTGGCAGGAGACAGCAGAAAAGTACAAAACAGGTTGTGGGATGAATGTCTCTGGAGAGGTGGATGGATGGACCAGTCAGGACACATGCTTTTAGGTTGAAATGAAGCATCAGAGATGCTCTTGGTCATGATACAAAGATTCCAAATTACATGTTCAGCCAAGCTGGTCAAAGGAAAGAAAAGGTCAAAGGTGGCCATTTCTCCTGCCCTGGAGTAGCCCTGGGGTGTCAGTGACACAGGCTGCTGACAGGCAGTGAAAGGGGGTCCCACATACCTCCAACCTGGAGACCAAACCCTACTTCTGTCCCCGTGGAGTCCCTTGACAAGGAGGTGATGGATCCTGGCCAACCCCAGAGGTAAAAGGCACTGTGGGAGGTCTTTGGGGTAATGCTTCTTCTTTAAGGCATTTTTACTCTCTACCAGAAATAAGGAGCCAGCCTTTTCTGGGGGAAGTTTCTGATTGTGTATTTGGACAGCACTGTCAAGGCGGTCTCTTCATACATTATTTTAATGAATGACGAAATGCAGAGAAAGAAGGCAAATACGCTGAGTCCTCAAGGAGACAAGAAATCCAATAAGCAGCCCACCTCATTTCATTAATTCTTTGTAGATATTGAAGTGTGAGAGCAGGGCTTTAATGCAAACACAGGCAGGCTATGCGCTCCCCACCCCCAACACCCCCAATTTCTCCTCAGCTTTGTAATTGCCATTTTCTTCTCCTTCCCTGGGACGGAGGCACAAGGCGCTGGTTCTGAGTTGCTGGGGTGTGGTTCCTCGGGCACTGCTGGTTTCTCTGCCCTCTCTGGATGCTTTGGTGGTGTCGTGTGCAATTAATGCTGCCATATGTTTGTGTTAAAAATTCAAGCCTTAGTTATGTGTATCAACAGAATCCTCTTCTTCTCGCCTATTTCCCCAGCAAAATGCTCAGGGCAAATCTTTCTTATGGCATGGCATTCTTTTGCTGCTTGCTGCTCTTTTCTATGCCATACTCTTTGGAGGAATTTGTGGGGTTTCCCAGAGTCCTGGGAGAGACTGATGTATAATGAGGACCTCTGTGTGTGTAAGCAGCTAACACTCTTGGGTAAAGGCCAAAGGAAGCTGAGTTACAAAGCTACTGGCTCTCCTACAAAAAGCATTATAATGATACTCAATTGCATTTTGTTCACAATTTCCCTGGATAAGATTATCACCCTTTCAGTTTTTTAGGAGAAACAATATTTAGTGAAATAGAGGTTACATTTCTGAAACTTAAAATGAAATGCAATGTTTGAATTTTAAATCTAAAGGCAGCCTTATATTTATTACTTGCTTTTGTATTGTCTATTAACAGAACAGGGAACATCATTTCATATCTGGAGGGGGCCACTGGAAATATTGCTCTTAATAAATAAAAACTATTAAACCGTTTTAGAGCATTTTATAACAGAAGGGATTTTTGGATTCACCAAGGGAAAGAAATAACCATTTTTAAAATGATAAATTCGGTTCCACTTAGACTCTTTGTATCAGATCAGAAGTCACCATTGCTACTTTTATTTCAGCCTTAAAGCATGTCCTAAAAATAAGGAGCCTCTTAATTCCTAATGTGGAATCAGCAGTGCCTGAACACCCTGTTCAGACTGCATGGACTCTCTCATCTCAGAGCATGACACTCACAAGCGTGAATGAGCGAAGAGGTGGGCGCACTTCAGTTGTGAGCTGCAATGCTAGGCTGGAGTCCGGAATGACATTTATGTTCCTAATAAGAACCATTCGTGCCCCATAATCAGCACAGGGAGAGAAAAGGAGGCTGGCTGCCCCTGGGGAGGCTGCCCCCAGCCCTTCATTCCAGCAGACCCTGATATTTTGCAGTCTATTTTAAGAACAATCTTGGGAGTAGATTTTCAGAGGGTCTACTCCCACCCAACTTTTAGTATATATTTTAGCCTACATATGGCTATCCTGAGAATGCTTTCTAGTTAGATATTCAGTGCTGAGTCACAACTATTAATTTTGCTGTATAATATTTTCCTTAGTTTCAAAGCTTAATTATTATATTCAGTTTCAGCAAGTACATTGAAGTAGTGGGATCAGACAATTATGTTTGGTAGCCCTAAGTGACTTTCAAATGATTAAAACACACATAAAACAAGCATTATGGGGATGATTTTGTATACAGTGAAACCAGCTACGTCGTGGGGATTATAAGAGAGAGAAAAAGCAGCTTGCAAATTGGCAATTTGAGATAAACTCGAATACTTCGAAACTCAGTCTAAACGTCGTGCTGTGGAAGCGCCTTCCCTGGGTTCCTGGACTGGGGGATGGTTTGCTCCTGCTTACCCGGGGCCCCCCTCCCCCAGGAGCCTGTGTGGCTCTCCACTGCCCTGAGTCCTGGGGAGGCTGTTTCCCTCAATGGATGGCAGGTTCCTGGGCGCCTGCCCAAATCTGCCTTGACTTAGTCTTCTCCATAACCACTGCCAGAGAGTCTCAGGCCAAACCCTACAACACCGCCATTTTTATAGCTCAGAAATGCCTAAATATCAGTAACTTCATAGGGTTCAATTGAACAGCAGCTGAAACACATGGCCGTGGAAGAAGGAACAAATGAATGCACGTACAGGAACCAGCACGGAGCTGGCTTTAAGAAAGCAAAGCCCAGTGCCTCCCTTCCAACACAATTAGAACTGGACGAACTTTTCCACAAGTATGGTGTCCAAAGCCGGGCAGGAAGGCTCGGAAGACGTGGAGGAGAACTGCAGATAGGATGAGTTACCAAGAGATTCTCATGGGGTGGGAAAAGCTTCATCGATCCTGCGAGTTCTCTGCAGCCTCCAGGAGAGACCAATGAGGTCTTCTTTTGCAACTGGAAACAGGCTCAAATGACAAGCACTGCGAGAAGAAGGAAAGATTCTTGAGAAGGCAGAGCAGGTACCAGGGCCAGGCAGGAAGCTTCTGTCCCCGGATGTGTTGTACAGTCGTTTGGGCTCTCACCTGCCACTAATAAATGGGGGCGGGTCTCCTTTGGCTGGGAAATGAGGCGAAATGACCTCTCAAGGGCTTTTCTGGTAGTAAGAACTGAACAAAGGCTCGGAGAAAACAGAGCCCAAGAACGTGTGACCAGGGCAGTGGGCCAGCAGCCATTCAAAGCCCTCCCCCCGCAGAGGACCGAGCGCCGGCGGTGCCTCTGCAGCTCACCAACCCTGGCCAAAGGACAGCGCTGTCCCCTTTGCCTAGTCCTCTAGCCTCTGCTTGTTTCCAGGTACGGTGGCAGAATGCCTCCATCTAGGGCTGCCTCCAAGTCTTAACCATACATCCGGTGGACCAAAGCAGTGCTTCTCCAGCTGGAGAGTGCACTGGGATCCCCCGGAGGACTGGTTAGAGAGCAGGTGGTAAGTGCGGGGTGGGGAATAAGGAGGTACGTTTCTCCTGCGCTGCCTAGGCTGCTGGGCGGGCCCCCCCACCCCCATCCCCCGCTCTGAGAACGACGCCCCTAGCCTGCGGTGGGGGCTCTGATGGGAAGTCCCCGCCAGGACGGTGCCTGCCAGCTCGGCCCACTGAGCCCCAGCCCATTTGGAGAGCTCTCCGCCCACAAGCCACGTCCCCGAGCCCTTCGTCGGCATCTAGCTGCGGAGCTGGGTCCTCAGAGCAATGAACGAAACATCTCATTCCTCCATGCTGTCTCAGGGACTGGGAAAGTATAAGCCTTTCCCACATAACGAGCTCAGCCACATTAAAAGCGGATCCCGGAGCCACATCAAACTAGAGTTGACACGCCCAGGAGTCATGGTGAGGACGGATGCCTTCTCACAGAAGCCCCCAGCTCTCCCTCAACCAGGGGCACAGCTGCGACATTAAGAACACGCAGCTTGAAGATGTGACACGCAAATGTCAGCTGGTCTTGTGCACTGCTTCTGGGGGTGGAAACTGGTTTTCTGGAAGGCAATTTGGCGCTACTTATCTAAAGTTTTCAAATGTATATGTCCTTTGACCCCACCGGTTCTACATTTAGTGACTTCTAAGGAAATAACCAACCAAGTATTAACAGAGGGCCACTTCTGGGTGGTAAAATTATAGTTGTTTTTATTTCTCCCTTCTGATACATGTTCAAAAATTGATAACAGTGTATATTACCAAGTATATTACTTTTGTAATAAACAAACAAAAGATTAGATTTTTTTTTTTTTAGGTTATAAAACCGACACATAGAGGCTTTCAATCTATTACAGGTAAGGACAACTTCAGGGGCTTATTTTCAGCATGGTTATCTTGAATGTGAAGGAAGCTACTGCCGAGCCTCTTCCCTCCAGGGGTCAGTGGAGTATGTTCCTAAGTGCACGGGAGCTTGCTGGGATTTCTGTCCTACCTCCACCCCTGGCCAGCAGCACTGCTCTCTCTGCCTTAGTTTCTCCACCTGTAAAATGGGTATGTTGATAGAGCACCTACTTGGTGAGTTGTTGTCAGCATTAAATAAGAAAATCGTGTGCCTGGCATACAACGAGCATCAGCAGATTTTTAGCTATTATTGTTAGGCTAAGGATAGAGCTTTCTCTTAAAAGTCTCCTTGCAAAGCACAGGACAAAGAGAGTAGAAGCAAATTCAAAATCTACGAGCTGAAGTGAACACCTTCCTGGCTCGTTGACACATGTCATGGTGGTAGAAAATGGTGGTGCAGCAACGAACATGCAGTACAGCAAGAAACCTAGGCTGGCCCGTGACAGATGGAGTCAATCAACATGTTTAGAAACAGCGCAGAAGCCGAGTGGGAATAAAAGGCAGAAGCAGCCCGTGGAATCTTTCAGCGATGTGGAAGGGTGGGGGGGGGGGTCTCTATGCGAGAAAAGCTGGTAACAAGAGCAACAGAAACAAAAATAAGCAATAAAGGGGAGTGGAGAATGGAGGCCATATGGGGTAAGGTGGCTGGTGCCGCTTGGTCTTCTGTTAGGTGGACTCCTAGGAAAACATTCGCCCAGGGAAAAGCACATGTGAGCAATGATCAGCAGTAAGGACTGACTGAGCAAAGAGGCTCTTTGTATGAATGGCCATTTACACACACACACACACACACACACACACACACACTTATAGGTTGAGACCTGTATTCACATGCCTTGTGCAGTATCTGGGAGCGAGTGAAAGGAAAATATTTGACTCTTTTATGAAACTTTGGCAACAGAGATTTAAAAAACAAACAGATACTTGTAAGTTGCTTCCCAGCCTAGGACCTAAGAAGTGCTTCCTGAAATCATTTCTGAAGGGGCAGTTCCTCACAGAGAACAGAAAAACTAAACATGGTTTTAGTTTGACTCTTCTGTAAGGAAACAGGCTGCCTGAATTCATCATTTCCATCTGAGTCTAAGATCCATTTTTCTTTCAAGCTTTTGAAACCACTCCCCACCAGCAATCTACTTCCCTAAAAGCACAGCAGACAGAAAAGATTGTCTTAGCATTTTCAGCCAAGGCACAAACTCTTATTTGGAAATCTATACATTTGAAACTGCATACCTGGCTTGGAATTTCCTCCAGATTAAAAGTTTAAAAGTCATACAAGACCAAATGCGAAATCTGAGCTATGGTGAAACTATAAGTCATTTGGGAAATAAGAGATGCAAACCTTGGAAGATTTGCTTATTTATGACTTTAAATAATCTAAAAATATTTCCTTATGTCAGGAAGGCATATTTTCTACCTTATTCTAGCTGAAAACAGATTTCCCCCCCTTTTTATAAAGAGAAATGTCCTTGAGTATAAACACTTGTGAACACTGCTAATTGTCCAAGATGGGATTAGAAAAAGTAAGATTTCAGAGAGCATTAAATTGAATGTAATTGTCTACCTCTTACGGTAGCAGATGTTTCCTAATAGTATATTTAATAAGGGAAATGATGGAGCACTGCATATTAGTGATAATTACATACTGGAGCAAAATTCAGGGCTGGGGAGTAGAGTGTGTACAAAGCTAGAGAGGCAAAATTGAAGACCAGACCCTGAGCTGGCCATGGCAGTTACTCATACCAAAGAGAACCTGAAAGGCCAAAACAGCATATTTATTGCTTAGTAAAATCCAGCGCTGTGGACACTGAGGCAACATCCAGTTGTCTTGGGAACAAACTGCTTCCTCCAAACATGGAACTGCAAAATTATATACACCACCTTATCTACAGTTTCTCTTCTTAATGTTTTTTTCCTCTCTCTTTTGGCCACGGGCTTTTAAAATTGGAAACAGAAGTATAGAATTCCTAAGTTTTTGAATATGCTCTTACATATTATGTACATCAAAAACCAGGATCACGGCTAGGGCGCTGGTATGAAAATTGGGGAAAAGCAAATGAAATGATCCAAATACATGAATTTATTCATTTTGGAGAAAGGGAGCCAATACACGAGATTTTATCAAACTAGGCGCTTTACATGCATCATTACAAGGTAGAAATGATATCCCAGGTATGTGGAGTAGAAATACCCACGGCCCTTGTTGTTAAGGGGATGTGATGTGAACTAGACAGGGGGAAAGTTCCCTGTTCTAAAAGGAGCATGTGGGGAGAGATGTCATTTAAGGGTCCCGAGCTGGTGCCTCGCCTTACACATCCCTTCAGAACTTGGCTGTGTCTCTAAGGCTGGATCTGGCAAGAAAACTCAACCAGGAAGAGAAAAGATAACACTATAAATGAACATGTTCACATTAAATAAACAGCTTTTATAATTCCTCACACCTGTTAAATTGTTTATTTACGAATATATTTTTAGATTTTAATTTTAAAGAGAAATGTCTGTAATGCTGTCAGGGCAAAGATACATAAGCAGCCAAATTTTACTACTAAGGAGCAAAATAGTTCACAAAAAATCATTCTACCTAAAAGTATACCTTAATGCCGAAGCATATCTAATCTCTTAGGTTTTTATTAGAGAAAACTCCAAAAGATAAGACAAAAATTACAACTTTGCTTAATAAAAAATTAACAGGATTAATGCAGGTGTCCACTGATTCCTTTTCACTAAGCAATTGAGAAGATAAATTTATTTTAAAAGGGTCTTTATTTAGAGTCTGAATCCAGGAAAAAATATGTTAAGACAGTTTGAAGGGGAAAACAGCTGATTAACTTGAACAAATAAAGACATGATTCCATATTGTAGAACAATATAGATTACTATAATCTAACACACTAATTTATTATGGCATATTTTTAGTTGAAATATGTGTATAATAAGATACCGGGAAATCAGAGTAAAAGTATCCTTATTTCAGAATTGGAGGGGACCCTAGAGATGGGTGAACAGTTCAGGTAAATTTAGAAATAAACTATGAATACTAAACACAACCCTGAGAGGGGTAAATTGTACTTGGTTTCTGCTGGGGTAGAGAAGTGAATGTGTGAAAGAAAGTGTGAAAAAACTTCATAAAGTAGCTAAGGATGCAACAGATACGCTCCTGAAACTTTTATTTATATTAAAACACTGGAATGTACCCCAAGCTGTTGGCTATGTCTGCATCTATAGTGTGTGATTTAGCCAATTCTAATCATAACAGACTCTTTGAGGTTCCTAAAACTATTCACAAACATAAACCTTTCCAGTGATTTTAAAACTCAGGACAATGAATGTTCCACTTGCACTTGAGAGAGGGGACAGCCGGGGATGCTGGTAGAGCCAGACGGCCTGGATTCAAATCCTGGTATGTGAACTTGGGGAATTCTGCCTCGTTTTCCCACATGTCAATGGCGACAGTAGCAACACTCACCTCGTGGGGCTGCCAGGAGAAGTAAATGAATCAATGCACTTAACTCACCTGTGGAAGACCTGGCTCACAGCTTGCGAGTGCTTCAAGTTTTTAGTAGTAATAGACTGATTTTAGGAGACCAGGCCTATACATCAGTCTTGGGATCGATTTTGGGGTTCCCTCAGGCTGAGGCCCTGCCCTCTGCTAGGTGCCCATGGCTATGTGAAGACACCTTTACTACTTCCTGTTTGGGATGATTAAATGTTGTCACGTGGGTCACCTCCACTGGACTCAGGGAAGGCAGGAGCCAAATTGTAGTCATCCTTGCTAAAAAAGTCCTTTAAGGGAATATTTCTTTGAATAAGGAAGCACACTAATTTCCCTCTACCTGAGGAAGAAATTTTAAATCCTTTCAAAATGCAGACTGTTGAACTGACACTTTTCTGTTTCAATAAGAGGAAATCAGTGTTTGGCCTGACGTTATCATTATATATCAACTTTTAAGAGCATTTGTGGCCTGAAGCATGTCCCAGGGGAGAGCTGATTATACTGGGACATTGGGCTGAAATGGCCTGTAGAAAACAGAGAAAGCAGCAACTTTGGGGTCAAACTGAAAATTAAGTCGAAGTTGAGATCACACCATTTTCGGTTGTCGAGAGTGCTAATTCACAGCACAGTGGGACTGCAAAACAGACCGAACCTGCACTCCTGACTTTGGAAGACTCTGGCGAGCTCAGCCAACGCAGCTTCAGCTACTGTGTCAAAGACCGAGTTACAATTATTTAACCAAGGTGGGAAATAAGCATTTGTAACCTCCTAAGAAGCAATGAAATGTCTATTTTCATATAAACTACCCCAAAACAACCCCCCGGGGCAATGAACCAGAAAAATGTCCCAAAGAACAGAAGAAGGCTTCTAAATAGATTGCTTTTTCTAAGTTTCATTTTAAGCAACAGAAAAGGATTTAACTAAATTATTCTCCACTCAGACGATCAAAATGGCTTTGCGATTGCTATTTTGGATCCATTAAATTTCAAGAAACTGGATGAAATTCAAATCAAAGATCTGGAATATTTTAAATGGCACCATGTACACTACACAATAGTTATACCAATTACAACATTGAAGTAACTTGATTCATATAATTTAGTTGATTGTATTAAATCAAAGAAGCTGAATTCATTTCTTGTATGTTCATGAATATCTCCAAAATTATTATGAGGCTTGATGACTGAAAAACTTTCCCATTTCCTCAGTGTTCACTGGTGACATAATTTAGGTCAGATGTATACTGAGAATACAAGAATAAAGTACTTAGAAGAATCCTAAAGGGCACTTGGTGAATGTTCTCATTTTAAAGTAAGAATTTGGAGACCCAGAAGAAGCAGGGAATGTAGCGCTTTGAAGACTTGAGTTTGGGTCCCAGATTTGCAACTTAATTTGCTGTGTGACTTCAGGAAGGTTAATACCTGCAAGCCTCAACTTTTTCACCTGTAAAACGGGAATAATAACTGTACTAATCATCTAGGGTTGTGGTAAAGATTAAATGGCATAAATATAAAAGGCACTTAGTATAGTCTGTCATCACATAGGGGCACACTAAATGCTAGATTTATATTACTGTTATGACTAAAAAGTGACCCCTAGTGCAAGTTAGTAAGAACACAACTTGAAGTAGAGTTCCCAACACTTACTAGAGCTATTTTCATCTAACCACAGTACCTGGGATAAAAATTCATTGGTAGTGACAATTTAATGTAACTCTACAACAAAGAGGAGGGCATTTCAGTCAAGCTATTGAAATGGCTAAAATATGAAATTAGCGATGACACCCTGAGGTCCCAATCTCACGGAGAATCTATATAAATAGATATTCACAAGCAATGGAAACGTTTCTCTTCATAACTGTCTTAGTTAAATTCTGTTCTAAAATAGTTCCCACCAAAAGCTGGTCATAGAAAACAAATGACAAGGTAAACTGGTCACAAAAAGAAAAAAAAAAGCTAGGGTCCGACTGCTAATGAGTTTAAATTTGGCTTTGATTAGTTCCTATATTGAATAAGCCTGATAACTCATATGTTGTATTGTCAGTGAAATATTACATATCCTCTATTAATCTGCTGTGGAGGAAGCAAGATAACAAGTGATCATGGATCCACTGTGTGGGCGGAATTTGTCTGTTTGGCTTACACAGATTAGGAATACAGTAATTAGGAATACCTGGGAATACAGTAACCCCATCACTGATATTTGGAATTGCCATTTTAACAAATATTTACTGTCCTTAAATGGTTCAACTATGAGCTGAGTTTTTTCCTTATTTTTTTTTAAAGAACTAAGAAGCCTCATCAATAATATAAGTTTTATATAGCATATTCCCAGTGCTTATGCATTTGATGATTTTTAGTTGATTGGGAATCTCTACAGTAAGTATTCTTAGACCGTCAAGTATAAAACACTCTACCGTAATAAACTAAAGATCACTTCTGTGCCAATCTTGAGAATGATCAATGCATGTATAATTAATTTTAAAGCTGTAAAAATGATTACGAGCAAATGCAATATGGCATAAATATTTCTCTGGAACAACAGTGAGATAAGCTGAAGTATAAACATGAACAAAGCCAAAACACCTTTTTATGTAACACCAAAGTGATTCAGTCAACCAAGAGATGAAGAAAATAGTAATTTGAAAAGTGGCAATTTGTATCCATACCCAGTATTTAGTGTTTCAGCTACTAGGAATAAAATAGTTTGGCAATTTACCCGCATTTTGGCACAAGCATCCTGGGTTGACTCTGTCCCCCTGAGCTCTTTTATCAGCATAGAACCTCAATACTGAAACCAAAAAAAAACAACGCAAAGGTTTATAAAAAAGAAAGCGTCAACATCCATCACGATTCAAAAACAAATCACAGGAGCACCAGTGGTCTGGGTTTCCCGGCTATAAGCTGCTACATAACTTTTAAAAGCTGACAGTTAACTAATCCTAACACATAATGGATTCGCAGACACAATTAAGCAGAATTAAAAAGTTCTAGCTCTGGGGGTTGCAAATTGCCCTTTATAATAAAACTGCAGCATCTTCTAAAAATGCCATCTTTCAAATCATATTTAACTGCAAAATGGGGGCATCTAAAAATGTTTTTCCTTTTTTTTTTTTTTTTGTTTTTTTTTTCTTTTTAGTCCACAATGTCTGCAAAAATAAATCACACTGCTGTCTGTGTAATTACAGGGTTGTGTGAGACAGCTGAGAAGCTGAGCAACATGTACCCCGTTCGGGCTCACTCGGCTGCATAGGTAATTAACATCAGGCTGTTCTTAGGCGGAGGCGCAGTTTTGGACCTTTTTCATTCACAGCTGTGTGGCCTGTGGCTGATGCACCTGAGACCTGGGGACAGGCGGGCAGGGAAAAGGAGATTCTCAGCTGTTTTACAGCAGACAGAGCCAAGTCGCCATGGCAAACGGACACAATGGAGGGACAGGTGACACGAAAAAGTCTGCTTCCAGGAACTTCTATCCGCTTTGCTGGGAGGTGATTCTATATAACACGGAATGGTGCAATCCGCCATTCATGCCCCAAATTCGGACCCGGGGCAAACAGTATTAAACGAAACGTCTAAATTGCCTTTCTTCCAGTTGGCCCTTCCTCAACCTTTTGACCTTTAATGGGGTTCTTCTTTCCTTTTGTCCCTTCAATGAAAAAAAAAAATCATGCTCTACTGATCTTCTAAAAAGTAGATTAAAATAATTATTTTAGAAATGATTCGAAAGCCTTCCTGAGAGGACCAGCGACACCCGAAGTCTGCAGAAACCCGGGAGTCGGTCCTGAGGATCCCAGAAATCCTGGCCTGGAGAGGACGTGCGAAGGCACAAGGCAAAGGGCTCGCTCAGGGCGCTAGAGGAGAGGCCCGGGGACCTGGGGTTTCAGCTTTGGAAGAAGCAAGAGCTTCTTCTACCCTACAGTTTTGGGGAGGTCACAACAGACAAATCCAATACAGCAAGGTAAGTAAGCAATAAAAGAGGTGCAGAGAACACAAAATGGAAAAAAAAAAAGGCTAAATTGCCATGCGAGAGAGCGTGAACACTCACATCTTAATCCAATTAAGGGAAATGATCTTACAAAGTTTGCCCAAAATGAAGCATTTCTTTCTAAGAGAGGCAATTTCAATGTGCTGCAGAATGTTCAGGCACGTTTCCTGCTGTAGTCATGACAACCACCACCTGCCCCAAAGCCTGCAGTATCTTCTGAACATTTACCTGTTTATCTTACTTGCAATTCTCAGCTAAGCTTAACCGAGTCCTTCTCTTAAGAAAAAGACCCAGTCACATATCCTAATGGAGGAAATGAAAAGAATCCCGTCTTTTTATACAGTGGCAGACCCAGTGCTTTGAGGTCACTGCTGAGTGAGTGGAGATGCGTCCACGTGCTGTGTGTATCCTTGCTTCCATTTTAAGATTGCCCTCTACCACCTTGTTAACAAAATACAACTAAGAAGAAGGACAAACAGATGTTAGGAATACGAGAGAAAAACGGTTATGAGTCTCTATTTACACTCTTTCTTTGGACAGTAGGCCACTTTGAGGAAAAAACGCTTCAGAAGTTTCAGTGGTGGACATGTTGGTATATTTTTAATACGAAAGCGAACAAACCGGAAACATGCCCTCTCCCCAGTGGCACCAAGAACTGAAAAGGTGACTTACGAAAGCTTTGTAGTCGCAGGACTGGAAGATGAGCTTCTCTGGGTGGTGCTGCCAGTACTGGACTGGCGTGGAGGCTGTGGCTTCATTTGGCGGCCGCAGGATGATGGAAGGTTCTCCCCAGTCTCCTGTCTGAAAATCAGATTCATTCTAGAGGTGATATGGGCAGGAGCAAGGTTCATTCACTAAGGCGGACCTGATTCACTATCTTACACACGTGTGCTACAGATGTGCCCGTGCCTTGGGTGTACTATATGTCTACAAACACCCTCCTGCTTCTTACCTTTTTATGTGTGCTGGCATCCTATTTCCCAAAGCTGACTTAACTTTTGGTGGTGCGAAGAAGTTGAATTATTCTATTTTTAGGTTGACACACTTAGAGAAATAATTTTAAAATAAAACATGAAAATGTTCATAATGGTTTGCTAATTCATGTGAATCTATTGCAATAGCCAAAGAATATACTGTCTTTGAAAGAACTTTTTATTTTTAAATTTGTGGGAAATTTTTAGTTTGAATTGCTTTTACATTCAGAATATATGTCCCATAAATTTAATATACCATGTTCTTTGAATGATTTACATCTCTTGAGGAAAGGATGTATGAATTAAAGTATGTGTGACACGAAACAAAATCTTAAAAGAAAAACTTACTAATGGATAACAACTAGTTTCTCTCATCTGACTTCAATTGCATTAAAATAATACCAAAGCGATTGTTTTGGATGCAAACAGCTGCTTTCTCCTCAAAAGCACCAGCGAAGACTAAACAGTCAAACGCCTAGTTTGATCATATGTACTGGAGGGTCCTGATTCACAAATATAAGCATGTTCATTCACCTACGATGGTGTATTATCCAAAATACACGGGCTAAGATAATCTCCATCCTATCACTGCTGAGGTTAGCCATCATCTGCTTTATCACTATCCCTGTTAGTGCAAGCCTCTACAAAGTCAAAGACCCATGCTGGCAGGTCTCTTCTTGGCTCTAAACTGACTTACATATTATATATGGAGATCTATTACTCTTTTCCTGGGTAAAGATTCTGGTTTTAAAACACTCAGTTCTTTGTTCTCAAATGGACTGAAACTAGAAAACAGGAAGATTTCCAAAATCACTCTCTTCTGAATTGAATTCAGCTGGCTTTATAGAAGTAAAGAGAACTTACTTTATTTCCTAGGAGTTGGAAGAGTATAAAAAGGTCTCATAACCTTCAAAACCAAATAAAATCTTGGTCAGAAACCAAGTTCCACTGACATATGAGCAAATAGGCTGACACTCTGTAGGATTCCTTACCATGGGGTTTTCAAGGAGTCTGGGGCAAGAAGGCAACATTTTGGATGTGCATGCATATTTTGGGGGAGAAGGTCCGTGGCTTTCATTCAACTCTTCAAAAGGTTCTCGAACCTCCAAAAGGCAAGGAGCACACTTCTCCAGGAAGAGCTTAAATAGGGTGTGTGTTTTGGGGAGAAGGACCAGCATTCCAATTTTCTCTGTGCAGGTTGGGCTGATGATATTAGATGCGATATGAGGTGGCTGCCTCTGATGGAAAAGTGCTACGTAAAGGCCTTGCCTTCTGGAAATCTCTAACTGGCTTTGAAGAAGCAGAAGAGAATTCTAGGGGTCCTCAGGAATGGGCAACCTTTCCATGGAAGAAGAGGCTGAAGCTTTTCTCCTTGAGATGGGTCAGTCCCCATTATAGGAAAAACAAAGTTAGCCTCGGGCTATTTTCTTGGCTGCTCCTTGAGTGTGTGACCAGTCAGAACTTCTCCTCTGGCTCCTCTCTCCTGCTCTATTTCGAGCAACTATTCGTGGTCGTTCTTCTTTAGTAGCTGATTTACTTGCATATTGCTCAGTCTCCTATCTCCTCACTGAGGACATAAAAATTTTATCTGTTATGCTTATTTTAGCATTTTTTGTTTTCTGACCCCTCCTTCCCTGGCTCATTCTGGCTCTTGAGTTTTCTCTTGATATTTGAATTTTTATCTTGTAAAAGCAATGACAACAATTAATTATGGAATTAAGTTTTTCTCTGGTTTCCTATTTTGAATCTTTCTTTTCTTTCTTTCTCAAATTTCCAGATCTTAATGATCTCTCCAATATTAATTGGAGAGTCCATTCATCATTGGGGGCTATGATATGCACTCAAAAACCTGCTATAAAATTCAAAATGTAGGCTGTGTGGATTTCAATATTATTGTGAAGCTGAGTGTAGTAACCTTTAAATGATCAAAGTTTAAAACTCTGTAAAGATGCAGCTATGGATTCTTAAATAAAAAGCTCTCCCCAAATCTAGCAAAGCGTCCTCTAATCTTCCCCTTAACCTTCCCCCCACTTCCCCCTCCCCACACCCCCGTCGATAAAGCAACAGCAACATAGCAAACAGGAATTGCACATTGAAGTCACAGGTAACACTGTTAACGGAACAACAGAAGTTTGCACGCAACTCTGTGGAATGATACAAAAGGAGGATCTGATTGACATCAAAGGAGCCTGTGATTCCTGCTGATGTGACCCTGGAACCAAGCACGGGGTCTTCATGTCAGCCTCTGACAGGCAGCCGGGCACACCTTGGTGGAGCTCATACGCAATTTTCAAAAAACAGCCTGAACAGACACGCACAAGCTGGGGCACCACGGCTTGGGGAGGGGCTGGGGGTGCAGACGGGTGTGCTGAAGCTCGGGTATGGGGACATTTCACTGGTTAGTACGTTAAGCATGCAAATCATATGCAAACTCATTCTCCAATGGCTGAATTCACTCAGGCACTCTTGTCATTAGATTTCAACATGAGTTCCACACTGCCAAATGCTGATGCAAACCGTTGACGTCATTCACGTAAGTTGTAGCAGCCATTTTGGGAAAAACAAGTCCCAGCACATGCCATCTCAGTCTGGAAACCATCCCATTCTCCTACTGGGTGAGCACGGGAAGAAATTAGCGGCACATCCATTTAACTGTTTAGGCAGTGCCATCATCTGCTTGGCCATGATTCCACTTTGTCCAGGAATCACAAACCAACTGCTTTGAATCCAGCCTGAGCTGATGGGGTCTCCCCAGGTGCTACGGGGAGAGATAATTATAGGGAAGAAGAACACACCTTACTTTATTTTCTTTGTGGCCTTGACGCATTGGTCCAGTCCAAATATTTTTAAATTCCCTGCAAGGACTGAGTCTACTTTTCTGGAAATAGAAACTGAGTTTTGACATACTTAGTGTTATTTCCACAAATTTGTTTTCAAAGGGATAATGTTCACAACATTGGATGAATAAGAAAATACATTTCCTTTCTTCCTGGAAATGCAACACCTTAACAAAAATTTGGACCTCAGTTCTAATAATATTTAGAAGACTCAGTTTGTCGGAGCTGCTTTTCCTCTTTGGAGTTAATGCAATAGGTTAATGAATGGACTTCTACAAATGGGATTTGTATTCTGCTATGGGGATGGTGAAGTTTGGTTTTGGGAAGGATTCACCTGCCAGGCTAAGCAGGGTTACCTTAGCTCTCCACCCTCCCAGAGGCTGAATTACAGCAGGAATGACCCATAGGGAACTAGAGAGAAAGTTACTCTATGACCCAAAAGTTAAGGTAGATGTGTGGTTTCGTCCCATACATATAATATTCCAAACTGTGAAACCCCAGTATTAGGTCTTTTTATACATATTACATTCATATCTATATAATAACTGCATTTCCTCAGGCAAAAATTTTAATTGAATTTAATAGTTCCTCAGTTATAAAAAATGTTCACCAAAGGGGGAAGAAAAAGTTTCCAGCTGGAAATTCTTTCTAAAATGTTGCTAAACATTGAATCAAAGTCAAACAGACCTAGAAGGCCTTTTGTCTCAAAAGAATGGTTTGTAGTTAAATGTTATCTTCAATAAAAAAGTAAATTAAACACAGTAGCAATGATACAAAATAATCATAATTGGAATAATAGGATGGAGTAGGAAAAGCTTTGTGTAAAATATTTGGTTGTTTTTTAACTAGTACGTAAGATTGCAACTGACTGATAGTGTATTCTTCAGAGTTTGATTAATTACGGAAGAGAAATTAAAATGGTTCAAGTCACTGTTACTAAATGTCTTCAGGCTTTTACTTCAGAGCTTAAAATACTTAGAGAACAGAAACGTTTCCTTTAGGTTCATGTATTTAATGATCCTAATATGCCAAGAATCTGGGCATGGCTTAAGACTATCATTTATTTTGGTATTTATTATTTTTTATATGAAAGCCTAAGGCTTTTTCAAATTGTTTTACAAACTCACTAAAGTACGGCAATTAAACAGAGGACAATGTACATAATCAACTATCCCTTCAAACTATTTAAGTTCAAATAAAAATTAGCCTTCCAACATAAAGGCACACAATAATTTGAGTTGGTGCTTTAAATGGGGAATCGATTCTGTTTAATAGGTATTACCAATTGCTTACTATAAAGGCTCGGTGTGGCTGTTTGAAGCACTACAATTGCATCACACCTAATATGTAATTAAATGGTCCCTTATACCATCAGCTGAAAAATATAAAACCACTAATTTAAACCACTAATTAATCCATAGATAAATTTTTATTGGATGGCAGATTCCAAAATGCAGCTTTTAAACACTGCATTATTTCTAAAGGTACGAAGCTGCAAGTGTTTAGTTTGTCTGTGGGCCATACATTTAAGACAAATTCATTCTCTTTCAAAAAGAAGGAAGTTGAAGATATTATGTATTCTGTATGCTCTAAGAATACAAAGAGGAAAACATTCTCTATGGTCTTATTTCGTCGTTGAGTAAAAATTTTTCTAAAGAAAAAAAAAAATTTTCCTAAGGATGTAAGTAAATAATTAAGAGCCATGATTACAGCTTCTCTTTCTAACCTGAACAGAAAGGAACTGTATTTTCCATGCTTTGTATTGCTCTTTAAAATTTTTTTTAAATTAGGATTTAATTGATTTTTATTGAAATAGAAGCATTGAAATCTTTTCTACTAGGAGTTATTTCCACCTACCTGATTATAAATTTAGATCTGAATATTAACAAACATTATTCTCTATTTCTTCAGAACACTTAATGAAAAACCAAAATGATTTTAAATGACAATTGTTATTTTAAGGTTTTATATTCAGTAAGTCTAACATTTTAGAGATGGGCTAACAAACAGATATAAGATTTATGTGGTCCCATCTACATTCCATTATCTCCGAGGCTTTGAAGAATGCTACCTATAGCGCTATGCTCATAAATATTTATACATTTTTTGGAAATATGTATAGAAAGACCGTCTATAAGCCGTCACACACACACATGTAGGCACGATGCTGCAGTACTTACTTGAGAAAAATCTTCCAGAATAAAGAGTGCTACTTTGGTCAAATGCAGTTGGTTAACGTGACCTTGTTCCCGCTGATGATGAACGCAGAGATGGACACTTGTGAGTGCATAAAAAGCTCAGTTCACACTTATGGGTTCAGGAGTAACTGCTGAATCACCGGAGCCCCAACGCAAGGCAGAATTACCCCAGAGCAGACACAGGGTCCCCATGAGCCAGATGTCCCATGCACAGGAGGAGGGGCGTGCCTGACGTGACACCCCCAGAGGGGCCCAGCATGCCACCCCAAGACCTCTGCTCCGTGATTCTCAACCAAATGTGCCGACCTCTCGGATGACCAACTATCCACTGGGGAAACTTTAACAGGAGAGGAAGACAGGATTGTGTATTAAAACAGAAAATGTAAAAAGAAATAAATGAAATGTTCACAGTTTCCAAACAGAAAAGGGTTTTTCCTCAAGTATACAAAGGGGGAAATGTGAACAGTTGAAAATTGGGCAACGCAAAGTCAAGTGGGTCACAATTTCACAACATTGCAAAGATCGGTTCAGTGCGTCAAATGAAAAAAGGCTGAGAACCACTTTATAGCTGTCACAGAGCCTCTCCCCCTGCACACCTCCTGCATTTGCATTAAACTGGTCCAGAATATCATGCAAATCATACTCAGTTAAAGATTTCTCACAAGGGCAGCGCACGAACCTTCAAGAATTATTAGACACAATGGGTTGAATGGCCCATGGACGTGGGGAGTTCAAAACGAGGAAGAAAACAACAGTGATATATACATGTATGTGTATATATATATTTCTATATATATCAATTTACCCTTTTCCTTCTGCCTGTAAAAGCAAGGCAACACAGACACCTGGAATGAAAGCCAAAACTCACACGGCACAGATTTTAACCGTAGACTTTAAAACCAAGGATGTTTCTCATCTCAGGACAATTTTTGCACAAAAATTAGCCACAAGGCACAGCAAATGAAGTTATCATAGACAGACCCTCAGCGTCACTAGACATGACAGGTTTTCGGCATTGCCAGGACACAGTACCTGTAGCTAATCACAACACTTTGCAACACATCACATGGCATGAGTCCAGGAAGAAAAAAAAAACAACCATTTGTAACCTTACATTATGGGCCTGGTGGGTGGCTGAGAAAGGAAATCCAGCGTTCTGATTCGTCCATATCTCACAGACAGACGACTGCTGATATAAACAGAAAACTACCTCATCTCGTCAATAGTTAAAACATGGTAACTACCAAGATAGCATCAAGGAAGGGAAGGGGGAAAATAATAAAAAGGAAAGAATCATTTTTCTTAAGAAAAAATGTATTGCAGGGCCCAAGATTTAATAAGCAATTTCCAAGTCATTCTTTTTTTGCTTAAAAACATTTTGGGCTGGCTGGGGGGAAAAATAAAAAAGACCATCCATGCATTCGTTTTATATTAAAGGTAATTACTAATACAGTCACATTTTGGGAAAAAAAAACTGTTTTACATTTGCCAAAAAGAATGAAAATATCCTCCCTCTGCAGGCCATTTCTATCAGGAGATAATTTCTTTGTGCGTGAGAACGGTGGGAGGAGAAAACCTTTGACACAGTGCAAGGATTTTTTATTTTCTTATCATCACTGACCAAGAACAGATGAGGCAATAATGTGACTTTTCGGATCCAATCACTGCTCCACTTGCTAAACCTGAAGACAGGTGTCCCAGTGGCGCTCCCCAGCGCAGACTTAGGTTTTTGCCAAGCCCCTTACCCTGCGGGCATCACGCCCCTTACCCCGGCAGGAACGTCCCAGGGGCGGCCCACCGGCCCCCGATGCAACAAGGCAACACTGTCTGCTGAGACCCAAACTCCACTCCCGAAGTCACAGCAGCCCCCAGAGAGAGGCACTGGGCCTCTGGCCTGACCTTTTGAGGGCTCTTTTCCTGAATTAAACCTTCCGAAAGACAAGGGGACAGCGAGGCCCGCGTGGCAGAGCACCCAAACCTATTCGGCCAGCACCGCGGGCCTCCCCACATGCCCCCGCAGACAGGACAAAGATCGCTGCAGGAAGGAGCTAAGAACACCCCGCAGTACGGGCGGAAACGCAGCAAAGAACAGTATCATCCACCCATTAACTGAAAAGGAAGCTTATCCTGGCTAAATGATCCCTTCTATTCTCCACCCCCCCACCCCCCCAGGAATGCTCACTGGAAAGCGAACACCCCATCTCTCCAGGATCCATGCCCTCTCGGCACACACCTGCACGCCTCTGCTTCCATCCCTTCTCGGGCTGTCCTTGGGACAGCCGCGGGGTCAGAGTGCCTGGTGGCTGGTAAGGAGGCCAGTCCCCGTGACCCGACCCCAAAGCACCTCCAGCTACCTCCCACTAAAATCAGCTTTTTCATTCCCAGTTCCCTCTCTAAACATCATGCTATCTTCGCCACAGGTGGGCCTTCCTCTTCCTGCTGGGCAGAAATTAATTCTCTAGCAAATGGAGTCCTGTGCCCCCCAAATCCCCTGGCCTCTTCTCCATCAGCTGTCATCTGATTGAAATGTCCTGACTCCACACTTTCGGAAGATTCCCAGTTTACCAAGCACAAAACCTATATGAGGGCGCCCCTGCCCTCTCGGGCACCCTCGCCCCTAATTCCTTAGCTCGTTATTCTATGCAATATGAGCCTGGCGTGGAGTTCCCCAGAAGGCAGTGGAAATCCCTGCTTAGATGGAGCCTGTCTCACTGATCCTGAAACTGATATGTACGAATATAACCAGTTCATGGAAGTCTCACCTTACAGGGGGGCAAATGTCTAACATTCTACTGTTTCCCAGTGGGCCATGGGCCCATTTCCCCTCCCTGGCAGGCCCCAGGGCACTTTGAACATTTTGGGTGGGCTGCATGACCTCCCAGCGCCTTTGAATAATGAAGAACCTCTTTTGTGTAAAGCTCCAATCTCACAGTGATGCTCACCTTCCCCTCGCTCACCACCAGCCGGCCTTGGGGCTCTAACACCCCAAATGGGTAAGCGTGGCTTTGTCCTCTTTCCCTCCTCCGTGGCGTGGAGGTGGGATGGGGTGGCAGGGTCCATCTCGTGATGCCGGCCACCCAAGCTCCACCTTTCTCATGGGGTGTAGGGTGTAGAGAAGGACAAGGGCCCTTTCTAATCTGGATGCTGATGGACTCTCTGACGGTCGTCCCTGCTTCCCGGGGTAACGCTGCCTGGGCCAGAGAAGCCCTCTGTGGAGCACGTGCCCCCGTGCTGGTCTGCCGTGTGCGGGGCGAATCCTCTGGGAGACTCCTGGAGCTGGGCAGGACACCCCTGCACCGTCCCTGATGGGCAAACTCTGGCTCCAGCTTGACTTCCACTGACCGCACCCACTCCTGTGTGCGATGCAGGGGGGGCGGCAGGGCCACGTGATCCAGGAGCCGCACACCCACCCTGGCCAGTCGGGCCAGGAGAGGTGGCTGCACTGTGATGGCTCCCCTCTCTGCCAGGACGCTGCCAACTTCCCTCTCTCCAGCTTGTGCAGGTGCCACGAGCATCCATCTGCCTGCCAAAGGTCCAACTGCCAAAAGAGGTGCCGGGTTCCCTGGCGGGCACCCCCGTCTGCGCATGCACCCTCTGCTTGGCCTGGGGTGGTGGGGAGGCGCTCTCTCTCCTCCCCCTGGGAAAGGAGGGGAAAGCTGTGGTCCTTCCCACAGGGACTGGACACACGCTCTCTACTCTCCCCAGGCCCCCTCCTGCCCGTGTGGCCGGGAGGCTGGCCATGGCCGGGGCTGTGCCGCTCCTGGCAAACCCCGAGCAGGCTGCCTGGCTCTCAGGGGCAGTGCTTGCTCTCTTTAGGATGGATGGCATTTAGTGTCTGCGGGAAAAATTCCACTTAGCATCCTGTTACATAAAAATATCTTCCAGCAGTCACGTAGGGCTGCCAGAGGCGAGGAGGGGAGACAGGACCCCATGCAATATTAATTTTATTTCAAAAACTTCATATAAAATTTTTCTCAGTGAAGGAAAAATCCCTCTAGTCATAGACACAGAAGAGAGTTCATGCAGTTTAAACACATTTTCAGAAGGTACAACAACTATTTTCCATTTACAAGCCATGTTTTAAACTTAGAAAAAGTGAAACCTCCATAATTTCCAATAATTGTATGGGTCAGTGCAAACGGTAAAAGTCAGATTTTTAAAATAGAGTTTCAGTTAAGGGCAGTTAATTGTGTTTTTGTTATGAAGACTGTTAAAAAGAATAGGCTTCTCAGCTATACCTGCACGTTCATAGCCGACAATATAAAGAGTGGTCTCATGTAACACCAACGATTCATGCCTTTCATAGTTTAATTATTATTCAAGTCTACACAAAATTGCAATCTCTTAGGTGACGAATCTTTTGTTTACAGATAAATGAAGATTACCTTAAAATACTAGAAGCTGTGTAGGTCTGGTGTGTCATGTTTATCACAGATTAGATGTGCCAATAACCGAATTTATTCAGTAAACAACTTGAATCTTGAAAAAAAAAAAAAGAATAGGCTGATGCATTCTGGATATCATAATAGTTTTGTTAGCAGTAAATAATTTATCAGGCTCATTTAGCAGCAACTTAAGGTGGACCAGCTGTAACTGCTGTGTTCAGAATAGAAGATGGCTCTTCTCCTGGATGCGTGGTTATTAGACTGAGTGCTGGCATGAATTTTTCAAATGCAACAGAACTTCTACTGCAGAAATTCATTATGCTTATGAAGATAATATTTCAGAGTACAAAATTTATTGAAGTACTGGTTTTCAAAAAGTTTTGAGAAAGAAAATAGAATAGCGGGGGTGGGGGGAGAAAATCATCTGGGGCCTGAAATCTTGCAAAGCAGTGATTTAAAGCTAAGTTTTAATTAAGCTTTAGAATTCCCTTCATCTGTAAAGAAGACGACTAGTATTTGCCCTACTTACTTCACCTGGGGGTTGTGGGGCTCATGTTCGCTTCATGGGAGAGGGAACTTGTGCATGGCTGAATTCCCAGGGCCTAGAGCACTGAAGGCCTTCAAATATATTTAACAGACGAATGGCATTACACAATGTGTTCAAAAGTTCTTGGTGAACACCAGAGTGCCCTATAACTTTAGTTACTGTCATTGTTCACTAACAGTTGTGGTCAGTTCACTTTAATATCGCTGCTTGTACCCCGAGTAAACCTCATTGCCACTGACCCACTTCTGCTAAATTGTACTGGAGATTTCCCTCGCAGACTTGTTAGAAGAGTCCTCATTTGTCCTGATAGAGGACAACCCCTTGGTTGAAGGGGTCTGGAACATTTGTCATCAGTATAACTTTGTTCGAGAGCTGCTTCTAGAGAGGGCTTGGAAACACTTCTGTAAAAGGATGTTAGACACCCCTTATGCAATTTCATTTACTTATTAAATTTCTCTCAATCCCTCTGCCACATATCTTGCAAAGGCTAATGCGGTTGATCTGAACATGAATTACTAGGAGATCCTAATAAATGGGAGTTAAAGAAAGACACAGTCGCCTTATAACCGAGATATCCTAATAAATGGGAGTTAAAGAAAGACACAGTCGCCTTATAACCGAGATATTATCAATGATTTAATGTTTATTTCTTTGATGAGTAGAAGTCAACACACATTTGAAGCTGTATAATGTTATCTCCAGCCTAGACGCTCCCCTGACTCTGGAAATGTTTTGTTGAAATCAAACAAAATGCACAATAAAAAGAGTATTACCAATCTCCAAAATTCCTCTCCTAAAAGTGGACTCCTTTTCTTTTCCACTGGTAGCGATCCAGCCCTGTACAATCAAATATCTCCTTTGTCACCCATTCTGTCCTCTTTATAGGAGCAATCCCTTAAAACTTCCACTAAAAGCAAACAAACTCCCTCCCTCCTTGAGTCCCTGCTCCCTTTCTCTGTTCCATGTTAAGCAAAGCTCTCCAAGACAGTTCCACTCGCATGGTCCCCCCACTTTCTCTTTCCTGACCTCCGGTGACCCACTCCACTGAAATCGCTCTTCTCCATAAACTCCACTCTCACTTTCAGTGATCATGTCTCGCTTCTCAGACTCTTTCAAATTCTCTTTTCTCTGGCTGTCCTACTTGGCCTCAACCAGTCCTGGCTCCCAAATTCGTATCTCCAGCCCAGACTCCTCCGAACTTCACACGCAGATAGGCAGGTGCCTACAAGACACCTCCACGTGGATGTGACATAGGCATCTTGACCTTAAATTAACATCCCAAACCAAGTTCCTGCCTGTCTTCACCTTCCCCATAAACTGTCTTGTCTCCTCAAACAGCAACCTTATTCTCTCCAGTTGTTCAGTCTCAAAACATTGGCGCCATCCTTTCTCTCACACTTCACACTCAGTCCAGGAGCAAATCCCATGGAATTCACTTCTAAACTCTACTTCCACTTCTTACCCTCCTATCGCTTACTTTGGTCTACAGCCACCATGCTCTCACATTTGGATTACTCCATTAGCATCGTCACTGGTTTCAAAACTTTCACCTTTGTCTTCTGAGTGTCTGTTCTCAACACAGCCAAAAGGATGCATTTAAAATGAAAGCCAAACTGTGGCACTTTGCTCTATCTAAGGAAATTTCGAGTCCTGACAATGGTGGGCAAACGCCTTACCTCTCTCTCCTCTCCATCCACTCTTCCTCTTTCTCACCTGGTTCTGATGGCACAGCACACTCCCGCTTCAAAGCCCCTGTATTTATTGCTCCTTCTGCTGAAATGTTCTTCCTCAAGATACTGCAGGACCAGCACCTTCACCTCCTTCAGACTTCTACTTAAAGGTCACTGTCTCAGGGAAGCCTTCCCAGCTACTCTCGCAGACTGTATAAAATCAAGTCTATGGGCAACACACAATGGCTCAGGGCAGTGCAATGGTGGCTCAGTGGCAGAGTTCTTGCCTGCCATGCTGGAGACCTGGGTTTGATGCCCGGAGCCTGCCCATGCCAAAAAACAAACAACAAAAACGAGCAAACAAAAAAAAAATCAAGTCTGTGCTTTCCATGCTGTAAAAGGATTAGGCTTTCAAGCAGAAATACAGAATTTGAAAAAAGTTTAGAGCATAAGAACCTGACATTCACTCAAAGAGAGCTACTGACCATCTACTGGGTGCCAGGTATGGGTGGCCAAGATGAGTCAGGCTTAAGCCTGCTTTTAGTTAATGTTTCCGGAACAGGTACTGCTATGGACACGGTCCTTTTCCCACTGCCAGGACCAGCAGTGAACTGGGATCGAGAGGCTGACGGTGGGTGTCAGAGCAGATAAGCCACAACTGCTTCACAGAGTCCAGCACACCAGAGTCCAGCTTTGAAAACCTACTGGGGGTCCACTGATGTGTCGGTAGTTTAATAAAGAAACTTTTATGAAGAAAGCTCTCCAGCCAGATTCTACCAGAGATGAAAATTTCTGGCTTGTTCTAGCCCTGAAAAAAAAAAAAAAGTCTTTTCTTCTGTTTCTCCTTTACATTTGTCATAATTCTTTCACACTTCAGGGTGTTCAGAAATTGACCAGAAAAATCCGACAAGAAGTGTGAAAGGTTTGGAGTGAAATTTAAAGGAATAATGAAGTCCATTCCTGTTCCTGGATGACAGTGCCTCTGAAATAAAACATAAACAAACCTGAAGAGGGAACGAAACAGCTTCAAAGGCAGGAGAAAAAAGGGCATCCTAACAAAGGAAGCCTCAGTCAGTAGCAAACTCAGCGGCCCCTTGAGCAGAGACTTAAATGAGATAAGATCTGTCAAAGGACGGAGTCAAACAAATTTAGTTCAGCCAAGGAATAAGGCACCTCGCACCTCGCGTGCCTCTTTTCTTCCAGCAGTGACAGCCCCGAGGTTGCTTCTTCCGTGGGCACTAATGAACCCTGCCTAGAAATCAGAAACTCAGACTTTTTTGTCTCCTGTGTTACCCAGAGGCTACAGCCAGCACGGGATCATTTCTTCTGTTCCGCTGCTGGAAACAAAGACATGTTTCTTCTCCTCTTGTCCCAGATGAGTTACATGACAGACACAAATCCCAAACAAACGCATACGGTTCGGATCTTCTCTTCAACTCCATTGCCAATGTCTGGAATTCTGGGCTTGTGTCTTTATTTGTAGTTGATTTGATCTCAGGTTAAGGGTAAAAGCAAGAGGTGGATGTGCCCTGACCCTTTTTATTTTCAGGTTAATTATATTGTTGGCAGGGAATGCTGAAGTCAAGGAAATGCCGCTTCCTGTCATTTTCCTACCTTCTGAAGAGCAGTCCTCTCACAGCTTCAGGATCCTGTCTGTTCTAGTTTGCTAGCTGCCAGAATGCAACACACCAGAGATGGATTGGCTTTTAATAAAAGGGGATTTATTTCATTAGTTCCTCAGAGGAAAGGCAGCTAATTTTTATCTGAGGTTCTTTCTTACGTGGGAAGGCACAGGGAGATCTCTGCTGGCCTTCTCTCCAGGTCTCTGGGTTCCAACAACTTTCCCCAGGGTGATTTCTTTCTGCATCTCCAAAGGCCTGGGCTGAGCTGTGAGTGCTGAGATGAGGTATGCTGAGCTGCTTGGGCTGTGCTAAGTTGCACTCTCTCATTTAAGCACCAGCCAATTAAGTCAAATGTCATTCATTGCAGCAGGCACGCCTCCTAGCCAACTACAGATGCAATCAGCAACAGATGAGGTTCACCATTGGCTCATGTCCGCAGCAACAGAACTGGGTGCCTTCACCTGGCCAAGTTAACAACTGAATCTAATTACCACACTGTCCTTGCCGTGCATCTAGGGGAAGATCCTTGGACGGATGGGTCCAGATAAGTCACGTGCAGGAAGTGAAAAGCCAGGCCTGTGTTTCTCCTGTGATGCGTGACCTGCCATTGCTGGCCTCAGCCTCAGTGGCACAGCCAAAAGCAGGAGGGAAGAAAACACCACTCTTGGTTCCGTGTTTAATCCACTGGCATGATGCAAATCCTTGAGAATGCCCGTGGCCTGCAAGTTTAAGGTCCCCTCCTCCTCATCTTTCTCTTTCCCTCAGCCTTCCTCCCCCTCCTCTTCCTCCTTCCTTCCTTCCTTCCCTATCTCTCTCTTTTCTCACTCCCTTTTGCTCCCTCTCTTTTTCTTTCTGATTCTCATACTGGTGGTACATAAAACCAGCCCATAGCTGCCAAATTCAGAGAGAACTATAGGCTTATGTGGTGTCTTTTATTCATTTGTAGAGATAATATATAACACCCATTCCCCACTATGACAACTGTAGCCCTAAATGGCATTACATAGTTATTTATGAAATCTCTTCACAGGAAATATAGAGCAAAGAAAAAGCAAAAAAAAGGAACATTGTGCAATCCAGATCTTATTGTACAGCTCCCCAGGTTGTCTGGATGTAGGATTTGAGTCAATTTGGATAATGCTGTTGTTAGCAATAAGGGCTATTTGGCTTGCTCTACTTCAAAGTCTGGATGGTTTCACTACTGATGGAAATATTCTTCAGGACGACTACAAAGTGGAAATATTCATAACTTATTCAAAAAGCAGAGATCAGCTTTTTATCGTACCATGAATTGCTGCAAAGAAACTAGATCTTGCAAAGTAATACTGCTCTTTGCCTGTAACATCTCTTTATAGAAGACATTATGTTGCTTGTCTTGCTGGCCGAGCCAACATTTTCTTTATGTAAAGCCATTTATTCACGAGATGCTCAATGTTCTTGCCTCTGGTGAAAAGCGGTGTTGGACAAAGCCATTCACTCAACAATGCTTACTGAGCCCCCCGCTATTTCCTCAATTAACCTTGTGAAAATACAGAAGAAGAGGCCTAGTTGAGCAAGCATCTTGAATGATGCCAACGTGCAGTCTCTGGTAGAAGGCTACACAGCTTTTCCCTCAACTCTGTCGTGTTCAACTGTAGAGAGCCGCTTTCCGGGTTTGGCCTAGTGGACACGCTGCAGCCTGCTCTAGAGTTCCCCCCGCCCATCGAGTGAGCCAAGATGGCGCTCACATCCTGCTTCCGCAAATGACGCACACGCCCACCAACCCTATCTTCCAATCACCTCTGTATACGTGGCACTAACCTATTGGGTTTGGGCACAGTATATAAGAGGTTACCCGGACGGGGTGGGTGGAGACGACCCACAGGGAGCCGTGCCTGACGGCCGCATAGAGGTTGTTCCCCCGCGGGGCATCTTGTCCCGCGTGGAACCTGTAACAGAGAATGCAAGCTTAACTCCAGTAAAGGTCTGTGCTTACAACTGCTACGTGTCTTGGATCTGTGTTTCTCACCAGCGCGGATTTGTCTGCGTCTCTCTGTCTCTCCTCATTGTCTCACCCGCCGGCCGGGGGCTTGACGCTGAGCGAGAAGTCGCGGACATTCAACATGTAAATCAATACATTGAATAACTCAAAAGACGTGTTTTTGAGGTCAACTTTCCAAGTTAGCACATGACACGGTTGGGAAGGATAGCTGATACACTGAGTGACAAGTTTAAAAAAGGTCTTGCTAGGCTAGGATTATTGGATATACAGTTTAGTAAAACTGTTTTAGCTGAAAGGGATAAAGCTTTGCATTATGGTTAAATGCACCCGCATATACACACACGAGCTCCGCTGTGGGCTGAGAAGGGAGACTTGGCTCCACAGTGGGCCACTGAAAAAGAGTGGGCAGTTTCTGTGAAGGAAGGCTCAGGGATAACAACATGTTATCGCTGGTCAGCATGAGCCTCAACAAAACAGATGTGCTGAAAGCTGGGGTTTAGAACATCCTGCAGCCCATATCCCAAACCCACTTATCTGAGAAAAGTTAGCAAGGGGCTGGGTATGTTTAATGGGGTGAGGGGAAGACATCAAATCATCTTCGAATTCTTACAGGACTATTCTTAACCAAAACAACCCCAAACTCTCTGTGTTGTTTCAGAAGACAACATGAAGGAACAAGGGTGGAGTTTTGGGGAGGCTTATTTCAATTCAAGTATGTGATCAATGGCCTATTAATCAGAACTTTCCCAAGACTGGGGGTGCCTCACAAACAGGGGCTGCCTTTCCATGACATGTTCAAGCAGAAACTTGTGGCTGGCAGGGATGACACAGGGATGTTAGAATGAGTGCCTGCATCAATTTAGACACATTTTCTGGCCCTTCCCACCCTAAAATTCTGTACTTTTCTTTAACGGAAGTACAGAATCTTCTAGCCATTAACACATATAGAAACATACAATCCACTGCAAATTTTTATGATGCTTCATTCAAACCTCCTTAAAATAGAGGCCCATCCAGAAAGGGGTTCACATCATCTAATGATTGTTGTCATGAAACAATCATTTGAGAACGAAAGATTGGATGTCAAGGGCAAAGAATTTTTTGCAAATACAATATTTATCCACATTAACCTTGAGGTTAAATTCTTTACTAAACTTACACTTATATAAGTTATTAGATATTATTAATAAAAGATTTCTCAAGGGACACAAAATGTCATACTGAAACCCCCTGGAAGGTTTCAGATATTGTAGAATGTCACGTCTGCTGGGGCATAGTTTGTAGAGACACCTGGAGCAGCTCATAAACTCGGTGTAAACCATTCGGATTGCATAAACTCAAATCCTGGCTCGACTCCTTATAATCTGTGTGCTCTTGGGCAAGTAATGTAAGCTCTCTGTGCCTCAATTTCACCCTTAAAAATTGTATGTTAGAGTTGGCTCTGATGAGGATGACAATGGACTACCAGATCTAAGCTAGGCAGGTAGGTGATATGCTACTGTCTCAAGCAGCTTATTTGATATCAGGCAGTTTAAGAGATCTGATATCATCTCAATTTGTGTCCAGCCTGCTATGTCCTAAAACCCGACGGTTTTATGTGCCTTTAACATTATGGAAGGTAATAAGATCAGTAAGATTCTATGAAGTGCTTCTTCCAGGAGAATATGAAAATGACTAAGGGAAAACCAGGACTTGCCCTGATGCAGCCAATATACATTTTATCATGTAAAAAACTTCACGTGAAATTTCAAAATATCACTGATAGATATATTTTGAAATACGTTAACTTATAAAAAGATGCATTTACATTTTAAAGTGTTTAAGTATGGGTAATAGCTATACACACTTTTTTTTTTTTTAACAAGGTACAGCTCAGATGTTAACTGGATTACAACATGATAGAAACCGGTGCAGTGTTTGCATGCATAAGAAGGACTGTTTCCATATCGGTGGAAAGGTATTAGTTTGGGCTTACAAATTGGGGAACAGAACTAGCTTAGTAAAACAGAAAAATATTATGGGGCTTAATTTAAAGTATATTTATTCTAGCTGCAGTTGAAAAAGCATGATATAAAAGAAAATTAGAAGTTATCTCCAAATAATAATAATAATTTATAAAACAACCGAAATGCAGGGGCAGTGCAAGGACAGTTCAGGGGTAGAATTCTCACCTGCCATGCGGGAGACCTGGGTTCCACTCCTGGACCATGCACCTCCCAAACAAACAAACAAACAAGGAAACAAAAAAACAACCCAAATGTATTGCTTTATAGTTCATAAAATACTTAGATAAATACTATTTTATTTGTGCCTCTCAACACTGATGTGGGGTGGGCATTCATCTCCCTTTGGGAGGCAAAACCTAAGGAGCTGAGCAGCTAAGGGTCTGCTGAAGAGACAGAGGTAAGAGGCATCAGAGAGGGCAGAGATGCGCTTTTAACCTCATTTCTACTCTGGTTTTTTTTTTTTCATCCCATCAAATTAGGCACAAAAACCTGAAATCAATACCCAAGTGATATAACAATTTCCCATCAGACATTCTTGGGAATTTGAGAGCCCAAGTGGGTTTATTCAGGTGCCTGCGACTGCCATTTCTGTCTGCCTGGAGACAATTCCCTCTTCTGGTGCCGCACGCTGGCTGTCCTCGGAAGGACCCCTTTCCACATCTCAGACCACGAGGTTCGAGTGGAGCTAAAACTAGGCCTGGTCAGTCACATCTTGCCCTGGCCGCCTCCCCATCCCTTTCCGACTAGCTCAGGGACCGACAACTGTTCCCAACCAGGCTAATCAGAACCAATGGGACTCAACACTGGGAATTTTCTTGAACATCTTGGAAAGAGTAGCTCTCTTTTCTTCTTCCTTTTTTTTAAAACCTTTCTATTGTATAGGATAACATATATACAAAGCAAAGAAATAAAAAAGCAATTGTTTTCAAAGCACTCTTCAACAGTAGTTACAGGACAGATTCCAGAGTTTGTCATGGGCTACCATACGATTCTCTTAGATTTTTCCTTTTACTTGCTCCAGAATATAGGAGGCTGGAAGCCTTAAATATATATATATATATTTTTTTATCATAAATCGACTTTTTTCCCCCTTTTTTTGTGAAAAATAACATATATATGTGTGTTAGTTAGATTCAGTTGTCAACTTGGCCAGGTGAGCATACCTAGTCTTGTTGCTGCAGACATAAGCCAATGGTGCGTGAACCTCATCTGTTGCCAATTACATCTGCAGTCAGCTAGAAGGCGTGTCTGCTGCAATGAGTGACGTTTGACTTAATTGGCTGGTGCGTAAATGGGAGATTGCAATGTAGCACTGCTAAGCAGCTCGGCATTCCTCATCTCAGCACTTGCAGCTCAGCCCAGGCCTTTGGAGATACAGAAAGAAGTCACCCCGGGGAAAGTTGTCAGAACCCAGGGGCCTAGAGAGAAGACCAGCAGAGACCATCCTGTGCCTTCCACGTAAGAAAGAACCTCAGTGGAAAGTTAGCTGCCTTTCCTCTGAAGAACCAACAAAATAAATCCCCTTTTATTAAAAGCCAATCTGTCTCTGGTGTGTTGCATTCTGGCAGCTAGCAAACTAGAACAATATGAAAAAGCAATAAATTTCAAAGCACAGCACCATAATTAGTTGTAAAACGTATTTCAGAGTTTAACATGGGTTACATTTCCATAATTTTAGGTTTTCATTTCTAGTTACTCTAAGATACTGGAGATTAAAAGAGTATCAATTTAATGATTCAGCATTCATATTCATTTTTTAAATTCTATCTTCTCTGTATAACTCCACCATCTTTGATCTTTCCATCCTTCACTTTAGGGGTGTTTGGGCTGTGGCCATTCTAAATTTTCCATATTGGAAGGGTCTGTCACTAATATGGGGTAGGAAAATGGAACTATCTGATGTTCTGGAGAGGCTGGAGTAGGTTTCAGGACTTATCTGGAGCAGGGACTCATCTGGAGGTTGTAGGTTTCTGGAAAGTTACTCTCTAGTGTATGGAACCCTTATGGAATCTTATATATTGCCCTAAGTGTTCTTTAGGATTAGTTGGAATGTTCCCAGTTGGGGTGTGGTAAGTTACGATAGGTGGCAAGGTCTACCTGAAGCTTGCCTAAGAGTGACCTCTGGCGTAGCCTCTCGACTCTATTTGAACTCTCTACCACTGGTACTTCATTAGTTACATTTCTTTTCCCCCTTTTGGTCAGGATGGAATTGTTGACCCTACAGTGCCAGGGCAAGATTCATCCCTGGGGGTCTTGGAAAGGTATCTGTTTTTCTTACAGGTTCAAACTGAGGAGGAGTCATGTTTGAAGCTCCTCACATGTAGAGAAGGCCTGTTTGGGTAAAGAGCCAACCAGAAGAGAGCAGAGCCAGGAAGTATGACATGTATCAATGCCAGATTCAAGTCTGCCTTAACCTTACAGGGACACCATTCAAACATATTCCCTTTTCCGCTTAAGTCATTTTGAGTTGGATACTTACATGAGTCCTTAACTAACATATCACTTTAGTCATATACAAATGCAATCAGCTGGGATGGAAGAGCATGACCAGTCCAATTTCCTCTAGACATTCAAAAACCTGCTCTTTGTTTTTCACATGCAAAAAAGCAGAGGAAAAGGGAGAAGGAGAAGGAGAACAGGAGAACTCCCCTCCCCTTGCTAACTTACCACAGGCAGATAACAGCCCAAACTCTGACCTGTGAGAGCCCAAGAACTGGACTGAATAGAATGAGAAACATTCCAAAAATTTAGCAAGTGGAAAATAGCCCGATGTGCCTGTCTGTGAACAAGCTGCCCAAGGTCAGCAGGCGTCAATTACTAGGACACTGCTAAATATCACAAGGTCAATCCCACTGAAACAGGGTTTTTATGTACTGTCAGATTTCTTATTTATTCAGTTGAAAACAGAATCTTCTATCGATATTTAAAAATGTCCATGCTCGTTCTGGGTTTGACTGGGAACATTTACCTTGGTCAAGTATAGCTTATGGAGGGAAGGTGCAGATATTGGAGCTTCTATAGCAAATGACTGGAGGTGTTTGGCTCTGATTGGGATCCGACCATCTGATTGCCTCTTAGGTGGACTTGACAGGGGTCAGAAGAGACTAAACTCATAAGATGAGTATCATAACCTAGAAAAATCCTTCTTAGTGATTCTCCCACTTCTGATTATTTCCTAAAAAAGGATGCATAGGCTATATAGTAACTTTCTATTGTTGCCTGAAAAACACAAATCATACTGAAATTTCTAACCCCAAAGACGTCAATCGGTAGAATAGGGTATATTTTGAGATGAGGCAATTAACTGTCCATATTAATAAACAATGTTGAACACATCAGGTTTCAATTCCAAGTATAAAAGCACCATTTTTCGTTTTTGCTTGATATGCTTTTGGTGATGGTGCCTGGTCTAGAGTTCTTGGTTTAAAACAGGGCACAGATGTCACCAACACCAAGTTTCCTCTCTCCGAAGCTGCACGAGAGCCTATCTACTTGACAAGCTGTCAAAGCAGAAGCTTCTGATGGAGAAGCCCACTGAGCTTATTCTCAAACTTCTTTTTGGGTTGTACGTTCTCAGTCTGTGCTTAAGTATTAGGAGTTGCTCCTTAGACCTTCAAGGAAGAGAATTTTGAAGTCATGGACAGGTTGAGCCTTTCCAAGTAGCAGTTATGTGAGGAAAATCTAAAGCAAAAACTAACTACTAACTTATGGGCACTTAACAAAATCTGATGTGACAGCAATAAGAAAACTTGTTTAGCTGAAGAGGGGAAAATGCTGTTCCTTTCAGCATAGTGGTGCTATTTTCTGAAAGTAGACTGCAATTCCCATGATGCCGCAATGCCAAGTAGAGTTTCTAGGAACGACGGGCCTTTTCACCCAGTGCAGAGAATAAAAGAACAAATGACTCCCTTCCTTCTTGCCAATAGATGGCTAAGTATTTTCCTCACAGCCTTCTGGGTTATCTGCGCTTCTCACAGCTAACAATTTTGTGTACTCTATATCATAAACAAGCTCTAAATTTCATTAAAGGGAAAATATCTTTCTTCTCATGTAAGGTTTCATTTTACCATATTAATAAAACATGTTGTTATTGTAAGACACCCCTTGCCACATACTTTTGTAGCCTGAATTTGCAGGCAAGTACTCCATGCTTTCTCTGGCTTTGATGATCATTCTACAAAGATGTCGTCTGCATTATGATTTAAACTCCTTAACAGATTTTTGCATTTATACGATTAAAATAATGAGGACAACACCCATTTTATTTTCAGTATACGTTCTAAGAATATATAACACTGGAATAAAAAGATTTTTTTTTATTAATTAATGGAAAAAAAGAAATTAACCCAACATTTAGAAATCATACCATTCTACATATGCAATCAGTAATTCTTAACATCATCACATAGATGCATGATCATCGTTTCTTAGTGCATTTGCATCGGTTTAGAAGAACTAGCAACACAACAGAAAAAGATATAGAATGTTAATATAGAGAAAAAAAATTAAAGTAATAATAATAGTAAAAAAAAAACTCAGATGCAGCTTCATTCAGTGTTTTAACATGATTACTTTACAATTAGGTATTATTGTGCTGTCCATTTTTGAGTTTTTGTATCTAGTCCTGTTGCACAGTCTGTATCCCTTCAGCTCCAGTTACCCATTATCTTACCCTGTTTCTAACTCCTGCTGGACTCTGTTACCAATGACATATTCCAAGTTTATTCTCGAATGTCGGTTCACATCAGTGGGACCATACAGTATTTGTCCTTTAGTTTTTGGCTAGACTCACTCAGCATAATGTTCTCTAGGTCCATCCATGTTATTACATGCTTCATAAGTTTATTCTGTCTTAAAGCTGCATAATATTCCATCGTATGTATATACCACAGTTTGTTTAGCCACTCGTCTGTTGATGGACATTTTGGCTGTTTCCATCTCTTTGCAATTGTAAATAACGCTGCTATAAACATTGGTGTGCAAATGTCCGTTTGTGTCTTTGCCCTTAAGTCCTTTGAGTAGATACCCAGCAATGGTATGGCTGGGTCATATGGCAATTCTATATTCAGCTTTTTGAGGAACCGCCAAACTGCCTTCCACAGTGGTTGCACCATTTGACATTCCCATCAACAGTGGATAAGTGTGCCTCTTTCTCCGCATCCTCTCCAGCACTTGTCATTTTCTGTTTTGCTGATAATGGCCAACCTGGTGGGTGTGAGATGATATCTCATTGTGGTTTTGATTTGCATTTCTCTAATGGCCAGGGACATTGAGCATCTCTTCATGTGCCTTTTAGCCATTTGTATTTCCTCTTCTGATAGGTGTCTGTTCAAGTCTTTTTCCCATTTTGTAATTGGGTTGGCTGTCTTTTTGTTGTTGAGTTGAACAATCTCTTTATAAATTCTGGATACTAGACCTTTATCTGATATGTCATTTCCAAATATTGTCTCCCATTGTGTAGGCTGTCTTTCTACTTTCTTGATGAAGTTCTTTGATGCACAAAAGTGTTTAATTTTGAGGAGTTCCCATTTATTTATTTCCTTCTTCAGTGCTCTTGCTTTAGGTTTAAGGTCCATAAAACCGCCTCCAATTGTAAGTTTCATAAGATATCTCCCAACATTTTCCTCTAACTGTTTTATGGTCTTAGACCTAATGTTTAGATCTTTGATCCATTTTGAGTTAACTTTTGTGTAGGGTGTGAGATACGGGTCTTCTTTCATTCTTTTGCATATGGATATCCAGTTCTCTAGGCACCATTTATTGAAGAGACTGTTCTGTCCCAGGTGAGTTGGCTTGACTGCCTTATCAAAGATCAAATGTCCATAGATGAGAGGGTCTATATCTGAGCACTCTATTCGATTCCATTGGTCGATATATCTATTTTTATGCCAATACCATGCTGTTTTGACCACTGTGGCTTCATAATATGCCTTAAAGTCCGGCATCGCTAGACCTCCAGCTTCGTTTTTTTTCCTCAAGATGTTTTTAGCAATTCGGGACACCCTGCCCTTCCAGATAAATTTGCTTATTGGTTTTTCTATTTCTGAAAAATAAGTTGTTGGGATTTTGATTGGTATTGCATTGAATCTGTAGATCAATTTAGGTAGGATTGACATCTTAACTATATTTAGTCTTCCAATCCATGAACATGGTATGCCCTTCCATCTATTTAGGTCTTCTGTGATTTCTTTTAGCAGTTTTTTGTAGTTTTCTTTATATCGTTTTTTTGTCTCTTTAGTTAAATTTATTCCTAGGTATTTTATTCTTTTAGTTGCAATTGTAAATGGGATTCGTTTCTTGATTTCCCCCTCAGCTTGTTCATTACTAGTGTATAGAAATGCTACAGATTGTTGAATGTTGATCTTGTAACCTGCTACTTTGCTGTACTCATTTATTAGCTCTAGTAGTTTTGTTGTGGATTTTTCCGGGTTTTCGACGTATAGTATCATATCGTCTGCAAACAGTGATAGTTTTACTTCTTCCTTTCCAATTTTGATGCCTTGTATTTCTTTTTCTTGTCTAATTGCTCTGGCTAGAACCTCCAACACAATGTTGAATGATAGTGGTGATAGTGGACATCCTTGTCTTGTTCCTGATCTTAGGGGGAAAGTTTTCAATAATTTTCCCCATTGAGGATGATATTAGCTGTGGGTTTTTCATATATTCCCTCTATCATTTTAAGGAAGTTCCCTTGTATTCCTATCTTTTTAAGTGTTTTCAACAGGAAAGGATGTTGAATCTTGTCAAATGCCTTCTCTGCATCAATTGAGATGATCATGTGATTTTTCTGCTTTGATTTGTTGATATGGTGTATTACATTAGTTGATTTTCTTATGTTGAACCATCCTTGCATACCTGGGATGAATCCTACTTGGTCATGATGTATAATTCTTTTAATGTGTTGTTGGATACGATTTGCTAGAATTTTATTGAGGAATTTTGCATCTATGTTCATTAGAGAGATTGGTCTATAGTTTTCTTTTTTTGTAATATCTTTGCCTGGTTTTGGTATGAGGGTGATGTTGGCTTCATAGAATGAATTAGGTAGTTTTCCTTCCACTTTGATTTTTTTGAAGAGTTTGAGGAGAGTTGGTACTAATGCTTTCTGGAATGTTTGATAGAATTCACATGTGAAGCCGTCTGGTCCTGAACTTTTCTTTTTAGGAAGCTTTTGAATGACTAATTCAATTTCTTTACTTGTGATTGGTTTGTTGAGGTCATCTATGTCTTCTTGAGTCAAAGTTGGTTGTTCATGTCTTTCCAGGAACCCGTCCATTTCCTCTAAATTGTTGTATTTATTAGCATAAAGTTGTTCATAGTATCCTGTTATTACCTCCTTTATTTCTGTGAGGTCAGTAGTTATGTCTCCTCTTCCATTTCAGATCTTATTTATTTGCATCCTCTCTCTTCTTCTTTTTGTTAATCTTGCTAAGGGCCCATCAATCTTATTGATTTTCTCATAGAACCAACTTCTGGTCTTATTGATTTTCTCTATTGTTTTCATGTTTTCAATTTCATTTATTCTGCTCTAATCTTTGTTATTTCTTTCCTTTTGCTTGCTTTGGGATTAGTTTGCTGTTCTTTCTCCAGTTCTTCCAAGTGGACAGTTAATTCCTGAATTTTTGCCTTTTCTTCTTTTCTGATATAGGCATTTAGGGCAATAAATTTCCCTCTTAGCACTGCCTTTGCTGCGTCCCATAAGTTTTGATATGTTGTGTTTTAGTTTTCATTCACCTCGAGGTATTTACTAATTTCTCTTGCAATTTCTTCTTTGACCCAGTCGTTGTTTAGGAGTGTGTTGTTGAGCCTCCACGTATTTGTGAATTTTCTGGCACTCTGCCTATTATTGATTTCCAACTTCATTGCTTTATGATCCGAGAAGGTGTTGTGTATGATTTCAATCTTTTTAAATTTGTTGAGACTTGCTTTGTGACCCAGCATATGGTCTATCTTTGAGAATGATCCATGAGCACTTGAGAAAAAGGTGTATCCTGCTGTTGTGGGATGTAATGTCCTATAAATGTCTGTTAAGTCTAGCTCATTTATAGTAATATTCAGATTCTCTATTTCTTTACTGATCCTCTGTCTAAATGTTCTGTCCATTGATGAGAGTGGTGAATTGAAGTCTCCAACTATTATGGTATATGTGTCTATTTCCCTTTTCAGTGTTTGCAGTGTATTCCTCACGTATTTTGGGGCATTCTGGTTCGATGCGTAAATATTTATGATTGTTATGTCTTCTTGTTTAATTGTTCCTTTTATTAGTAGATAGTGTCCTTCTTTGTCTCTTTTAACTGTTTTACATTTGAAGTCTAATTTGTTGGATATTAGTATAGCCACTCCTGCTCTTTTCTGGTTGTTATTTGCATGAAATATCTTTTCCCAACCTTTCACTTTCAACCTATGTTTATCTTTGGGTCTAAGATGTGTTTCCTGTAGACAGCATATAGAAGGATCCTGTTTTTTAATCCATTCTGCCAGTCTATGTCTTTTGATTGGGGAATTCAGTCCATTGACATTTAGTGTTATTACTGTTTGGATAATATTTTCCTCTAACATTTTGCCTTTTGTATTATGTACATCATATCTGATTTTCCTTCTTTCTACACTCTTCTCCATACCTCTCTCTTCTGTCTTTTCGTATCTGACTCGAGTGCTCCCTTTAGTATTTCTTGCAGAGCTGGTCTCTTGGTCACAAATTCTCTCAGTGACTTTTTGTCTGAGAATGTTTTAATTTCTCCCTCATTTTTGAAGGACAATTTTGCTGGATATAGGAGTCTTGGTTGGCAGTTTTCTCTTTTAGTAATTTAAATATATCATCCCACTGTCTTCTAGCTTCCATGGTTTCTGCTGAGAAATCTACACATAGTCTTATTGGGTTTCCTTTGTATGTGATGGATTGTTTTTCTCTTGCTGCTTTCAAGATCCTCTCTTTCTCTTTGACCTCTGACATTCTAACTAGTAAGTGTCTTGGAGAACGCCTATTTGGGTCAGATCTCTTTGGGGTGCACTGCACTTCTTGGATCTGTAATTTTAGGTCTTTCGTAAGAGTTGGGAAATTTTCAGTGATAATTTCATCCATTAGTTTTTCTCCTCCTTTTCCCTTCTCTTCTCCTTCTGGGACACCCACAACATGTATATTTGTTCGGTTCATATTGTCCTTGAGTTCCCTGATACCCTGTTCAAATTTTTCCATTCTTTTCCCGATAGTTTCTGTTTCTTTTTGGAATTCAGATGTTCCATCCTCTAAATCACTAATTCTATCTTCTGTCTCTTTAAATCTACCATTGTAGGTATCCATTGTTTTTTCCATCTTTTCTACTTCCATAAGTTCTGTGATTTGTTTTTTCAGTTTTTCTATTTCTTCTTTATGTTCAGCCCATGTCCTCTTCATGTCCTCCCTCAATTTATCGATTTCGTTTTTGAAGAGGTTTTCCATTTCTGTTCGTATATTCAGCATTAGTTGTCTCAGCTCCTGTATCTCATTTGAACTATTGGTTTGTTCCTTTGACTGGGCCATATTTTAATTTTCTGAGCATGATCTGTTATCTTCTGCTGGCCTCTGGGCTTTTAGCCAGATTTCCCTGGATTTTGGACCCAATAGGTTGAAAGATTTTTCTGTGAAATCTCTGGGTTCTGTTTTTCTTATCCTGCCCAGTAGGTGGCGCTCGTGGCACACGTTTGTCTGTGGGTCCCACCAGTAAAAGGTGCTGTGGGTCCTTTAACTTTGGAAAACTCTCGCCGTGGAGGAGGTTCGCCAGCCGAAGCGGCTTGGAAGAGTGCCAGCCAGCCTGCGGGTCCAAACGCGGGGAGGCTCGCCGGCCGCCGCAGCCCGGGAGAGTGCCCATCTGAATTTCCTAGTCGGCCCGGGGCGCCAAGCGTGGCAGGAGGGCACCAGCCACCACGGCCTGGGAGAGTGCACCGTTCCCAGCCGGACCGGGGAGTCACGTGTTTGGAAGGGACCCCCCCGGTCACCATTCTCCACGGCCTGGGGATTTTCAATCCAATTCTCTCGGTTGGTCCAGGCGGCTGTGTGTGTTGGGGGCGCCAGGCGCCGCGACTTGAGGGGACCGCCTGCCCAATTCTGCCAGGTGGTCCGGGAAGGAGGAAGGGAGGGACTCCGGCCACTTGCGGCCCCGCCTGGGGAAGCCCACGCCCCTCGGCGATCTCACCGGAGCGGGTTCTCTCATCCAGTCAGCCGTTCCAGGATGGGGTATGCTATCTTTTTGATCTCTGTCGTGGCTCCGGGAGCTGTTCTGTATCATTTCTACTCCCCTAGTAGCTGTTCTGGAGGCGGAACTAAGATCCGCGCATCTTACTAAGCCACCATCTTCTCAGGAAGTCCCCTGGCTTATAGATTTTTAATTAAGCTTATCAGACTTGGAGTGTTTAGGCAAAAGGGTGAGAAAGAAGGACAGCAGACCGGGAAATTTAGAGTGGGTGGGCTTAGTTTCACGCTCCCGGGGTGAACTCACCAAAGCCAAGATGGAGGGAGGTGAGTCAGCCATAACCAGAAACAGTGCAGAACAGCTCCCGGAGCCACGATAGTGACCGGACACACAGTGTACCCCAGTCTGAACCAGCTGGACCAGCTGTGAGCACCCCCCAGAACCGTGAGTTCCCAAAGCTGTGGCGGCCAGCGCCCCTCCCCCACAGGCTGCTTCCCAGAGGAGAAAAGAAAGGATTTTACCAGCAGCAGGGACTGGACACAATCAAATGTCAATTGTGGAACTAATTAACAAATTCTGACTACTAAAAACAGACCCCCAGCTTAGGTGAACCTGATCAAAGCGGAGGTTGCTCATTTTTGCCCCGGCGCCAAGGGGGCAGGACTGACAGAAAAAGGGGGAAAAAAAAGAAAGAAACAGAGGTTTTTGTGGCTGTGTATCTACAAAGGCTTGACTGCCTCTGGATACAGCGGCAGGACTTTTCAGGCTGCAACTGCCCCTGGCATAGGCAGAAGTGAGCTCTTTTGGGGGCTTATCTGGAGCCTGTGTCTTCCCCAGGGGAGGGGTGAAGCCCAACTCAGGTGGAATCCCTCCATCAAGGAATTCAGACACCAGGGCTTGGTAATTTGAAGCCATTAAAACCAGCCTACAACCTCTCCTCTGTCTCCACCATGCCCTCAGCAGGGAGAGTCTACCAAAGTTAAAAGTACCGCATCATCTTATGCGGGTGGGACCTGCAGTCAGACAAGCGCCACACACAGGGCAGGATAAGAAAAACAGAGTCCAGAGACTTCACAGGAAAGTCTTTCAACCTGCTGGGTCTCACCCTCAGGGAAAACTGATGCAGGTGACTCTTTCTTCCTGATAGAAGGCCAGTTTGGTCTGGGAAAATCTGGCTGGGGTCTATAATATCTAAGTAGACCCTCCTAAGTGAGTGTGGGGGAAATGCACCACACAAGCAGGGCAAGAAACAAAAAAACAAGAACTGAAAAATTCTCCTCTGTTAAAAAAAACTTAAGCTAAAGGTCCAGATAAAGCTGAACGGAATGTCAAAGAACAGATAGACAACAAATTCATCCAGCAAGAAAACCCTAGATAAAAGAAGTGAAAGCAATCTCCAGAATAAACTAATTAAGGTAATTAAATGCCTAGATGCCAGCAAAAAATAATAAATCACACTAGGAAAATTGAAGATATGGCCCAGTCAAAGGAACAAACCAACAATTCAAATGACATACAGGAGCTGAAACAATTAATTCAGAATGTACGAACAGACATGGGAAACCTCATCAAAAACCAAATCAATGAATTGAGGGAGGATATAAAGAAGGCAAGGAAAGAACAAAAAGAAGAAACTGAAAGTCTGAAAAAACAAGTCACAGAACTTATGGGAATGAAAGACACAGTAGAAGAGATGAAAAAAACAATGGAAACCTACAATGGCAGATTTCAAGAGACAGAACATAGGATTTCTGAACTGGAGGATGGAACATCTGAAATCTGACAAGAAACAGAAACTATAGGAAAAAAAAGGAAAAATATGAGCAGGGAATCAGGGAATTGAAAGACAATATGAAGTGCATGAATATACGTGTTGTGGGTATCCCAGAAGGAGAAGAGAAGGGAAAAGGAGGAGAAAAACTAATGGAGGAAATTATTGCTGAAAATTTCCCAACTCTTATGAAAGACTTAGAATTACAGATCCAAGAAGTGCAGCGTACCCCAAGGAGAATAGATCCAAATAGACATACTCCTAGACATTTACTGATCAGAATGTCAAATCAAAGAGAAAGAGAGGATCTTGAAAGTAGCAAGAGAAAAGCAATCCATCACATAAAAGGGAAGCCCAATAAGACTATGTGCAGATCTCTCAGCAGAAACCATGGAGGCGAGAAGACAGAGTGGGATAATATATTTAAATTATTAAAAGAGAAAAACTGCCAACCAAGAATTCTATATCCAGCAAAATTGTCCTTCAAAAATGAGGGAGAAATTAAAACATTTTCAGACAAAAAAATCAGTGAGAGAATTTGTGACCAAGAGACCAGCTCTGCAAGAAATACTAAAGGGAACACTAGAGACACATATGAAGACAGAAGGGAGAGGTATGGAGAAGAGTGTAGAAAGGAAGACTATGAGTAAAGGTAAAAAGAAGGAAAATTAGATATGACATATAAAATCCAGAAGGCAAAATAGTAGAAGAAAGTACTACACATGCAGTAATAACACTGAATGTTAATGGATTAAACTCTCCAATCAAAAGACATAGTCTGGCATAATGGATTAAAAAGCAGGATCCATCTAAATGCTGTCTCTACTCAAAGGACATGAGGCCAAGGACACAAATGGACATTTACACACCAATGTTTATAGCAGCATGATTAACAATTACCAAGAGATGGAAACAGCCAAAATGTCCATCAACAGACAGTTGGCTAAACAAACTGTGACATTTACATAAGATGGAATATTATGCAGCTGTAAGACAGAATAAAGTTATGAAGTATGTAACAACGTGAATGGACCGTAAGGACATTATGCTGAGTGTGATTAGCCAGAAACAAAAGGACAAATACTGTATGGTCTCACTGATATGAACTGACATTAGTGAATATACTTGGAATATTTCATTGGTAACAGAGACGATCAGGAGATAGAAACAGGGTAAGATATTGGGTAATTGGAGCTGAAGGGATATAGATTGTGCAACAGGACTGAATATAAAAACTCAGAAATGGACAGCACAATACTACCTAACTGTAATACAATTATGTTAAAACACTGAATGAAGCTGCATATGAGAATGATAGAGGGAGTAGGGCTGGGGCATAAATGAAATCACAGAGAAAGATAGACGATAAAGATTGAGATGGTATAATTTAGGAATGCCTAGAGTGTATAATGATAGTGACTAAATGTACAAATTTAAAAAGTGTTTTTGCATGAGGAAGAACAAAAGAATGTCATTACTGCAGTGTGCTGAGAATAGATGGTACTTAATATTTTAAAATTTCAACTAATGTGTGAGACTAAAGCAAAAACGTTTATTTGGTACAAATCTACACTTTGACTAGTGCATCTCCTAATATAACTTATGTAGATAGTTGATTGAACACCTTAAGTACATGGAACTTGTATAGGACATGAGATTTTGTCGGTTTGTCCAGGTGATGCCCTGATGAGTCCCAGAGTGATTTGATCAGTGAGTGGAAAAGTATTTGCAAAGTCCCCTTCAGGGAATGGTGAGAACGGGGGAAAACTCAACTTCCCCAAGTTGAATTCTTGATATTCTCACAAGCAGTGTGGACAACCAAAGCTATAGGCTGAGCCCCCAGTCTTGGGGTTTGTTCATATGAAACTTAACCCCACAGGGGATAGGTCAAGCCTACTTAAAATTAAGCCTAAGAGTTACCCCCAAGAGAACCTCGTTTGTTGCTCAGATGTGGCCTCTCTCTCCAGCCAACACAGCAAGCAGACTCAGCACCCTCCCCCTGTCTATGTGGGATATGACTACCAGGGGTGTGGATCTTCCTGGCAGCGTGGGACAGAAATCCCAGAATGAGCTGAGATTCAGCATCAAGGGATTGAGAAAACCTTCTCGACCAAAAGGGGGAAGAGTGAAATGGGACAAAGTGTCAATGGCTGAGAGATTCCAAACAGAGTCGAGAGGTTATCCTGGAGGTTATTCTTATGCATTAAGTAGATATCACCTTGTTACCCAAGATGTAATGGAGAGGCTGGAGGGAACTGCCTGAAAATGTAGAGCTGTGTTCCAGTAGTCATGTTTCTTGATGATGATTGAATAATGATATAGCTTTCACAGTGTGACTGTGTGATTGTGAAAACCTTGTGTCTGATGCTCCTTTTATCTACCTTGTCAACAGATGAGAGGAACATATGGAATAAAAATAAATAATAAGGGGAACAAATGTTAAAATAGATTTAGTTTGAAATGCTAGTGATCAATGAAAGGGATCAGTAAGGGGTATGGCCTGTAAAAATTTTTTTTTTCTGTTTGTTATATTTTTCTGTTGTCTTTTTATTTCTTTTTCTGAATTGATGCTAATGTTCTGGGAAATGTTCATGATGATGAATATGCAACTATATGATGATATTGTGAATTGCTGAGTGTATCTCTTGGGAATGTTTGTTTCTTTTTTTTTTTCCCTGTTTTCTTTTTTTTTATTAATTAAAAAAAATAAACTAACACAAAATTCAGAAATCATTCCATTCTACATATGCAATCAGTAATTCTTAATATCATCACATAGATGTATGATCATCATTTCTTAGGACATATGCATCGATTTAGAAAAAGAAATAGCAAGACAACAAAAAAAGAAATAAAATGATAATATAGAGAAAAAATAAAAATAAAAATAAAAAATACAAAAATATATTAGAAAAAAACAAAAAAAAACTATAGCTCAGATGCAGCTTCATTCAGTGTTTTAACATAATTGCATTACAATTAGGTAGTATTGTGCTGACCATTTTTTTTTTTTAGAAATCATACCATTCTACATATGCAATCAGTAATTCTTAACATCATCACATAGATGCATGATCATCGTTTCTTAGTACATTTGCATCGGTTTAGAAGAACTAGCAATATATCCGAAAAAGATATAGAATGTTAATATAGAGAAAAAAAATAAAAGTAATAATAGTAAGAACAAAACAAAACAAAACAAAACAAAACAAAAACCTATAGCTCGGATGCAGCTTCATTCAGTGTTTTAACATGATTACTTTACAATTAGGTATTATTGTGCTGTCCATTTTTGAGTTTTTGTCTGTAGTCCTATTGCACAGTCTGTATCCTATCAGTTCCAATTACCCATTATCTTACCCTGTTTCTAACTCCTGCTGAACTCTGTTACCAATGACATATTCCAAGTTTATTCTCGAGTGTCGATTCACATCATTGGGACCATACAATATTTGTCTTTTAGTTTTTGGCTAGACTCACTCAGCATAATGTTCTCTAGGTCCATCCATGTTATTACATGCTTCATAAGTTTATCCTGCCTTAAAGCTGCATAATATTCCATCGTATGTATATACCACAGTTTGTTTAGCCACTCGTCTGTTGATGGACATTTTGGCTGTTTCCATCTCTTTGCAATTGTAAATAACGCTGCTATAAACATTGGTGTGCAAATGTCCGTTTGAGTTTTTGCCCTTAATTCCTTTGAGTAGATTCCCAGCAATGGTATTGCTGGGTCGTATGGCAATTCTATATTCAGCTTTTTGAGGAACTGCCAAACTGCCTTCCACAGTGGTTGCACCATTTGAAATTCCCACCAACAGTGGATAAGTGTGCCTCTTTCACCGCATCCTCTCCAGCACTTGTCATTTTCTGTTTTGTTGATAATGGCCATTCTGGTGGGTGTGAGATGATATCTCATTGTGGTTTTGATTTGCATTTCTCTAATGGCCAGGGACATTGAGCATCTCTTCATGTGACTTTTGGCCATCCGTATTTCCTCCTCTGAGAGGTGTCTATTCAAGTCTTTTTCCCATTTTGTAATTGGGTTGGCTGTCTTTTTGTTGTTGAGTTGAACAATCTCATTATAAATTCTGGATACTAGACCTTTATCTGATATGTCATTTCCAAATATTGATTCCCATTGTGTAGGCTGTCTTTCTACTTTCTTTTTTTTTTTTTTATTTTTTTATTTTTTTTATTTTTTATTTTTTTTATTTTTTTATTAACGGAAAGAAAAGAAAAAAAAAAAAAGAAATTAACACAACATTTAGAAATCATACCATTCTACATATGCACTCAGTAATTCTTAACATCATCACATAGATGCATGATCATTGTTTCTTAGTACATTTGCATCGGTTTAGAGGAACTAGCAACACAACAGAAAAAGATATAAAATGTTAATATAAAGAAAAGAAATAAAAGTAGTAGTAATAGTAAAAAACAACAACAACAAACAAACCAACAAGCAAACAAAAACAAAAAAAACCCTATAGCTCAGATGCAGCTTCATTCAGTATTTTAACATGATTACTTTACAATTAGGTATTATTGTGCTGTCCATTTTTGAGTTTTTGTATCTAGTCCTGTTGCACAGTCTGTATCCCTTCAGCTTCAATTACCCATTGTCTTACCCTGTTTCTAACTCCTGCTGAACTCTGTTACCAATGACATATTTCAAGTTTATTCTCGAATGTCCGTTCACAACAGTGGGACCATACAGTATTTGTCCTTTAGTTTTTGGCTGGATTCACTCAGCATAATATTCTCTAGGTCCATCCATGTTATTACATGGTTCATAAGTTTATCTTGTCTTAAAGCTGCATAATATTCCATCGTATGTATATACCACAGTTGTTTAGCCACTCTTCTGTTGATGGAGATTTTGGCTGTTTCCATCTCTTTGCAATTGTAAATAACGCTGCTATAAACATTGGTGTGCAAATGTCCGTTTGTGTCTTTGCCCTTAAGTCCTTTCAGTAGATACCTAGCAATGGTATTGCTGGGTCGTATGGCAATTCTATATTCAGCTTTTTGAGGAACCGCCAAACTGCCTTCCACAGTGGTTGCACCCTTTGACATTCCCATCAACAGTGAATAAGTGTGCCTCTTTCTCCGCATCCTCTCCAGCACTTGTCATTTTCTGTTTTGTTGATAATGGCCATTCTGGTGGGTGTGAGATGATATCTCATTGTGGTTTTGATTTGCATTTCTCTAATGGCCAGGGACATTGAGCATCTCTTCATGTGCCTCTTGGCCATCCGTATTTCTTCTTCTGGTAGGTGTCTGTTTAAGTCTTTTTCCCATTTTGTAATTGGGTTGGCTGTCTTTTTGTTGTTGAGTTGAATAATCTCTTTATAAATTCTGGATACTAGACCTTTATCTGATATGTCATTTCCAAATATTGTCTCCCATTGTGTAGGCTGTCTTTCTACTTTCTTGATGAAGTTCTCTGATGCACAAAAGTGTTTAATTTTGAGGAGCTCCCATTTATTTATTTCCTTCTTCAGTGTTCTTGCTTTAGGTTTAAGGTCCATAAAACCACCTCCAGTTGTAAGATCCATAAGATATCTCCCAACATTTTCCTCTAACTGTTTTATGGTCTTAGACCTAATGTTTAGATCTTTGATCCATTTTGAGTTAACTTTTGTATAGGGTGTGAGAGATGGGTCTTCTTTCACTCTTTTGCATATGGATATCCAGTTCTCTAGGCACCATTTATTGAAGAGACTGTTCTGTCCCAGGTGAGTTGGCTTGACTGCCTTATCAAAGATCAAATGTCCATAGATGAGAGGGTCTATATCTGAGCACTCTATTCAATTCCATTGGTCGATATATCTATTTTTATGCCAATACCATGCTGTTTTGACCACTGTGGCCTCATAATATGCCTTAAAGTAAAGTGCAAGACCTCCAGCTTCGTTTTTTTTCCTCCAGATGTTTTTAGCAATTCAGGGCACCCTGCCCTTCCAGATAAATTTGCTTATTGGTTTTTCTATTTCTGAAAAATAAGTTGTTGGGATTTTGATTGGTATTGCATTGAATCTGTAGATCAATTTAGGTAGGATTGACATCTTAACTATATTTAGTCTTCCAATCCATGAACACGGTATGCCCTTCCATTTATTTACGTCTTCTGTGATTTCTTTTAGCAGTTTTTTGTAGTTTTCTTTATATAGGTTTTTTGTCTCTTTAGTTAAATTTATTCCTAGGTATTTTATTCTTTTAGTTGCAATTGTAAATGGGATTCGTTTCTTGATTTCCCCCTCTGCTTGTCCATTGTTAGTGTATAGAAATGCTACAGATTTTTGAATGTTGATCTTGTAACCTGCTACTTTGCTGTACTCATTTATTAGCTCTAGTAGTTTTGTTGTGGATTTTTCCGGGTTTTTGACATATAGTATCATATCGTCTGCAAACAGTGATAGTTTTACTTCTTCCTTTCTAATTTTGATGCCTTGTATTTCTTTTTCTTGTCTAATTGCTCTGGCTAGAACCTCCAACACAATGTTGAATAATAGTGGTGATTGTGGAGAGCCGCCTCCCGGGTTTGGGCCTAGTGGATGCGCTGCAGCCTGCTCTAAAGTTCCCCCCGCCCATCGAGTGAGTCAAGATGGCGCCCGCGTCCTGTTTCCGCGTATGACGTACGCGCCCACCAACCCTATCTTCCAATCACCTCTGTATACGTGGCACTAACCTATTGGGTTTGGGCACAGTATATAAGAGGTTACCCGGACAGGGTGGGTGGAGACGACCCACAGGGAGCCGTGCCTGACGGCCGCATAGAGGTTGTTCCCCCGCGGGATATTTCGCCCGCGCGGAACCTGTAACAGAGAATGCAAGCTTAACTCCAGTAAAGGTCTGTGCTTACAACTGCTACGTGTCTTGGATCTGTGTTTCTCACCAGCGCGGATTTGTCTGCGTCTCTCTGTCTCTCCTCATTGTCTCACCCGCCGGCCGGGGGCTTGACGCTGAGCGAGAAGTCGCGGACAAGTGGTGGCCCGTACGGGGAACCCTTCTGCTGCCTTTCCCCGAGCTGGTGAGGACGTGCTTCTTGAGTTCGCAGCGGACTTCCCGCGCCTGATCACCGCGAGAAGGTGAGTACTTCTTATTACGTGAGAGTTAAGGCCCGCGGGCTTTCAGGTAGCCCCGGGGACTCGGAAGAGCTCTCCGAGTGATTAAAGTACAGTGCCGACTGCAAACATGGGGCAGTCCGGAAGTTTACCTTTGTTAGCTCCCTTAAAGACCCTTTTAGCGGACGGCTCCTGTGAAAGTGAGCCGCCCACTTGTAAGCCGCCAGAGTCTGGCGCTAGTTCAGACACCTCTGACTCAGAGTCAGATGGTGATGAGACCGAGGGTGCAGACGCGCCTCCGCTGATCGATTGGGGGAGGCCCCCTGTCTCACCCACACAGCCTTCCGCCCCGCCAGCGCCTGCTGCAGGGACGCGGCGGCTTCCGGTGAATGGTTTTGGTGATCTCGCCAAAAACCCTCACCACGGGCTCCCTCTGGTGGCCGAATCAGGTAATTGCAGTGGCTGCTCTCCAACTTCTAAGCGCTTGTTAAAAGGAATGGGATATGTCCCCGGCAAAGGCTTAGGAGCCTCATTGCACGGGCGCGCAAAGCCTATACAAGCTGTCTCCAATTCTGACAGACGAGGCCTGGGTTTTTCCTAGGGGCCACTGAGGAGAGACTCCCACCCACACCTATAAAACTAAAGTAGAAGACCAGTACCCCGGTGTGGGTGCCTCAGTGGCCCTTACCAAAAGAAAAGCTGTCAGCATTGCATACTCTAGTGTCTATACAGCTAAAAGAGAGCCATATCATTCCCTCCACATCGCCTTGGAACACACCCGTATTCGTCATAAAAAAAAAAATCAGGCAGATGGAGATTGTTACATGATTTAAGAGCCATTAATAATTGCATGGAGTCTATGGTAAAATTAAATACCTGCATGTGTCAGTAGACACATGTTCTCAGATATTATTTGCCTCTGCTGAGACAGGAGAAAAAGTCCACCAAGTAATTGCACACTGCCTTGCCGCTTGGGCAGCTTGGGGTAAGCCAAAAATATTAAAGACAGATAATGGACCTGCTTACACCAGCAAAGCCTTCCAAAGATTTTGTGCAAATATGGAAGTGCAATTAAAACATGGTATCCCTTACAACCCTCAAGGGCAAGGAATCATTGAAAGAGCACACAGGTCTCTTAAAGACTTGCTCAAAAAACAGAAAGAGGGAATAGGCCACGGCCTGTCCCCGAAGGCTCAACTGTCTGTAGCCTTATTTACATATAATTTTTTAAATGAAAATTCACTAGGAATGACACCTGCTCTTCAGCACACTACTCCGAGTCCTCCACATAGAGGTCTAGTCCGTTGGAAGGATGTCCTGTCAGGACAATGGCAAGGCCCTGACCCAGTGCTCAGCTGGGCCAGAGGCTCTGTTTGTGTTTTTCCCTAGGAACCAGGACGTCAACCAGTGTGGGTTCCGGAAAGACTGGTGAGAACCGTGACGTCGCCCGAGGACGCCAAGGAACTGTTGCCCAGAAAATTGATAAGCCTCCAACCAGAGCCACCAGATCCGGTCTCCAACTCTGCTGATGACGGCGGCGACTGACGAGATGGCAACGAAAACGCCGGTCACCCTTCGATTGTTTAGAAGGGGGACCAGTTTTAATAACCCCCGTTGCCTTCGACCTTTCCAAACTGGGCGAGACTGTACAAAGTCTGTGGAACCGAGTCACCTCTTGGTTCTCTTGGCCCAATTTGACTACTTGGATCCTCGTGGCAGTGGGACTATTAGTGGGTTTAGTCACTGTTAAATGTTTGTTAAAACACTTGTTCCAGACACAGCAGCAATTACGTGTCACTACCATGTTGGCTATGTCACTCGCCCCTGATGCTCCTGGCAACGACCGTCCCGCTGCCCGGTCCTCCCCCTCACCGGACGGTCCATCCCGGCCACTCAGGGCGGGGCGCTCGAAGGCAGGATCTGCTGCAAAGCCCATGGCTGTGTCCCGGGTGTAAAAGGCGGCACCAGAAGTCATAATTTTTGTCTAAAGGATGATCTCTAAGGCAGGGTCACGGTCCTGGCCAGACTAGACTCCGGCCATTGCACAGAGACATCTAGTGACACTCTCGACTCTAGTTGCCGCTCTCCTGAGCCCCGCTTAGCCCAGTTGCGAAGCGAAGCACTGCAGGGAGAGTCACGTAGTTTCTAGTTCACGGGCTCTCCGGTCTCTATATGAGGAGGCATTCTGGTTGGTGCCTAGCAAGCCTAGTCCAGACTCCCCAAAGCACCAAAACAAGTAGTGGGCTAATCAAGCTCACGGGAGCTCACTCATCAATGGAGACACTGGGTCTAAGAAAGAGTCTACGGACCAAAAATAATAAAAAAGGGGGAGATGTGGAGAGCCGCCTCCCGGGTTTGGGCCTAGTGGATGCGCTGCAGCCTGCTCTAAAGTTCCCCCCGCCCATCGAGTGAGTCAAGATGGCGCCCGCGTCCTGTTTCTGCGTATGACGTACGCGCCCACCAACCCTATCTTCCAATCACCTCTGTATACGTGGCACTAACCTATTGGGTTTGGGCACAGTATATAAGAAGTTACCCGGACAGGGTGGGTGGAGACGACCCACAGGGAGCCGTGCCTGACGGCCGCATAGAGGTTGTTCCCCCGCGGGATATTTCGCCCGCGCGGAACCTGTAACAGAAAATGCAAGCTTAACTCCAGTAAAGGTCTGTGCTTACAACTGCTACGTGTCTTGGATCTGTGTTTCTCACCAGCGCGGATTTGTCTGCGTCTCTCTGTCTCTCCTCATTGTCTCACCCGCCGGCCGGGGGCTTGACGCTGAGCGAGAAGTCGCGGACAGGTGATAGTGGACATCCTTGTCTTGTTCCTGATCTTAGGGGGAAAGTTTTCAATTTTTCCCCATTGAGGATGATATTAGCTGTGGGTTTTTCATATATTCCCTCTATCATTTTAAGGAAGTTCCCTTGTATTCCTATCCTTTGAAGTGTTTTCAACAGGAAAGGATGTTGAATCTTGTCAAATGCCTTCTCTGCATCAATTGAGATGATCATGTGATTTTTCTGCTTTGATTTGTTGATATGGTGTATTACATTAATTGATTTCTTATGTTGAACCATCCTTGCATACCTGGGATGAATCCTACTTGTTCATGATGAATAATTCTTTTATGTGTTGTTGGATACGATTTGCTAGAATTTTATTGAGGATTTTTGCATCTATATTCATTACAGAGATTGGTCTGTAGTTTTCTTTTCTTGTAATATCTTTGCCTGGTTTTGGTATGAGGGTAATGTTGGCTTCATAGAATGAATTAGGTAGTTTTCCCTCCACTTCAATTTTTTTGAAGAGTTTGGGGAGAGTTGGTACTAAATCTTTCTGGAATGTTTGATAGAATTCACATGTGAAGCCGTCTGGTCCTGGACTTTTCCTTTTAGGAAGCTTTTGAATGACTGATTCAATTTCTTTACTTGTATTGGTTTGTTGAGGTCATCTATTTCTTCCTGAGTCAAAGTTGGTTGTTCATGTCTTTCCAGGAACCCGTCCATTTCCTCTAAATTGTTGTATTTATTAGCGTAAAGTTGTTCATAGTATCCTGTTATTACCTCCTTTATTTCTGTGAGGTCAGTAGTTATGTTTCTTCTTCCATTTCTGGTCTTATTTATTTGCATCCTCTCTCTTCTTATTTTTGTCAATCTTGATAAGGGCCCATCAATCTTATTGATTTTCTCATAGAACCAACTTCTGGCCTTATTGATTTTCTCTATTGTTTTCATGTTTTCAATTTCATTTATTTGTGCTCTAATCTTTGTTATTTCTTTCCTTTTGCTTGCTTTGGGGTTAGCTTGCTGTTCTTTCTCCAGTTCTTCCAAATGGATAGTAAATTCCTGAATTTTTGCCTTTTCTTCTTTTCTGATATAGGCATTTAGGGCAATAAATTTCCCTCTTAGCACTGCCTTTGCTGTGTCCCATAAGTTTTGATATGTTGTGTTTTTGTTTTCATTCACCTCGAGGTATTTACTAATTTCTCTTGCAATTTCTTCTTTGACCCACTTGTTGTTTAAGAGTGTGTTGTTGAACCTCCACGTATTTGTGAATTTTCTGGCACTCTGCCTATTATTGATTTCCAACTTCATTCCTTTATGATCCGAGAAGGTGTTGTGTATGATTTCAATCTTTTTAAATTTGTTAAGACTTGCTTTGTGACCCAGCATATGGTCTATCTTTGAGAATGATCCATGAGCACTTGAGAAAAAGGTGTATCCTGCTGTTGTGGGATGTAATGTCCTATAAATGTCTGTTAAGTCTAGCTCATTTATAGTAATATTCAGATTCTCTATTTCTTTACTGATCCTCTGTCTAGATGTTCTGTCCATTGATGAGAATGGTGAATTGAAGTCTCCAACTATTATGGTATATGAGTCTATTTCCCTTTTCAGTGTTTGCAGTGTATTCCTCACGTATTTTGGGGCATTCTGGTTCGATGCGTAAATATTTATGATTGTTATGTCTTCTTGTTTAATTGTTCCTTTTATTAGTAGATAGTGTCCTTCTTTGTCTCTTTTAACTGTTTTACATTTGAAGTCTAATTTGTTGGATATTAGTATAGCCACTCCTGCTCTTTTCTGGTTGTTATTTGCATGAAATATCTTTTCCCAACCTTTCACTTTCAACCTATGTTTATCTTTGGGTCTAAGATGTGTTTCCTATAGACAGCATATAGAAGGATCCCGTTTTTTAATCCATTCTGCCAATCTATGTCTTTTGATTGGGGAATTCAGTCCATTGACATTTAGTGTTATTACTGTTTGGATAATATTTTCCTCTAACATTTTGCCTTTTGTATTATATATATCATATCTGATTTTCCTTCTTTGTACACTCTTCTCCATACCTCTCTCTTCTGTCTTTTCATATCTGACTCTAGTGCTCCCTTTAGTATTTCTTGCAGAGCTGGTCTCTTGGTCACAAATTCTCTCAGTGACTTTTTGTCTGAGAATGTTTTAATTTCTCCCTTATTTTTGAAGGATAATTTTGCTAGATATAGGAGTCTTGGTTGGCAGTTTTTCTCTTTTAGTAATTTAAATATATCATCCCACTGTCTTCTAGCTTCCATGGTTTCTGCTGAGAAATCTACATAGTCTTATTGGGTTTCCCTTGTATGTGATGGATTGTTTTTCTCTTGCTGCTTTCAAAATCCTCTCTTTCTCTTTGACCTCTGACATTCTAACTAGTAAGTGTCTTGGAGAATGCCTATTTGGGTCTAATCTCTTTGGGGTGCACTGCACTTCTTGGATCTGTAATTTTAGGTCTTTCGTAAGAGTTGGGAAATTTTCAGTGATAATTTCTTCCATTAGTTTTTCTCCTCCTTTTCCCTTCTCTTCTCCTTCTGAGACACCCACAACATGTATATTTGTTCGGTTCATATTGTCCTTGAGTTCCCTGATACCCTGTTCAAATTTTTCCATTCTTTTCCCGATAGTTTCTTTTTCTTTTTGGAATTCAGATGTTCCATCCTCCAAATCACTAATTCTATCTTCTGTCTCTTTAAATCTATCATTGTAGCTATCCATTATTTTTTCTATGTTTGCTACTTTATCCTTCATTTCCATAAGTTCTGTGATTTGTTTTTTCAGTTTTTCTATTTCTTCTTTATGTTCAGCCCATGTCTTCTTCATGTCCTCCCTCAATTTATCGATTTCATTTTTGAAGAGGTTTTCCATTTCTGTTCGTATATTCAGCATTAGTTGTCTCAGCTCTTGTATCTCATTTGAGCTATTGGCTTGTTCCTTTGACTGGGCCATATTCTCAATCTTTTGAGCGTGGACAGTTATCTTCTGCTGCTGGCGTCTGGGCATTTAGTCAGATTTCTCTGGGTGTCGGACCTAGCAAGGTTGTAAGATTTTTTGTGAAATCTCTGGGATCTGTTTTTCTTATCTTGCCCAGTAGGTGGCGCACATGGCACACGTTTGTCTCAAGTGTTTGGAATGGGTCCCCCCCGGTCACCGATCTCTGCGGCCTGGGGTTTTCCAATCCAATTCTCTCCGTTGGTTCAGGGGCCACGCGTGGTGGGGGCGTCAGCTGCCGCCGCTTGAGGGAACCCCGTGGCTGGTCGCGGGCCGCAGCGGGCCTGGGGAATTCCCCACTGGACCAGGAAGCCTGCCACGGGGGGGGGGCACCGCGGCCTGGACAGCCCTCTGATCCGAGACTCGTAGCCGCGGACTTGAAGCCGAGACTCGAAGCTGCCCGCAAAAGAGGGGCGCCGGCCGCCTCGGCTTGGGAAACTTGCCTCTCTGAGACTCTCAGCCGGCCCGGGAAGGAGGGAGGAAGCAGCTCCGACCGCCGCAGCTGCCGCCGATCGGGAAATTGCGCGCCGCTCGGGGGTCTCACCACAGCCGAGTCTCGCATTCAGACTAGCCAGTCCAGACTTTGGATAGCCCTCTGATCCGAGACTCACAGCTGCGGACTCGAAGCCGAGACTCGAGGCCGCCCGCAAAAGAGCTGTTTGTTTCTTGTAATTTTTTTTAATTAATAAAATTAAATAAATAAATAAATAAATAAAGATACTACAAGAAAAGAAAAAAAAACATAATCAGTGTGAAAAATTTAGGAAGTAGGGATGCAAAATTCAAACCTAGCAAGTGGCCACGGGGATGGTGTGAGATGCTCCAAAGTGCTGTTCCCCAAAAGGATCTTTGAACAACTAGGAAAGATGGTACATCCATCTTCCTTGGAATTCCAGGAAGCAGTTAAAGGACTGCAGTAACTGAGCAAGTGCCAAATCAAGGAAAGGTAAAAAATGGTAGGAGAAGCTCAGGATGCCCTGTGACCCCTCTCCTAAACTCCTTCCCTGGGTGGCTGAATCAGCCTGCACTCCCCCGGGGGCTACCTGGCCCTGCTCTGAAGGGAGTAGAATAGCCACTGTGAGCGCACCAGGTTCCTGTATGTCCCTGCCAGTGTAGCAGGAGGCAGTCTGAAAGACTGAACCAGGAGACTGGCCTTTCTTTACCCTCCCAGAACTTGCCCTGCAGGCAGAAGCAGCTTGGGGACAACTAAAGCAGTAAATAAGAAACAAATAAGTCAAAGAGGTCTGGGACAAAGGATTACTTGCTTTAAGTTACATAATAGAGCACCTGGAAAGGGAGAAAGATTATTTCATGGAATAGGGCATATTCATGTTATTGGAATTCCTAAGGCCACTAGCAAGCACAAGCCCAGGACAAGACACAGGTTCAGAAAAGACAGAGAGAACCTTGCACTTATCTGCCTTGGAATGATCTTCTTGATAGAAAGGGTAAGCTCTGAAGGAGGGCACCAGCAAATGCAAAGATGATAAAAGATTGCTTTTGCTTTGGTTTGTTTGTTTTTGTTAGCATCTGAAACTCAAAAAATTTCTGTCACATCATTAGCAGTACACAAACTAAGGAACAGACAGCTCAAGGACTAAATCCCGTAGCTGACATTTTAAAATATTCAAATGTACACTGTGCAGGAAAAGATTACAAGACAAACAAAGAAACAAAAATAATGGCATGTCCAAAGGAACAAGAGAATGTAGAAACCATCAACAAAGAAGACTAGATATTGGACATATCAGACAAAGACTTTAAAAAATATGATCCTTGGGCGGGACATCATGGCTCAGTGGCAGATTTCTCGCCTGCCATGATGGAGACCCGGGTTTGATTCCCAGTGCCTGCCCATGCAAAAAAAAAAAATAAAAATATATATATATATATATATATATGATCCTCAATATGCTCAAGAAGAAAGCAGAAAACACAGAGAAAGAACTAAGCATCAGGAAAACAATGAATAAACAATATGAGAATCTCAACTAAGAGATAGAATTTTAGAAAGTAACCAAATAGAAATAACTGGAGTTCAGGACCACAATAACTGAAATGAAAAATTCCTTACAGAGTTTCAAGAGCAGACTGGAGTTGGCAGAAGAAAGAATCACTGAATTCAAAGACAAGGCAACTGAAGTGCCAAGGAAAAGAAAGAGAAAAGAATGAAAAAAGTGAAAAAGTCGAGAGACCTGTGGGATACCATCAAATGTACCAATATAAGCCATTATGGGAATCCCAAAAGAAGAGACAAAGGGGCAGGAGAAACAATGGCAGAACACTTTCCAATTATTTTTGCTTTTTTTTTCGCATGGGCAGGCACTGGAAATCAAACCCGGGTCTTTGGCATGGCGTGAAATCTCTGCCTGCTGAGCCACTGAGCCAGCTCCCAAATTTTATGAAAGGCATAAATATGCATATCCCGAAGCCTGATGTACCCCAAAGAGGATGAACTTGAACAGAGCCATGTCAATACACAGAGTAGTCAAACCACCAAATGTCAAGGAGGGAAAGAAAGTTCTAAAAATCTGCAAGAGAAAATCAATGTATCATGTCCAAGGGAGTCCCAGTGAGGTTAAGGGCTGGGTGGAGGAGGGAAGTGGTGGTGATGGTAGCACAACACTGTGGATGAAATTAACACCACTGAATTGTGTATTTGAACGTGGCTCAAAGTGGAAAATTTAGGTTATGTATGTGACTAGGATAAATATTAACAAACATCAACAACAACTATAGGGTTGTACAACACTGTGTACCCTAATATAAACTATGGACTACTGTTAGTAGTATTATTAAGATAATATTATTTCATCAACTGTAACAAAGGTACCACACTAATGCAAAAAGTTAATAATAGGGAAAACTGCACATGTGAGGGGGATATAAGGTATGCTGGTTTGATGGTATTATGTACCCCAGAAAAGCCATGTTTTCATCCTGATCCAATCTTGTGGAGGCAGCTGTTTCTTTTAATCCCTATACAGTACTGTAGGTTGGAATGCTGTGATTAGATTATTTCCATGGAGATGTGACCCACCCAATTGCAGGTGGGACCTTCTCATTAGGTGGCTTCCATGGAGATGTGTCTCCATCTATTGGAGGTAAGGTTGCTTTTTGAAGTCCTTTAAGAAGGAACCATTTTTGAAAAAGCTTCAGAGCCCACACAGCAGAGATCTTTAGAGATGAAGAAAGAAAATGTCCTGGGAAGATGCTTGCAATGAGAAGCCAAAGATGCCAGCAGATGCCAGCCACGTACCTTCCCAGCTGACAGAGGTGTTCCAGACGGCATCAGCCTTCCTTCAGTGATGGTAACCTCTTGTTTGTTGCCTTGATTTGGACATTTTCATGGCTTTAGAACTGTAATCTTGCAAATTAATAAATTCCCTTTTTAAAAGTCATTCCATTTCTGGTATATTGCATTCTGGTAGCATTAGCAAACTAAAACGTATGGGAACACTGTATTTTCTGTATGACTTTTCTGTAAATCTACAACTTTTATAATTTAAAAAAAACCATTCAAACTTAGCTTGTGGCCAGTGATTGTGTGTGTGTGTGTGTGTGTGTGTGTGTGTGTGTGTGTGTTTTAAAACAGTAAATATTTATTATCCCACAGTTTCTCTGGATTGGGACTCAGCTTGTGAATTAGCTGGGTGTCTCTGCATCCAGGTCTCTCAAGGGACTGGCTGGTACTGTGGTCACAGCTGAGGCTCATCTAGGGGAGTGTCTGCTCCCAGGTCGGTCACGGGGATTGGCAGGTTTCAAATTCAGGAGAACACTGGGAGATAGAGAGGCAGAGAGATCACGCACAGGAGGGGGTGATGGTGACAGATAAATGGTGTGCAGCTAACTCTGAGAAGTGCCATCCCATGATTGAGCCATATGATCTTGTTTGGAAGGCAGTCACTGGTCCAGGACACGCGAAGAGGGGGTTATACAAGGCTCCTTATACCAGGACCAGGGGTCACTGGGAACCAGGGCGCAGGCTGCCCACCACAGAGGGGTGAGGGGCACCGCATCAGTGTCTAATACAATGGGAAGACACTGGAAGGCTCTATGCCACAGGGACAAACCTGAACGCCATCTAATTCCGCCCTCCTCATGGTGCAGACTGAGACATGAAACCAGAGGTACTGAGACCTTCCTCAGATTCTGCAGCCATACCCAGCCCTGGTGCATCAGCTCCCTGAGAAACAAGCGTATGGGTTTCCCAGTGCTAACTCCATATATACCTGATGATGCCCCCAGGAAGCAGATGCTGGAATGATCCCTGTTGAGTCAGAGAGGACACTGGGGAGGCTCCATGACTAGTGTAGGGTCTGAAAACTGATAGGAAGGCGTAGTCAGGTCTGCACCCAGCTCTGTCTCCTCCTAGAAGGACCTGGGCTGCACCCTGGCCTTCCCGGGTAGCTGTGGGGAGGGATGTGCTAGAAAAACTGTGTAAGATCCCAGGGGGCCTGGAAGCACGAACTGTGAGAAGACCAGGGGTCCTGTGCGGAGTTCTTAGCCACTGAGGGGCCCCGTAAGGAGGCCTGAGAGGACCTCCCTTCCTTGGCGATACTGGCTAGTGATTTTTTAAAACAAGTTCCTCAAATATTTATGATCTGTAAAACACCTTTGCTGCTTTCCCCCTCCCCTCATACAATTGGCGCTGTCATGTGAACTTCATGTTCCTTCCAAATCAGTCACTGTATAGCATCCCTGATTATGGAGAGTGCCAATTTTGGTCCCAACGAGACGATATCAACATCATCTAGATATATCCAGATGATGCAATATTTTTCTAAAAAAGCATGGTTTGTCAGACCTCTGAATTCCAGGATGGAAATATGCTCCGGGACTGGACTTTCTGGAAGTATCTGCCCTTCTCTGGGTCTTGATTTTCTTATCTGAATCATGGCACATCTTCTGTCTTAGACAAACGTTGCAAATATAAATTGAGTTCCTCAGTGAATGATATTCTTCTGTGAGACGCATATATTTTAGGGCTGTACACAGCATGGTTTAGTAAACAATTTATATTTTTATCATATATACATAGCATGGCCATGAATAATCTACCATAAGTCATACAGACAAACCATACAGTCACTAGCGTTGACCAATTTTCTCTATTTTTTAAGCAGTATGACTAACAGAAAGCACACTGGCACTGATGTCACACAGACCTAAATTTGAGTCCTGGCTCTAATATTTAGAGGCTGGATCTTAGGGAAGTTATTTAACATTTCTAGGCTTTATTTTCTTCAACTGTGAAATGGAGATGATAATCCCTTGCTTACAGGCCTACTGAAGACCTTTAGTGTGTTTATTATATGTATATAAATTGATGTGCTTGCAAAATGAGGTGATTTTCTGTGTGCGTGTGTTTGGCATGGGCCTAATGCTCCCTTCTCCTATGACTCTGAAGAGGGGGAGAAGGGTCAATACTATTATTTTCCACTTTGCATTAGAGGTTAGATGGGCAGCTGGGAATGGGGATGGAGGGGAGGGTGGCTGCAGGCAGATACTGAATAACCTCCATGAGCCCAGAAGGACAGATAATTGCCACTAGCTAGGGACAAAAGAAGAAACGGTTTTTAAAGCACACATTCTTTTCTGTCTGGAAGAATTAACAGGAAGGCACACCATCAGAAGAAAAATTTTCTTAGAGAACACCAATGCCACCTGTGTATTCACTCTTAAGTCCCACCTAAGGAGAGGGGACAAAAAGCAAATTGATTCAGTAAACATTTGGTAAAATACCAGCTATGTGAGAAAGCCACATGTGCCAGTTTGAATCTGTCGTGTACCTCAGAAAAGCCATGTTCTTTAATCCTCATTCAATATGGTTGGGTGGGATCTTTTCGATGATGTTATTTCCATGGAGATGTGACCCACCCAATTGTGGGGGGGACCTTTTGATTAGGGGTTTCCGTGGAGATGTGTCTCCACCCATTCAAGGTGGAGTTTGCTTACTGGAGCCATTCAAGAGGGAACCATTTTTGGGGAAAAGCTTTAGAGCACACACAGCCAGAGACCTCTGGAGACACAGAAGGAAAACACCCCTGGGGAAGCCTTATGAGATGAGAGGCGTGGCGAGAAGGCCAGCAGACGTCACCATGTGTTGCCCACCTGCCAGAGGTGTTCTGGACCCTTTGACCTTTCTTAAGCCAAGGTATCGTTCCCTGGATGCCTTAGTTAAGACAGTATGATGGCCTTAGAATTATAAACTTGCAACTTCATAAATTCCCTTTGTAAAAGCTGTTCCATTTCTGGTATATCACATTCCAGCAGCTTTAGCAAACTAATATGCCATGTGACAGAGAAGCAATGATTCATAAGACACAACCCCATGGGAGATGTATGCACATATGAAACTGTTGTATTAGACTGTAATAAATATAACAAAAGACAAAGTGCAATGTGCTCAGAAATGGACACAGTTATTTCTGAGAGGACTAAGGGTGTTTTCAAGGAGGTGAGGCTATTTTAAACTAAGCCTTAAGGAGAAAGACAATTTTCACAGGGAAGAAGGGATGGAAGGCATTACCATCAAGGCTGATGTATCTGCGTCGATTACGAATGAGACACTGTGTAAGCGAAGCTTGGAGAATCACAGGGAGTCTGGTATTTTCGGGGTATAGTGATCTCAGTGGTAGGGAGGTGAGGTCACATTGCAGGGAGCCTTGAGGCTAAAAGGAGAGAAGAACTGATGGCGTTTGGAGAGGGCAGGTGACGATGGATGCAGAGCACAGACAGAGTGGTTAGCTCTGGATAGGAGGGGCACATTTCTCTGAGCTGGTGAGTCTGGGTGTTACTTGGTGAAGTCTAGAGATAGAGAGGAAATGGGTTCTAGGAGAATATGCCTGGTTACCTTCAATGTCCTGGTGAGATGCTAGGCAAGGTCATTGGTTAAATGAATGAATGAAACTGGCGAGAGTAGGGGCTTAATAGGCTTATTAAAGATCTGGAATAGCTAGTTATGAGGCTTGGTAAAGATGGGATAAATGAAGGCACAGCTTCTGAGCCCAAGGTATCTGCAAGCTAGTTAGAGAAACACCTCCTCATCTACATGTACAAGGACTTCATTTATTTAGTCAAAACAGAGAAAGTTAAATGAATGGTTCATGAAATAAGAGTGCTCAGAAGGAAAGTCTATTTCTGGCTACATTTTGCACAGTACACTATGATGCATCCTAGTCTTTTCCGGGTGTGTGCTCCCTTTTTAATAGTAAGAATATTCATAGATTTCCCATACAACCATAGTTCTACTTTCAGTTTTATTCAGGTTTCTGACAGTGCTTGGTGAAAAGAAAGATTTGGGCACCAGTTTTAATAATTCCATAAACTTTCCACTTTTCCCCAGGATCTTCAGGTAACAGTTTCAGACCTTCTGGGCTAAAGTGCTCCCGTAAACCACTGGGGGTAATTAGAGTGTGTTTTACTGAGAAGGAAGCACCAGGCTGCAGTCCTGAAAAAGAAAGCTCTTGAGGCAATGAAAAAGCCAATTCAGAGTAGAAGAGAGAGGCCGAAATGTCTGGTGTTCAGAGGAAAGCTGTGAGTTGAATGGAAGAGAGGGTTTTGTTTTCTAGCAGAACTATGAGAGATAAGGCTGGGTGAAGAGGTTGGGGTTGGAGTCCATGGCCTTAGAGCTTTGCTAAGGAATCCGACCTCACTCTATGGGAAATAAGGGGCCATGGAGCAGGGATGGGACATGTTCCTTACACTGCTGGAAGCTGTGATGTCCAACCGAGGCTCTCCAGCAGATCCAACTAAACACAACCTCAGTACTTTTCCCCACTCTCTGAGAAAGCTACTGTTGTGAGCCATCCATTTGCTGTGGCACGAGAGAGGAGCATATAGTGCCCGTTTATACCAAGAAGACTGCTGGCTTCTCTCTTAGGGTTATTGTTTCTGAGACCTCAGGCAGGTGAGTAAATGCTTATTTTCACAGATTACCTATTTGCTGAGGAATTACATATCTCTTTTGTCGTGATACATTTTACAGAAGACATTCTCATTCCCACGAACTAATCTGGATCCTGAGGAAAATTAGGGCTGGGCTCTAGAGGAGCTTTTAGGTCTAACTCCAGGACTTCTGACCCTACAACCTAGAATAGGCAGTAATGGGAGCTCAAGCTACCAAAAATGACTTCAATAGGACAGTCAGAAATGTGAGCGCATCAGAGCTTCAAAGGGAGATGTCTTGACAATTCTCACTGCTTTCTGGTAAGAGCAGCAAATTCTGATTTTTCAGTTCTTTACAATAAGAAAACACTAACAATTTAAAACCTGAGCCTTAAACAACTATTTCATAATGCCAACAAATGAATTGAGCTCTACTGTAATTCACAATGTGGAGATTAAAGGAAGACCCAAAGCTACAAATAAGCCATTAATTAACAGTTATAGCAAGTCAACATAGGAGCTGTGATTAATGTCAGAAGTACAGCTATGAGGGCCCATAAACAGAAAGGACTTGTTAGATGAAGAATTTTATCAGAAAAGTATAATTTGGATGTTGAATCACTATTTCCAGTGGTAACAATAGGGAAATAATTTATCTTTTATGAAATGTATTCTAGTTGATCAAATTCAAATTGCCAAGGTATGAGACAACATTTAAATCAATATAGCCCAAGAAATGTAAAAATAGTGACTTGTGCAGTTTTCTAAACAATTGACATTTATATACTCTATTTTTCTTAAAATCCTTGCAGGTAAATGGAAAAGCTCCCTAATTGCTTGCTTGCTTTTTTTTTTTTTGAGGGGAGGTTTTCAGTCTTTTTGGGTCAATATCCTGGCTCTTGATTTATGACAAAAATCACATCCATGTCTTAGGTGCATATTTTCTTTATTACACAGAAAATGCACCATGCAGAGAAACAGAAGCTAAAGTGAATTGATTTTATAAGCTGCAATAAGTACAGCTCCCAGAAACAAATGCAAATTGAATGAACAGTTCTTACCATATGCTTCATGTAGGCTACTCACATTCTCCCTCGCTCTAAGATACGTCTGAAAACCTGTTCTGCTGATGTATACACACAATTTTTGCAACCTTCAAGATTTAAAAACCTATGAGCTTTCACAGTCCTGAATATCCTAATACACATCATATTCCTATCTGGATGCTACCTAAACACGACAATCCATTTCACGAACAAAGGAATCTGAAAGGGGCTGCGGATTTCTAACTGTATGCCAAAGCTGTCCTGTGGCAGCCTTCAGATAATTGCCAAACCTCGTCCGAATTTTAACAGAAGATGCCACGCTTCTGTTGCAGTAAGTTTGACCCTTTGTTGTCTCTCTCTGCTCCTCAGAGATACAAGAATGCCTTGGGCTTACATAATGAATACTAATGTCTTAATTAAACCCTGACAGAGACACACACTACAACCCTCAGTTAAAATATGTGCAAAATTAGAAGGAAAAAAAAGGAGCAGGACACTACAGGTCCGTCAGGGGAAATGAGCCTCGCTGTCAACTGTGCACTGAAAAAGACTTCCTCAGGCAGCTCTCCCTCCAACGGCCCTAAAACAAAAATTGCTTTCATTTCTCCTTCACTGACCTAAGGTACTTTTTTTTTTTTTTTTTTTTGAGAGGTGAGGGGCCAACGGGGACAGAGTGGTTTTAAGTTCATAAAAGGATTTTTGACAGATTTGTGGCCATCTGAAGGGCTCATTTCACAGGTCATCTATTCCCCCGCCTCTCCAGGCTGGGTGGGCAGGAAGGACCCCACATTTTCGTACCAGATTCACTTCAGATAAAATGAAGACAGCTTCTCTTTCACCGTTTATGCTACTATTTCACAATTTCCAGCACTCAGTGGAAGTCATGGCAATAGAGATGGACTTAGCATTTTTTCTTGATTTGTAGCATTTCTCCTATCAGTTTTCCTGGAAGACTCTCTGGAGTCCAATTTCCTTATAAAGAGGAACTGACTTAGTCTTTGTCAAAAAAAGGAAAGAAGGAGGAAAGGGATGGAGGGTGGGCAGTGGCCTGGGTGCTTGTTAATAGATCCACAGGGCTCTGTACTGTGTGGATGAGGCTGGAAAGTCTCTTCTGGGGGAGAAACAGAAGATTTCACCAGCTTTAGGGAATGACCAAAGATGGACCCATGGTGAAGTCAATATGATCAAATATCAATGTTTGAAGAAAAAAAAAGATGTTTACCCCATGTTGGCCTTGGGTAAACATCTTTTTTTTTCTCCATGTTGGCCTTGGGGTGGGGTGGGGTGGGGAAGCAGGAACCCACAACAATTATCTTAGGAAAGAGCCTAATTAGTGTTTATTCTAAGCTACCGCTTAAAAGTTCTGCACTAACTTCTAGCCTGAAGGGATTCATAAAATGTTAAGAGCCGGCACAAACTCCTGTAATAACTAAAAGAAGATTTAATGTTGTGAAAAAACTGAGACTCAGAAGGTAACACGTTCAAGGTCACTGGGAGTTAAGAGGAGAGAGGAGGTGGGGCTGCAGCCGGGACTTGATGTGCTGCTTTTTCCTCTGCAAATCGCAGCTCTTGAGCTTCACACTTTGAAAAGGAATGACACAAAGTAACACTGTCATTTTGGGGTTAGCTTCCTCTTGTGACAGGTGATTTTTTAAAAAATGTCTCGACTTTCTTGCTTCCACGTGTTTAAAATGCTATGGCTATTTAAAATCTCGTTTTCTTTCTTTTTGAAACTCAATAATGGTTTTGGGGAGACAAATGTGCTGCATCAGTTTCTAAAGATAAGAGTTTGGGTCTGCTCTCTTTTTACGTAAATTGTTTTAGTCATCCCTCAGTGTAATATGATTTTGGTTTGGTTATGCTGACATTAATGTTTCTTTTTCTTAAAATAGAACTAATGCTTGATTTTGACGCAGGATGAGAGCACAGGCTCAGGAGTCAAGTTCAGACCCCAACCCTACCATTTCCCAGCAGTGTATCTTTAGAAAAGTTACTTAAACTCTGCATTTCAGTTTTCTCATCTGGAAAATGGGGACGACTGGAAGTCCATTGTTCAAAGGGCTGCATGGATGAAAATTAAGCGCGTTAACGTATGCAGAGCACTTTTACTGTGACAGGCACAGAGCAAGCACTCAATACGTTAGCAGTTACTACTAGAAAAGAAAAATGGAAAAATAATTTTCTGTAATTGTTATACCAGGGGGACTTCAGCGTCACAACACACTATGGAATATGAAATTTCATCAAGACTGAATAGACACTGGTACACAAAATCCTTTGCTCAAATAGCGTAACTCAGCGACGACTCCGACTTTTAGGTATTGGAGAAATGTATTAATATTATCAACTTTGGTAGTTTGAAACCTGTTTATTGAAAAAAATATATAGTCCAAGAATACTGGCTTTTACTGTCAAGCATGAATCCACAATGCACCTCCTTCCCCCTCAAAAAAACCTTTCCGGACAAAGTTTCCTTTACACGTTATACAAACGTTTAATTTACACACCAAATTCTAGGACACCTCGAGTACAAAGTGAACTTTTTGGGAAGGACAATTTTCCCAGAGAATTTCTGGCCCCAGTATAAAGTAATCCCTTAAATCTCTAACACAGGTGCTTGGATAACCTCCAACGCATTTACAACACACAGCGCAGTCTAAAGCCCATCCACATCCGTGGGGGCTCCCCAGCTCTTTGGGGTTTCATTTACCTGTGACCAGGGTGCCCTTGCCACAAAGACACGCTTTTTCAGACACCTTCGGGGGCAGACGCGATTCCAGGAGAGCGCACGTCTCATCCTATCAGTAAATGTTTAGTAACCATAATGACTGCTAATAAAGGTTCTGTCCCCTCTCACCTGAGAAGAACAGCACAGCAGGGCTCTTCGGAAGCTTCTGTGACCTCTGCTGCAAACAGGCTCTCCATGGGCAATTAACAGGTGACTCCAGCTACGCAAATTAGATTACCGATGTTCATATTTTCAGCTGCATAAACCCAAACGGCACTGACCAAGACCCATGCCAGTCTGGGAGGGACCCTGAGCAGTCTAATTATGCCAACAAACACTTCTAATTCCTCTATACTTCATACAAAGTCCAGGCTAATTTGCCCAACTCCAATATCTGGACCTGAAACTAGAAGGCACCTGGTAGGAAATTCTGGAGAAGAGCACAAAAATCACACATATAAAATGCTTTTAGGCTATAGTGCATTTTAGACTAGCTGTTGGGTGTTTGTAGGGCCTTGCTTTGCGAATCAGAAGTCAGTGCAATTCTCTATTGTCTTTTATTATAAGATTTTATAGTGTCTTCATTCTTTGTATTGTGTAGCATTTAGTAATTCAAATCCTTATTTTCCTAAGAGCCAGGAACTCAGAGTTAAAAAAATTCAGGGTGCAGGGATTAGGGGAAGGATAGGTATTTACTTGCTGACTTTGTGACTGGCTTTTAGGGGAAGAAATTTTACATATGCCAATTCCTCTCCATTATTTAAGTATTCTTCTAATTTCACTTAAGAGGATGATTACTACAATATCTATAACTATAAGGGCAAGACAATTAGTTGCCCAATTTTTCTAAGGAAGATATAAAATAAAGGGTGCTATATAGATTAAATATCGGGAGGGAGAAGGAAAGGAAGGTATTCTTATGCATAAATATAAAATTTGTTACTCTTCATATCAATTTGGTTGGCAGATGTTAAGCAAAATGTGCTGCCTTTTTATCTTTGGTACAGACCACTGACAATTAATTAAAACACAAATAAGCTTGTACATTAGTCAGTAGAAGCAAAATGCTCAAGATAAACTAGATTAATTATGGAGGTAGGGAAATAATCCACAAATATTAGTGAATTCTTTTCCCATGGTCATTTTGATAGAAAGAGAATTGTAATGTGGATGGTACAAAAAGTTTGGGTCAATATTTGTTATAATTTTACAATACATACACATGCAAACACCGCAGCAGATTTCTCTTAAACCATAAATATGAGCTTATATTCTTGAGGGTTGCTGGAAGCATGCTGTGTCCCGCCATGCATGGCAGCCATTCGATAGCAAATAAGAGCCAATGTCTTCCTCCTGACTCTATGTTCCTTGAAGGAAGAAACAATCTAGTCTTGACTGTTTCTCCAATAATAACTGGTCCATAATAGGTGCCCAATAAATGTCTGTTGAACAATAACTACGGAACGATTAGCTGCTTCCTTCCGTTCCTCCGACACTCGACCTGACTCTGGCACATGTGAACCATCCAAACCTCCGTCCCCTAAGTTCCTCCTTTATTTCCCAGTCGCTTGTCTTCTTCATGATTCTTTCTCCTTCCTTAACCAGGATAAAATCCAGGATGCTGCTTACACCGTCAACACAATACTTCCCTCGTCTTTCCTCTGCTCTGGCCTCGCAGATGCTCCCCCTCCAAATCAAGAGTGAGCCAGATCATGTGTCTTCTCCACCCCACAACCTCAACCTCTGCTGGAGGAAGCCCTGCAGGCAGCCACCACATAGTCACCAGGACACCCTGCAGCTGGGCAGCCTGCTCCTTCCCTACTCTTCCTCGGGGTCTCATCTCTAACGTGAGACTCTTGATCTTACATGTTTCAAGCAGAACTCGTCGTCAACCCCATTTCCTCTTCCTCTTCCTGAAGTCCCCACTTGAATGAAGTGCCTACCTCCTCTCCCATGCATCTAGCCCTGCCAGAGGAAACTGGGCATCACCATGTTTTTTCTTTCATCTTCAATCCCCACATCCAACCAGTGATTCATTCATCAAATGTCAGCTGAGTGCCTACCATTTACCTGGCATTGTTCTAGAGCGTGGGAAAGAAGACCAGAAAAAAGAAAACAAAAACAGTCCTGCCCTCATGGAGCTTATATTCCAACAGGGGAGAAAGACCATAAACAATGAACACAAGCATAATTAGAAATAATTAGTGGGTAAATAAATTACACAGGGAAACTAGAGTATGAAAGGACAATAGGAATTCAGGTGTTTGGTGGGAGGGGGGATGGATGGCAGTTTTTAACAACATAATCAGGTAAGCCTCAAGGAGGTGGTATTGAGGAGCTGACGGAGAGACCTGCATAAATATCTGGCAGCAGATGGTTTCAGGTCAGCATAACTCAAAGCCACCATGCTCGTTTGTAGCACTTACACCCCCATCTGTCCATTTCCCTGCCACTGCCTCAGTCCAGAATCTGGTCCTCTCTCGGCTACATTACTGATCTGATGAACTAGGTGGTTTTCTTATGTCCACACTCACCCCACCCTCATCAATTTCCTATACTGCAGTTAGAGGAGCTTTCAAAAATGCAGATGTTGCTGGATCGCAATCCTTCCATGGCTTCCCATCGCCTGTGGGCTGATGTGTACACTCTTCAAGCAGGGTTTAGAGAGCCCTCTCCCACTGGCCCTAGCTCACTGCTCCAACATCACCTCTTGTGATGTCTCGCCCACCCTAGGGCTCTGCCACCTGGTCCTACATAAGATGGAGTTCTCCCTGGCTCCTATGCCATCGTGCGTGCTGCTTTCTCTTCGTGGAACACCTCCCACCCCCTTCATCACTTGTGGCACTCTTTCTCATGCTTCTCGGCCTGGTTAGCTCAGTCCTACCCCCCTCTCCCTGTCCACCACTTCCTCCAAAAAGTCTCCTCTGACCTTCTCTCTGGTTGAGGTGTCCCACAACCAGATCTCCCATTGCAGGCTTGGCAGATCTCTAATGCAGCAATTTTACTCTGTATGTTGACAATCTCTTTATTCCTTGGTGTTCCCAACTGGGCTCTAAGCAAGAATGGGCATCATGCTTTATTTAAACCCAGCACCAAGAACTTCTCCTGACAACAGGAAATGCTACATAAATGCTAGTTGAATGAATGAATAAATACATGCAAAATTCCCATGCAGAAAGTTAAGGATTATATAGGTGAATAAGGTAGAGAAAAAAATAAATGTGTAAGTTGCATATAACCTCCTCTACAAAGGAACTTCTTACAGGAGGAGAAATTCTCACCACGAGGAGGCCACACCAAGGAGTACTGTGATGATCTATGTTTCTGCAGGGTGAGGGGAGTTTTGGGGTCAAGTGGATTACCCTGATCTCTCTTTAGAGCCATTAGAGTAAACCTCCCCTCCAACCAGGGTAGACTCTTCTAGCACCTGACCTCCTTTGCCCTCTTTAGTCCATACAGTGTGAAACCATCTCCAAACAAAACAGTCCCTTGGATTTCACAGACAAGAAAAATGTAATCCATTTCCTACAAGGGACAACAAAGAAAATCTAAAATGACATAAAAACGCAATGGTAATATCCACAAGATAAGAAAGGGCTGAATCAAATGAAATATGACCAAATGCAATCAGCAGCGTACAGCAGGAAAAAGGCAGCTGTCATCTTCATTTCTTTCATAAACTACTCAAAGAAAATTATGTCATTTAGAATCTAACTTGGTTTTCTTTCTGGATGTTTCTTCTTAATGCTTTATCTGCTGTTTATGGAAGGCGAAGCATTGCCAGCATTCCCCATCGCAGAAGCTGCTCTGAATTCCATGCAGACGTTGTATTCATTAGGGCCCACCCTCTCTCAGCAGAATTGCATCCCAAACACTTTTTTCTTTTGTCCCTTATGGAACTGCTGATAAAAATGCATTTTGCATTGACAGATTAATAAGCTTGGGGTGCTTGCAGTCTGGAGGAGGCCCAGGCCCAGACTTGGCTACATGAAGCCCTAACTTGCAGCAGCACCCGCCCAGCACCCCAGGGGGCCGGGGGGGGCGGTGCTGAGCGTGGGCTGCACATGGAGCAGGGACACGGGTGTCAGGTGTGGGCTGCCTGCCATGTCCTGGGCATGGCTGCCGCATGTTCCAGACTAGAAACCCAGCTGTCTGGAGGTGGAAGAGCCCAGGGACGGTGCAGATTGCTGAGACACAGTTCCAAAATCTCTTGCAGGATGCTCACGTTAGGAGAGAAGGCCCCACAAAAAATTCTACTGGCTTTAAATGAGCACAGAGCATTCAAGAGTTAGTCGTTATCTGTGTGGAGAAGGCGTTTCTCAAACGATCACAAATACTGATGGCATGACTAATGACCCCCTTGTTTAAAAACACCAAATATATGAAAACAAAATTCCCTGAATGTGCCGGATGCCTCTTGGAGGGAAGAACCGGAGCAGAAGTGAAACCACCAAAAGCGGATGCATGAGTTGGGGATGATATCATTAACAGACTTAGCACAAACCCTGGCCCTGTAGGGTAATGCTCAATAAACGGGGGTTACTATGGAGATTTTCCTGTTTTTCTAATCTACCAGGTGAGTGCTGGGATGCAAAAGGCTTCATGCCTTGACAAAAGGTTGAGATGGGGGAGTTGCTGCCAGAGAACATTTACTTCGTACCTCGTATGTTTGGGCACTCAGTGAGATGCTTGATGCACTTTTCTCATTTTACCTTCTAAACAGTCCTTTTAGAGATGTGTATTTATATCCGTCAGGCAGAGGCAAACTGTCAGCGCTCTGGAGATGCTGGGAAGTGAAGGGACGGCTCCAGGCGCCCGCTTCCAAGTCTACAGGAGTCAGCCTGGCCTGCTCCACCGCGGCCAGCGCTCTTGGGGGGCTGCCTTTGCACCTGCCCCTTCTCTGACAGTGTCCTCACAGACACGCAGACTGCAAGCTCCAGGAGCCAGGGATTTCTATGTCGTTTTTCCATCATTAATTGTATCCCCAGTGCCTTCCGCAGTGCTCGATACTTGGTTGATGGGTCATAAATATTTGTAGAAAAACAGACCGAGGGCCTGGGAAGGCATTTTCTGCCTCCAGCACCACCTTCCAGCATATGAAGGGTGGTTTCCCCACGGGAGGGCCGGACACAGGCCAGAGGTTCTGGGGGAATGAAACACTGTTTGGTTTGGGGAGCTGAAGGGCTTCGGGGTCAGGCTGAGTCTGGTGTCAACCCAGCTGACAATGGAACCAGGAGACCTGAACGGAGAACAGCCTCTTAGCGCCTGACAGTGTGGCCGGGGCCCAGCTTTTAGTGTTTAATTTCCAGTTCTGGTTAAAATTAAAATAACCAAAATCGTGGAACTCTAGAGGTTAGCAGAACTGTGACACGCATCTTTAAGAGCCATCAATCCAATTAGAGTTTGGAACATTCTGATTTTGAGCTACAAATGTACAATTAGCATAAAACAAAGGCTTTTAAAATTTTTAAATTATGAGTTTATAAATCACTTTGCATTTCTGTGGTTGGATTACATCATAAATTTGGATGATAAATGTTCAAAAGACAACTAGAAGTAATAGCTTTGTTTGGGAATATTATTTAATGGCATATATATATTAAAGTCTTAAAACGAAAGGAAACCATGCTACTAGTATTTTTTAATAATTTGGTTATTCATTCACTCACTGTTGAGTTCAGTGTGGCTGAACTTCTTTAATTGCATTTCTCTCTGCGAAATGGGGATAAGAAAACCTTCTGCCTTGTATGAAGCGCTCACAATGGAGGGACCTGCACTGAAAATCAGAATGCTTGACTGTGTCCTGCCCCCAGGGTGCAGCGGCTAAGAGGAACAGTCTGGCTGGGCTCTGGACTCTCAGGCAAGGTCCGGAGGGCCTGGGCCTCTGTTTCTTGATCTGTGACATGTGCAAAAGCAGATGAGCTAATGTTGATGGAACATGTAAGGTGGGAGGGGGCTTACAAATCGCGAAACTGAGGAGTAGGAGCTCTGGAGGCCTGCAGAGCAGCTAGGAGGAGCTGCCCGAGTCATCAGGATGGTCTGTAAGTGGTGTGGGGATGGCCAGGGCTGTCGTGAAGAGTCAGGACAATCATGCATCTGCAGAACCTAGAGCAGGCGCACAGGTGGTGCTCAGCCGTGGCAGCGTGGGCTTGTGACTTTGCTAGCAGGATCAGTTTGCAACAATCCCGGCCAGTGGCACATGCTTCCGGGGCAGTGGGACCTCAGCACGGGCGGGGGAGGGCTGGGCAGACCCAGACCCACGAGCAAACAAAGGCGGGGGTCCCAGAAGGCATTTTGCCAGACCGAAAGAAACCAGAAGAGAAGAGCCTCTGTGGGTATATCTTCTTTCTTTCTGTCCTTTTTCTCCATCCCTCCCTTTCCTCCTGCTGGCTGCTTCCGTTTCTTTCCCAATAAGCAACGGAATTCCAGGCTGCCTGGGAGAAGCTGTTGGGGCAGCTGGCGAGTCCAGCTGTGGGTGATGAGGACACAGGCAGAGGCCCTGCGACTTCATCCCCAGTCGCCCAGTCTGCCCAGGTAACTGGACACGAGATGGACACAAAAGCAAACCCTTGCCTGTCACTGTGTGTCCAGCAGCCTGGCCAGCCACATGTCCTGCTCACTCCACCTGCGGAGTCAGGGCCAGCCCCACAGGGTCAGCGCTGCAGGGGCCTGGGATGGCACTGCCCACATGCCTGTGCATGGCAGGAACAGGTCCCTTCCAGAACGTTCTGGGCCTGGAGACCCACTCGTGCAGGCTGTGCCGCTCACACGTGGGGTGGGGCAGAGGGGCTATCGCCACTTCATTTCTCTTTTCCTCATCTAATCAAAACTTCCTCCCACGTCTTTGAACTGAGCCTGGGCCTTTTTCCTGTTTAAAAATTTGCCTTTTTTCATTTTACCTTAAGAATGACTTGAATGAAGTACGCTCTAACTTCTTCCTCACGTAAGTGATCCAAAAGGTTTCTCACATTGTAAACCCTTTGAATTCAAAATTTCTTTTTTTTTTCTCGGTCGATTCTCTCTTGGTAGGACATTATTACTTTCTGCCCATATAAATACCATGCTCCCCAATTTTCTCTCTTTCATCATAAAACATGACTTCCATTAACATTTAAAAATAAATTCTGATATTTAAAATCTAAGCATTGCCTTGCATATTAACTCAATACCAGAACTCCTACATGCATACTGCCCTAGATTATAAAATATGAAATAAGTTGGAGACATGTAATCATCTGCACTTGACGGGCGAAGGAAGGAAGGCTCTTGGAGGTTAAATGCCTGGCACAGAGCACGAAGAAGTGAGTGGTCCAGCTGAAATGAAAATCGATATCAACCTTTCCTGTCAGATCACAGAAGGTAACATAGGAAAAGTATGCACATTTTAAATTCTTTCATATTTAACAAAAACTATCATCTCTCCCCATAAATCAAAGAAGCAGTTACATTTTGTGAGGCGCTATTTTTCTTACCATGTTCTTTATCGACTTTGAAAATCTGTACAATGTCCATTGGAATTAAGATAAATGAATTTATCTCTACAGTGGGAACAAATTACCGGAAATTAAGCAATTTAAAGCCGAATCATTTTATCAATGATAATGAACGTGATGCAGCTTCCAAGGCAGTGCTGAAAATGTTCATGTACTGTCACATGTTCTTGGCCATTTGGGACAGAATTTCATATTTAATGAGGATGATTTCTGTAACATTCTATTTCTAAGCAGAGCTGTATGGGAAAATCTAGGGCGCTTGTGATAACATTGAGTATACATTACAACATTCAAATTGCTTTGCTCAGCAGATAACAATTCATCATATATCCTTTTAGCTAAGTCAAGTGACTCTGAGGACCAGTTACTCCATTATCTAAAAGGCTAGCAAAGGCTAAATAGACCCAACACTTATTTTTTCCCTCCCACTTGTACACCTGTGTTCCCACAGAATTTTAGTTTCTCTTGGACCTGCCAAAGACAAAGACGGGGGACCTGGGAAGAAGAATCACGGTAAGCTGAGACTGGCTATCTCGTGCACATGAGATGCCTTTTCCCTCTTGTCTGTCTGGAAAACTGATTCTGATTTCCCCAGACCTGCAGTTAGAGTCTCCTCTGCAGAGCCCTCATCTTCCCTCGGCACCCCTGAGACACCTTATAAATCCACCTGTCACAGCTCGGGTCACACCGGGCTGGAACGGACCCCACCGCTGCCTCTTCTTTATGAGCCTGTGAATTCTTTGAAAGGAGGGCCATTTTTTTTTTTTTTTTTTTTTGGCATGGGCAGGCACCTGGACTCGAATCCAGGTCTCCGGCATGGCAGGTGACAATTCTGCCACTGAGCCACCGTTGCATCGCCCAGGGCCCATCTTTTTTATTCTAGCATTTGACCCCAGGAAGTAGTCATTAAATGCCTGTTAAATGAGTGAATGAATAAATGAATGAAGAAAAAACCTCTATACTCTCTGTAAGCAATTTAGGCCCTAATACCGTTTAAAGGATAGTTGTATTTGTTTGTTGAGGGAAGAAAGATATTGTAATACAAAGCTAAAGGAAGATGCAATAAAATTCACAGAAAGAAAAGTGCCTGTTGATGAACTTATTAACAGAGAAGAAAGTAATCGATGACGAGAAAATGGAAAAGTGGAAGCAGAGGGCTTGGGACGGAATGATACAACTGGCTGATGCTGGTGCAGCTTCGATGAGACAAATGTCCACTTCAGGGACAGAATCATCACAGGGACCATTTCTCTGGACCAGGCCTCACAGCATCCCACGTGTAAACAAGACCTTCACCGTGAAGCTCAAGAACCAAAGACTCAAAGATTATTCCAGGTGACACTGCAAAAAAAACAGACGTGGCTTGGGAGGTAAAAATAACTGCTTGCTAACAGGCAGAAACAGGGAATGGGGAACAAACAAATAAACATGAACCATATGCACTACCCCTTCTAAAGGGGTGCAGAAGCAGACAAGCTAATGTTAGGGCATCGTGTAAGGGGGAAGGGATGGAGTGCAGGCCCACTGGCGAGTTGAGGGCATTCAGGAAGTGGTCACGATGACGTGTAAATGCTGGGAAGGGATGGCTCAGGTAGTGAGAGGCAGACAGACCACCACCCTCTCCTGCCCTCCCCATTCCCTCCATCCTCTACAAATAAGGAATCTACTTAAAATAAGACATGTGGCAGCAACAGAAACCCAAACATTTAAGTGCCGAAAAAATGAGGCAAAAGGAAAAGCGAGCCCAATTTTCAAACGAGGAGAGTGATCCTGGAAATTGTAATTTGGCAAGTCTGTAATATTGTGAAAGTAATAAAAATCTGTTAACATCTAGAGGGAATAAACCCAAAAGTAATAAGAAGTTGAGCTCTTATGGGGGGGGGGAAGCACTCCAAATCTGATTGCTTTTCTGATGGAATTACAAGATTACTAGTTTAAGGGAATGGAGCAGATGTGATATATTTGAATTTTATTAGAGTATTTGGATAAACATCTCACAATTTCCTTCACAAAACTGTGACTTTGGACTTTGGACGGACTGAACAGATAATAAATGAAGGCTAATAACAATATATCACAGCCAGTCCAGTGGGAGGAAGATGTTTACGAGCTGACACGCGGGCTGCTGCTGTTTGGACTGGACAGAACCTTCATTTCCATGATCTGTAAAAAAAGGAAGAATGCAGTGGCAGGAAGGACTCATCAGCTCTATTGGGCAATGGGATTAGAAACTTGTTTTGAAATATCTAAAAATAGAGAAAAATGGAAGCCAACAAATATGTTTTAAAAATTAAGTCTATTTGGAAAAATATTTACGAAAGTGCCCACGTTGGAAGGAGAAACTAAAAGTAACAAAATGGAACTAATGCCTAGGAGAAGCTCTTTGCTATAAACTTGGGTTGTAATAGATGTAAAATGTAGGTTTTAATAATTTATACCATGTCATCAAGAGGACACATTACATACCCTGCCCCAAGGTGATTTTTTTAGGTTCTAAAGGGCTGATTTTTACTTACTGTGGACTTTTATCATTATGAATGCTAACCCTCAAGTTCAGCAATAAAACTTAAAACCGTCTACACAAGCTATTCTGGGGCAGGGGCAACCATTCACAGACTCTCTCTGGTCCCAAAAGAGGCCCAGCTCAGAGGCGACTCTTCCTGGGTAGATGGACCTTCTTGGACAGCGTGGCCCAAGCTCCCCGTGAGAGCTGGCTGCTGCTTTCGGAAATCTCTTTTGGAAGTTAACGTTTTTAAGTTAAAAATCCCTTAAATGAATGATCCTGGGCGGGTTCCGAAACAATAACGCCTGTGTCCTGGACTTGCCCACTTTTCTGCGTGGGTATTTTGTCCATCATTCTTATCAAAGCAATGAAGAAAGGACACGCTGGAGGCATCACGCCTGGGTGCAAACCCTGGCTCAGCCATGACCTTGAGCAAGTTTCTTCACGTTGGTACCTTGGTTTCCTCATCTAAAAAGAGGACAATAGGGGCCACCTCTTGGATGTACCCGGTGAAATGAATTGTATGTAAATATATAGAGCACACAGTAAGCCCTTTATAAACATTAACTACTCCAAAACAGACTCACTGTGAGCAGGTAACAATTTAAAAGAGAGAATTTCAGAGAAGAACTTTATATACAGCCCCAAATGCCGATCAGTGACTATTTGCCAAAAACCAAAATATGAATTGCATGTAGCTAGGATTGCATAATCCTATGATGGGTCTTCAAAGCAGACAATGAGGTCTAGAAGCAAGAAAGGGGGTAGCATTGCAGTCCTGCTCTGCACATTAGCTGCGTGTTTTGTGCGTGATTGCTCCGTATCTACAAAATGAGGATATGACCACTGTTACAGGTTTTAAAGGAAACATGCTATAAAAGAGATGGAAATACTTTGCAGGGCTGCATACAGTTTATAAAAGGAGTTTTACTTTTTGACAAGAACGTAAAAATGAGTCAAGGAGAATGCATCCCTCAGTGTAACTGCATGTGGTGCTCATCTCCAGCCAGAAGGGCCCCCTGAAGAAAACCGTGGCGTTTACTGACATGCTGAAGCACCTACAGACCATCTTTCTTCCTCCTGGACTTCACCCTCTTACTCCTCCCCAGCGCAGTGAATCATCAACCCCTGCTCGCCGGCTCCCTTACATGGTCAGGCTTTCCTGCCCATAGATGTTTGCTGGCTTAGAGCGTTCATTATTCCTACCAGCATTGCAGTTGAGTCCAGGAACAGAGGGAAGCAGAGGCAGTATGTCCGTCTGCAGCCTTGTTCCTCTCCAATCCACTCTCTCTGCCGAGAGAACAATCTTTTGGCAAAGCTGGCCATGTTAATCTTCCTTGCTTAAAATCTTCCAGTGACTCTCCACATCCTTCAGCTTGGCTTGGGTTGGGAAAGAACCCTTATGGACCTGGCTCCTTCCAACCTTCTCAGCTCCTTCACCTACCAACTCCCTCATCTTACCCCACTTACTAGCCTAAACTGTTTCCAGTTCTCGGCAGCTCTTCTGCCCATTTGCCTTGTGCCCCAGCCCTCTTTGCTTCCTCTTTCAGGATGCTGTGCAGAGGCCATCTCCTACAGGCAGCCCTCCTGGTCTCTCTCTTCCCTCTTTCATGTGTCTTTAGTTTCTCAACCCTGGTATTTATTGCACGGTGCTAGAATCATCTGCAGTTCTGTTTCCTCCGGAGCTGTGAGGCAGGAGCTGTCTGATCTCTCCAGGTGGCCAGCCCAGGACACAGAGTGGGTCCCCAGGACAGGCTTGCTGATGGGCCCAGGCCATCACCATACTCAGGGACCGCGCCTGAGGTTGGAGCAAGTCTGGATTTGTGATCAGAAGCCGCACTGGTTTTGTGAGCAACGCACAGGAGGCAAAATGGTCTGCAAAAAAAGGACTATAGTGCCAACGTGACTTAAACACTGCGCTAACCAGCCAGGGATAGCTGCAGTAAGCAACTGCTACCTGCGCTCTCAGGCTCAGCCCTGCTCAGTTCATTCGGTCCAGAAACTTTAATAGTTTGAGTCAAGCCTGCGGGAACTGTGATAAAACCAAGGCTGGTCTTTAAATATAACAGCACAGCAGCAGAAGAGAAATGCAGAGTATCAAAGAGACCCTTCCAAACTACAAATATAATCATGTCACGTTCTGCTTCAAGTCCTTTCAATAGCTCCCCAATGGTTGGAGCCAAAGTCTAACAGCCTCCTTTCTCTCCTCTCTTGGTTCACCCATTCCAGTTCCATCGCCAGGGTGTCCCACAGGGAACTACAAGGGGTGCCTCGTGCCTTGGCCCACTGTTTCCCCCACCAGCAGTGTCCTTCTCCTCGCCTCCTCAGGTTTTCCTGGTGAATTCCTGATCAGCTGTGAAGACCATCTCCTCTGAGAAGTCTTCTGGGACCTTTCCAGGTGAGCTGGGCATGCCTCCCCAGAGGCCCAACACACCTTGTAATCAACCGTGTAACCGAACAACTTTCCATTTACGTGGTTGCTCCCCGCAGATGGAGACCCCACCCTACATGCTGTATTCAGGGAGCTCAGCATAATGACTAACTCAGATGAACAAGCTATGGGTGGATCTGGGTGGTTAAATTCACATGGAAGACGACACTTCTCCAGAGCCCGGAAGGTTGAAGAGTTTGCATTTATTTCATTTGACAGTGGGCGACAGCATCAGGATGGATTAAAACAACCAAGAATGTGCAGAAAGACGCCATAATCAGTAACTACGGGGTCACCAAACTTTTTAGTTAAATAAACTGAAGACAAAAGCAATGGAAGAAAATAGTATTGAATGGCCTTAGGGTACAGGTCGAAGTCACATGATATTTTTATGCTTTCTTTTAAAAAAATGCATCAAAGCATTGTAAAAGGCCAAAACCAACCTTTTAGAGGTGGCATTATACAACAGGTATTTTAATATATTTTCACTGCGACTTTAGTCAGATTAATGGTACAATAAAGCGATGCACTTGACCTTCAGGTCACTATGCATCTATGGCTAAATTATGCAGTTAGATGACATGTAATTAACCAGAATAGCAACATGGCCAACCTAATGGGGCCAGGTGGGGACTGAGTGACTCATAAAAACATTATGCACTTAAATGAGAGGTCTAAAGAGGTAATGGAAAGGGAAGTCTCAGCCATGAGACTGTGCCAGTGGAAATTCTGCCCAAGACAAAGCTGAAGTGTCATCATCTTGTCTAAAACTTCTAATGAGACAGGAAATCACTCCAAACGTTCTGCTGCAGCATTATCAGGTAAACCTACTAGACATAATAGAAAACAACATTAGCTGAAACCTATTTTGAATCTTGAACAAATACTTCCTGACCCATCAGTTGGGGTCATGCAACAGGTTGAGTGCTTAGTAAGTGTAAACCAGTGGCAGAGAAAGCCCAAATTTGCCTTCTTCCTTCTTCTTCAAAGATTTATATGCGGCAGTATAAAGGAATTAATGAAGCCACAAACAAGAAATACTCTCTTTTTTAATGGTCAAGTTTTTCTTTTTCTTTAGGGTGTTGGTTTTGGTTTTGCCTGTTTATTTAAGATGTGGAAAAGAGAATTCTGGATCTTAAAGGATTCAAGCTATGGACAGGAAAACATCCTTCAGGAATTGTCTGCCTAAATTTATGTTTATTATGAGGAATCTGGCAAATATCATGCTTACTATGTGGGAACAGATTTTTTTATCTTATTTTTTTAAGTGAGAAAAAAACAGTCCAGCCATTTAATGACAAATGCAACCTATTCTCCAACACCATTTATTTCATATATATTTATTGAATATAAATATACTAAGCCCAAGTGAGAATGGACAGTACAGAAGTCTCAGCACCTGCCCTTAAACAGCTCTCAGTCTATGACAGGAAGCAAATCTGGTGTCAATCTTTTTTTTTTCAAAATGGCTTGAGCATATACAATGTAATCTAATGTTTTAATTAAAATTGTATATGTACAAATATGAAAGGATACATACTAAAATGTTATTGGGAGAGAGATAGCAGATTACTTTATTCTTTTTGCTTCTCAATATTTTCAAATTTTTTTTTCTGTAATAGGGATGTGTAAAAATGTAGAAAGGAGAACAAAGGAAAACATTTTGCTTTATAAAAGAAGAAGAAAAAAAACAAGCCCAAAGTAACGCAAGCTGGGTAGTTCTAGATGTTCTACTTTGAAAACTTAAAAAGCACCAGTCTAAACTCTGGAAAAGACAACAGAAGGTTTTGCTGATCACAGAATCTATTGCAACCGCCTGTTTACTCTTCTGTTTTTCCCCCACCGGGTGGGAGAGCTTCCTGAGGGCAGGAGCCTGTCCTGTTTGTTGGTATACGTTAAAGTTTAACATGGATCCAGGCACAGGAAAGACACGGATAAATACACGTGGAATAAGACAGGAGGACAGGAAAGCAGGGAGAGGATGGACAGCTGCAGGCACATGCATCCAAGCCCTTAATTAAAATAAGTAATGTAATCATTTCGATGAAAACGCAATCAAACTGGAGGCATGAAGAGGACGTAACTGATGTGACTACCAGTTGTTTTTAATTCTTCAACCAACTCGATTGGGTGGAGCACCCCCTCGAGAGAAGACGGTTTGTGGAAAACTTCCCGATTCAAAAATCTGGGAGTAATTTGCTTTCCTCCTGTATACAGGGAGGGGGACTTTTGAAAACTGTACAGTTTTAGAAGAAAAAAAAGTTATCCAAATTCCTTGGATTTCAGGCTGTTTTTTTCAAAAGCAGGCACTGTAAGAACGCAGCGCTAATGTGGCAGGGCCGCTCACTGCACGCGCCGTCCGCGTGGACGCTGCGCCGGAGTCGGCAGGGGCCAGCCCGTGACCACGTCCACAGCTCCGGGCTTGTTGCAGCTTGTCCCAGCTCCAATCTTCACATCAGAATGGTACAGAAGACTCACGCTTCATCCTAACTCTGGAGATGGGACTCGAAATGAAACACAATGTCTACAACAAGTATAGGAGTCTTTTATGAATAAAAGGTGGTGTTTACTGAGCACCTACTGCGCATGAGAGCGTTCTCCATCTACCTATTCATCTCAGCTTCGTCTGCAGAATTGCGGTGGAAAGCAGACATCATCACCATTTTACGGATGAGGAAAAAGAGGCTCAGAAACATTCGGTTTGGTAATTTTCCCAAAGGCTCACACAGCTAGTAAGTGGTGGAGCTAGGATGCAACCCGAGCTCTGTCTGGCAAGCAATCCGGGGCTCACTCTTCACCACTCCTCTGAAGAAATGCAGCAACTTGTACCAGGTATTCCGCTGACAAGCTATAAAAATTTAACCTTTCAGCTCTTCCTCATCTGGCTCGGTCTGAAGTGATTCCTCTTGCATCTGTTTCCTTCCCCCTCCAGTTTCAATTCTTATTCCTCTTTATGTGCTTGTGGCATCTGAGAAAAATTAGCTGAAAATTCTTTAAATGGTGTCTGCAGGTCTTCTGAGAGAAAGTGCCGTAAAAAATAACCTTTAAATAAAATACCACATAGGAAGGATAAATTTATGTAGGCTTTCAGACACCCAGGGTATTGGGCAAATAAATTCTCTCGAATCTCCATATTGACATATATATATGATTAGAACCATTATTTTTCCCTGGCTGGATAAGCAAAAAGGAGTTGGAATATTGAATTTCTTCAGGTTTTTTTTTTTTTTGCACAGTGTGATAAATGATGATTAAAAGTACAAAATGTATGTTAACCATACAAAACAGAACTATTTTCAGCGCTCCGCAGATTGTCACCTTCGCATCCCTGGGATGCTGCCCTTCTGACAGCCATGAAATCAACCTATGTGTGTTATTTTCTGCAGCCACAGAGCGTTTTTTAAGTCAGGAGAACCTTCAAGTGAGACAATAAAGCTCATATTCGGGATCACCTACTTTCTCTTCAGGGGACAGGCTCAGGTATCAAGAAAAAAAAAGACTCCACTAAAGAGCTTTTATGAATACTAGGTAGCACTAAAATAATTTTAAATGATTTAACAACAACAAAAGACACATGTGATAGCGAAAATCCATTTAAATACTAAGCGCCTAAACCAAGAGTGTTGACACAAAAGAGGGTAGAGGGCTAGATTTGGTAGACGATAAAGGGCTAGATTTGGATAACGATATATCAACTGGAAATAAGAATAAAAAACAAATCAGTGTTAACTGGAATCCACAAGTAGACTTTGCTTCATAACATGGACAGGCTAACTAAAAATTTCTCGTATAAAGTTTTTTTTCCAGAATTACTAAGAGAAACAAAAGCTAATAAAACCTTAAATGTGAATTCCCCTATGAAGGAAGAAATATTTTAACTGGCAAATATCTGCTTTGACTCCCATCTTAAATGTTAAAAAAATTTTTTTAAATAAATGAGGATTTGTATAACAGCAGTTTTTCTAAAAATGAGGTAAACCTGTACATCACTGCAAATAATACAGAAAGCGAAGAAGTCATAGGGCCGATTTCCATTTTACTCTTGGTATTTAAATGCCACAGTGGTAAGTGCACACTGCAGTGTAAACAGTCAAATAAATTACATTAAATTGTCTTGTAAATTGCTCAGGCCTTTAGTTCCTAGTCAATAAAATACATGCCTTGTCTGTGGTTAACTCAAGACAACAGAAATTCAAAGTAATCAATCATTGCAGATGCTTTCATAGTTTTCCAGGCAGGGAGAGCTGTATTTTATTAAATGTAGCATTTAATTAGTAGGTATTATTAAAGTACAATTTTCCATATTAAATTATTTTCTATATAAATTAGCTTCCTGGTTGCTGACTTCCAAATGACAGGGTTATCTTGAGTTCGCCCAACAGACAGCTAATATCTTATCTTTCTCTCTCTGTTTTGGATTCTACAAGATATTCTTTCTGCTGTCATCAAAATATATTGTTTATGAACAGCATTCCCCAAGATTTTTCTTATGCTACTGTCTAATAAACTAAAAATTTTAATTTTTTTTGTATGCTGTGGCAGGGATCACAGTTCATTCTTTTTCTTGTGAATATCCTGTTACTGCAGCACCGTGTGTTGAATTTTGTTTTGTTTGCTTTGCTTGTTTGTTTTGGGAAATGCATGGGCCAGGAATCGAACCCGGTCCCTGCATGGTGGGTGAGAATTCTACCACTGAACTACCCTTGCACCTCCTCAATAAACTACATATTTAAAAACTTACCCGAAATGCTAACATAACCTATTGTAATATTGTTTATGTTATAAGGAAATTGTACCCCATTTTCCAATTATCCCATGGTTGATGGATTAATTACAGCCATTCTACCAAAAAAGTGCAATGTTCAACAGATGCCTTCTCTCCATGATAATGTGAAACACCATTTTGACCTTCTATTTAAAAAATACTATGCCAAATGAGTATTAATTCAATGCATACATTTTATCTAACAATGATCTCAATTTACCAATATAGATAACAGGATGAAAATGAATCTGGAATAAATATATACTTCACATGACTCTTGGCATATAGCAAGAAGCATTCAAAAAATGAATTCATTTGATTAAAGGCAAATATTGTGTACAAAATCACAATACGTGAAAAGATTTTTTCCTTCCTTTTTACGGAAATTCACTGGTTATAATACGTAAATTGCAGCTCTTCCTTTTCTTTAATTGTAACTTTTGTTAGAAGATCTTTAACGAGATACCACTGCTGATTATGTAACATTGGTAATGTGCTATGATTTCTCCACTCTGTACCAAAAGCCAAAAAAAAGCAAAAAATCCTTTTAATATTCTAGAAATGTCTTTAAACATGGATACTTTCAAAATCAGCCCTACTTTGAGGCAGAGACACAGATTCTGAGTGATCATGTGAGAAATGGTGGATGATATGAAGGGGAACACTAATTTTCAAAAAATTCAAACTTTATAATATTTTAATGGACACTATGAAAAATAAAACATCCTTTCCCAGATGAAATGCCGTAGAATTAATGAGAAAATTGGGGCAATGCCTTTGATTATGATCAACCAGTTGGATGTTATTAAATAAACAATCTGGCTATTGTTACTTTGCTAGAAAACTGACCATTTTTAGTGGTGAAGCTTAATAATTTTTTTTAAATATTATAACCAAGTGGCGTTGTGAAGCACACCTCTCTCTAATCCACAGTTAGTAAATCAACAGTCTAATCATTATCGTTATAGCACACTTTAATATATTAGATATAAATAATTGTCACTAAAATTCATCTGCTGTGCCTTCAGATAAAGCTATAGAGCTGCCTTGTTACCTAGCAACTGGGGAAGTAACTGCCACACTGCAAAAAAAAAAAAATCCTTATTTTTTTAGGTAGAGAGAAGGTTCATAAAACTCCACATTACGATGTCTATAAATTCAAAGTATATATTAAGATACAATTACTATTTTAGATGTCTATCTGTGGCTTACATTCTGAAATACCATACAGTAATGAAAACTGTCAATATCTAGAAATATAACTTCAACCAACCACAAAAAAGAACATTCTGCATAGTTTTTTAAAAAAAGAATCAGCAAACATTATCAGTATTTTTATCTGTCTTTACCGTTTTAAGGACAGAGGAATTCCAACATGATCTTGTGTACTGACTTTACGGAAAGGGTGATGTATGTTTATCTAAAGTGCAATAAAACTGTTGTAATTATTCTCTGCTGGGGATCCCAAGGTTTCTTCCTCCATTTCACATAACAACTTAATGCACTAAATGTGTATCATCTGGGGGGCCGGGCTGGCCGGCCAGCTAATCTCTGGCTGTTTCAATTTTGCTTAAAGTCTGGATTCGAAGACCGTGCCTCTGTCTCAGAGCACCAGGTGACGGAGGATCACACGATCAGACTCCTCAGGTCCAGAGTTCAGTGCGCGGCCCCCCAGGCCGGGTGGGGAAGCAGCTCCTTCTGGTATGTTCTGCAGACCGACCTGAGGCCTGAGCATGAGGATGTGCCCCCAGCTCTGCAGCTGGGCCCAGAAGCTGGCCTCACAGGCTCCTCTCTGAAACCCAAGCCCACCGCCTCCCTGGCACTCTTGCACTGGAAGAATGCATGCTCACTTCTCCTTCTCCTTCGGGTATCCTATACGCCTTGGCATAATTCAAAGCCCTTCAAATTATTACTCAGAATTACTAGAAAGAAGCCTAACTAAGGAAGAGGTAAGCTGGAGATTAACAGGACTTGGTAGTAGCATCTGCCATATTGACTTCATGGGTTTTTATCCACTCTCACATTTACTGTGACACAGGTTTCTTGACTTGAGAAGTAATCCATATTAAACGTGCTAAATAAGTCAGATTTACTCACAGTCAAGAGGAGAATGGAGAAAAATCTGCTTTAGTTTGGGGTGTGGGTCCTAGGAGAAGGCAGCAATTCAGGAACCCTCAGGCCATGTGTACCACACCTTGCTTGAGAGGAATGGAGATGTCTTCTAGCTTTTCTTTTAAACCAGTACTTCATATACATGATCACATTCAATGCTTGCAGCTTTATAGGATGGGACATTCTGATAACGCCGCCCGACTGAGGGGAAATGGGGCTGAGGTAGTGGTTCTCTGAAGACTACACAGCTGGTAAGCAGTAGAGTTGGGACTCAGACTAAACGCTATAAATGCTCTCCAAGGCACAATCTTCTGCTGGTGCTTATGTGTGGACCTAAAAATATAAAATTCCTCATCCTGAAAAATATTGTCTGATCTACATTTCTCAGTAATTCATACCAATAATTAACCTGCTACATTATACTGAAAGATTTCAGATGTGTCAGGTTAAGAACAGTTTACTCTAAGCCTAAAGAGCTCATACACATACATATCTTCATTTCTGTACACTCATTATACACCTCACTACATTCATTCTCTCTTCCTAGACGACCTCATTCAGACCCATGATGAGCCTCATCTAAATGCTGAGCCTCTCAGATGTGTATCTAGAATCCTGATCTTTCCTCGAAGTTTCAGATGAGTAGATGCCGCTTGACATTCCCATGTGGATGCTAAGTTTCTCAAACTTTTAACGTAACTCTTGATTCCTTCTCCCACCACCAGTCCAATCTGCCACCATCCCGCCCAGCTGTCAGGTCAAAAACTTAGGAGCATCCGTAACTGTTCTCTCTTCCTCGTCTTTTAAATTCTTTCACCAGCAAGATCTCTACATTCTATCTCCCCAGTACATCCCCAAGTCTGCTTTAAGGTGGAAAATTCAAACTACCTCATAAAACCTCCCTTCCCAAATACCTAACAAAATGAGAAAAAACGTAAATATCGTAAAAAAAAGTCACAGCAGCAACCAATCAAGGAAAGGACCATACACAAATACAATAAACAACACCAGCAACAAAGGAAAAAAAACAAGTAAGAAGGGTTTGTAGAAGGGGGAAGGGGCACAGTGTTGCTTCACTCTCAAGCCTATTCTCCCTACCCAGAGGGGTGAAGCAACAAAATTCTGAGAATTCTTATGAGTGACCCCAAATTAGAGAAAAACACACTCATAGAATATCCTTATGTATTTCCTCTCTCTACTAGGAAAGAATGGAAATGTGAAATGGGAGAAAGGGAGCAAAGATCTGCTCATGAATTTCAGGGCTGCCCACGCTATCTCCAGTCCACATGGAACCCTTTATGGACTGATTCCATTGGGGCTCTTTAGTTAACTGGGAAAAGGTGATCACGGGCACCCCCTCGCCTCCTTCTCCACAACTTGATGAAAAGAATACTGATATTGGGCACATTTAACAACATTTGAGAAAGCAGAGCCCAGGAAATCTAACCAAGGTTGATTGTAGCTTGAATTGAGCTGTCTCCCTCCCACCAGTTTCTTCAGGTTGCAGAAAAGTAGACGGGTTCAGGCTCAAAGAACAAAGCAAACTGATCCTCAAAAAAGGTGGGAAGAGATTCAAGAAATACACACACCATGTCTAGGCAAAGCTGTTCAAGCATGAGCACGATGAAAAGACACAGCATGACAAATATGCAAGCATTCTAAGGGGAAGGAAGAGGGAGGAAAGAAATGAAATAGAGAGGAGCAAGGGAATTAAGGGCGAGAGGAGAGTGGGAAGACTATGGAACATAAGGAGCTCATTCTAGAAGAACTTTATTCAAATAAACAGAAGGAAATCCTCACATAAGAGTCCTACTACAGAAGAATGATTTCAATAAAAATAGAAGCTCAAAGACAGAACAACGAAACAACTGAATGAGATGAAAATGGAGATTGTAGACCTAAGGGAACAAATTAAGGACCCAAGAGCATAATTTTAGGACCAATAAATAAGTTAGAGACATTAAGAAGCAGAATAGACATTTTTGGAAATTGAATTACTGACACAGAAGAAAGGATTGATGTATTTTTTGGGAATGCAGATGAAAACGACAAGATTAAATTATAAAGAAACTAATAGGAAGAGACAAAGATGATTCAAAATAAGGATAACAGGTATTCCTGAAGTAGGCAATAATATAAATGGAATGAAAGGTATATTCAAAGATACAATATCAGCAGAATTAAAGAGCTGCTGTTTTCTGTATTGCAGAAAACTTTGGCACAGAACATTCAAGACCTAGAAATATCCTAGCTATGCCACTGAGTTACAAGGATAAAGAAAGATTTCTTTGGGATCCAGGCAGAAAAAGCAAATCACCTACAAACACAGCCTCAGACTTCATAACAGCATTAAACGCAGTTAAGCAATGGAGTAATAGCTGAAAGTTCTAAGGGAAAGAAAGCATGACTCAAGAATATTATACTCCTAATGGTATTGTTTCATCAATTGTAACAAAGGTATCACACTATGCAAAATGTTAATAATAGGGAAAACTGTGTGTGTGTGTGTGTGTGTGTGTGTGTGTGTGTGTGTGTCTGGGAGGTGGGATGTGGGAACTGTACTTTCTGCATGACTCTTCTGCAAACCTACAACTGCTCTAATTAAATAAAAAGAATTTTATCCTCAGTTATGGCAATTATGATTAGAGAACAGAAAATAAATATTACAAACATGGACAATAAAATTAAAATAAAATTGCTAGCTGGGGAAAGAGGAGACGGATGGGAGTGTGACAGCATTGCTTTTCATAGCAAATAAGGTCTAATGTGTTTAAAGCTGGAATTTTGATTCTAACATTCAAAACGATGATTCTAACCTTGAAGTGGATTTACTGTGAAACTGATGACATTTAAGTTTCAAGGCTCTTTACCAAAATGAATGATTTACTTTTTTTTCCCCCAGACCCTGGGAAAGGTCACAGCAATGCATTCACATGGTCATGCTTTGAATTTTTTGCAAAAACACTCCATTTTCTTAAAGAGGACCCCAGATTGTATAACCTTCCCATAAAATCTGGGTCCGTCCCTGATCTGTAACATTTTTTAGAATCATTTTCTTAACCATAAGGGTAAATCTTTTAGGACAAAAAACAAACACCTACAGTTGGGAAACATTAACTCAACGTTCAACAATTATCTGTAAGTTTCTTTTACTGCCATTTTTTCTGCTGTTAAAGAAAAAAATTTTCATGCTTTTTATTTTTGTTTATCTATGCATCCATTTATTAAACCCTCTGTATATATGCACAGACAGATGCCTTGCATGATTTTTTATTCTCATGCAAAAGATGGTTATTTCTGGGCAGTAGAACTTAGAGTGATTTTTAAAATTTAATTTTTGGATTATGTGCCCTGCCTGAATTACTTATAATGACCATATATCACATTTTCCCAAAATAATAGTAATTTTTTGCCTTTAAAAATGCCAAGATATTAATAGATATTATTCTAGAAGGTGAGATTAATGGATAATTATTATTTCCTTTTTTGCATTTTCCTGCAGTTTAAACATTTCATGTAAATCTCCAAAAATCTGACATTCGGACTCTTTCCTCAACTCTTCTCCTTTACTGTCACTCCCCTCATTCAAATCACTATCATTTCTCACCCGCACACTCTGCCTTCTTCCTGGTCTCCATGTGTCCAGCCTTGCCCTGGTATTATCTTGGTTTCACACAGCAGCCAGTGTCATTCTTTTCAAAGACTAAGCTATCACACCCCGGCTTTACATTTTCCATTTGCTTCACCTCATTTTTAGAATAAAATGCAAACTCTGCTCTGAGCAGGGAGCTGAGCAGAGGTGGCTAGGATGCAGCCACACTGGGCTGCTCTGACTTCCTCAGGCACGCTGCCCCTGTCCCTCCTGGGGACTTGTGCCTGCTGTGGCCTGTCCTGGGAGGTCCTTTCCCCACTGTCTCTGCAAGGCGGGGCCTGCTCTCATGGTCTCTTTGTCAGGAACACTCTTCTGAGAGAGCTCTTCTCTGAACACTTTTTTAAAAGTAGCATCCTTTCCCCTCCAAGTAATGGCATGCACTTCTCCCTGTTGTATGGTGTTCCCAGAAAAGCGATGCACTTATCACTCTCTGAATATATCTTCTTCTTGTTGGCTTGCTTAGTATTGACCCTTCCCCACTTAAATATCTATTCTAGAAAACAGGGAACTTGTCTATCCTTTCATTTTTGGCATGGGCAGGCTCCCGAAATCGAACCTGGGTCTTTGGCATGGCAGGCGAGAATTCTGCCACTGAGCCACTGTAGCACCACCCTGTGTTTCTTTTCTTTTAAAAAATTTTTTGTCATAGTTCTTTCTAGTGTTTATTAAACATGCTTTACATAGATGGGGTCATAATATATAAACAACGTTGCATGATGCAAAAAGGAGTAGTTTTTTTTTAATTAGAGAGGGTGTAGGTTTATAGAAGAGTCGTGTAAAAAATACACCATTCCCATACACCCCTATTATTGACACTTTGTATTAGTGGGGTACCTCTCTTACAATTGATGTAAGAATATTAAAATATGTCTGTTAACATAGAGTCCATAGTTTACATCAGGTATATTTTTTCCCATATACCACTTTATTGTTAATACCTTGTAATAGTGTTGTACTTTGTCATAATTCATGAAAGATCATTCTTACCTTTGTAGTATTAATCAGAGTCCATTGTCCACAAGAGCTCGCCATGTTATACAGCCCCGTGTTCTATCTAACTTTCCTTCTACTAAATACACGACCCAAAAACTTCCATGTGGACCACATTCGCCTCTATGATTCAGTGCTGTTAAATACACTCACAATAATGTGCTAGTGTCACCTCTGCCCATTTCCAAACATTTATAATCAACCTAAATAGAAATTCTGCACAGATTAAGCATCAGCTTCCCTTTCTCTACCCCCATCCTATCCCCGATCATCTATATTCTAGATTCTGACTCAATGAGTTTGTTTATTATAATTACTTCATACCCTCGAGACCACACTGTATGTCCTTCGGCGCCTGGCTTATTTCACTCAATACGTCCTCAAGGTTCCATGTTGTCACACGTATCAGGACTTCATTCCTTCTTACAGCTGAATAATGCTCTTTGTTATGCATATACCACAGTTTGTTTTTTCCATTCATCGTTGATGAATATCTGGGTTGTGTCCATCTTTTGGCAATTGCGAATAACGCCGCTATGAACACTGGTGAGTAAATGTCTGTTCGAGTCTCAGCTTTCAGTTCTTCTGGGTATGTGACAAGCAGTGGGATTGCTGGATCACCTGGCAGATCTATACTTAGCTTAACCAGGAACGCCAAACTCTCTTGCACAGCAGGTGTATCATTTTACATTCCTACCAGCAGTGAATGAGTGTTCCTATTTCTCCACATCCTCTCCCACACTTGCAGTTTTCTGTGTTTTTAATGGTGTCCATTCTAATAGCCGTGAAATGCTATTTCATGGTGGTTTGATTTGCATTTCCATAATAGCTAAATTAGGGGAAAATGTTGAACATCTTTTCATGTGCTTTTTAGTTACTCATATTTCCTCCTTGCAAAAATGTCTCTTGAAGTCTTTTCCCCAATTTTTAATTGGGTTGCTTGTTTTTTTACTGTTGAGTTGTAGGATTTCTTTATATATTTTGGATGTTAAAACCCTTATAGGACATGTGGTTTCTAAATATTTTTTCCCATTGAATAAGCTGCCTTTCCACTTTTTTGTAAAAGTTCTTTGATGCATAAAAGTTTTTAATTTTGAGGAAGTCCTATTTATCTGTTTCTTCTTGTCTTGCTTATGTTTTAGGTATAAAGTATAAGAATTCATTGCCTAACTGAAGATCTTGAAGATACGTCTCTACATTTTCTTCTAGAAGCTTTATGGTCCTGCTTCTTATATTAAGGTCTTTGATCCCTTTTGACTTAATTTTTCTATAAGGTGTGATATAAGAGTTGTCTTTCATTCTTTTGCATATGGATATCCAATTCTCCCAGCACCATTTGTTCAAAAGTCCCAGTTGAGTGGACTTGGTAGCCTTATCAAATATCAATTGGCCATAGATGGATGGAAGGATCTATTTCTGAAATCTCAATTTAATGCCATTCATCAATACATCTATCTTTATGCCAGAGTTGCCAGAATTTGGTTTCTAGGTTCTTGGCCATGCCACAAGAAAGAATTCAAGGACACATAATCGAGTAAAGCAGACAGAAAATTTATTGAGAACACATGGGAAAAGTCATGCAGGCACTCTTGCAAAGATGGAAGTGAGAAAGGCAAGAGGCAATAGGCAATGTGGGGCCATTTGCTTTTGTAGATTAGCTTTACTTGCTTGCCCTCCCCCTTCCTTATTTGGGGCTATTTTTCCTAACCTCCTTTCTCTCCAGAGTAGTGCCTGGTGATAAATAGTGCATTTGGGTGGGTTAGTTGGCTCTGTCCTTCTCCTTTGATGACTCTCTCAGGTGGGGGTCGTTTGGCTTCAGATGGGTGGGCTGTCACCAAGTGTTTCCCATAAGTGGGTAGCTCCAGGCAGGTTGTCTGTCCAGGACATGGGTCCTTCTGACCTTGATTAACCTTCCTTACATAAGGGCTTCTTAGCATTTTTTTTCCTTTCCTCTCTCTCTCCCTGTTCTAGCCTGTCTCATACCATGCTCTTTTGACTACTGTAGCTTTGTAATATGTCTAAAGTCAGAAAGTGTGAGTCCTCCAACTTTGTTCTTTTTCAAGATGTTTTTGGCTATTTAGGGAAACTTTACCCCTCCAAATAAATTTGACAATGGCTTTTCCAACTGTTGGAATTGTGAATGGGATTGTGTTCAATCTATAAATCCTTTTGGGTAGAACTAACATCTTAACACTATTTAGCCTTTCCATCCATGAATATAGAATGCCTTTCTAATTATTTAGGTCTTTTTTGGTTCTTCTGATTGGTCTATAATTTTCTTGAAGTATCTCTATCTGACCTTGATTTTAGGGTGATGTTGGTTTCCTAGTGAGTTAGTGTTCTCTCTTCTCCAAATTTTTGGAAGCGTTTGAGCAGGATTAATATTTGTTCTTCTTATAATGACTGGCAGAATTCACACCATTTGGTCCTGGTCTTTTCTCCATTAGGAGGTTATTTTCTCTTTTTGGGGAAGGTTTTTAATGACTGATTCAATCTCTTGACTTGTAAATGGTTTGCTGAGGTCTTTCATTTCTTCTAGAGTCAGGGTACATTGATCATGTATTTCTAGAAACTTGTCCATTTCACCTAACTTGTCTAATATGTTGGCTTACAGTTGTTCATAGTATCCTCTTAAAATCATTTTTATTAATGTGGGGTCAGTAGTAATGTTCCCCCCCCTCATTTCTGATTATATTTATTTGTACCTTCTCTCTTTTTTTTCTCTTTGTCAGTCTAGCTAATGCTTTGTCAATTTCATTGATCATCTCAAACAACAAACTTTTGGTTTTGTCAATTCTCTTTATTGATTTTTTTGTTCTCATTTTCATTTATTTCTGCTTTAATCTTTGTTATTTTTTTCCTGATACATGCTTTGGAAAAATTTGCTCTTATTTTTCTAGTTTCTCCAGGTGTGTGTTAGGTCTCAGACTTTATCTCTTTTTTTTTTTCCTCAGCTTGAACTGACTTTCTTCTTTTTTTTTTAACGTAGGTGTTAAGGGATATGAATTTTCCTCTCAGCACTGCCTTCACTGCATCCTGTACATTTTGATATATTGTGTTTTTGTTTTCATTTATCTCAAGATATTTACTGACTTCTCTTGCAATTTCTTCTTTGACCCACTGATTGCTTAAGAAGGTGCTGTTTAACCTCAATATATGTGTGATTTTCTAGGGTTCTACTTTTATTATTTCCAGCTCATTCCATTACAGCCTGAGAAAGTACTCTGCATAAGTTCAACAGTTAAAAAAAATCTGAGCCTTGTTATGTGACCCAACATGTGGCATATCCTGGAGAACGATCCATGAGGACTATAGAAGAATGTATATCTTGCAATATCCTATATGTTTCTAGCTCATTTATGACAGGGCTCAGTTCTCTTTTTCCTTACTGGCCCTCTATCTAATTGTTGTATGTACTGATAAGAGTGGTATATTAAAGTCTCCAGCTACTATTGCAGAGATGTCTATTCTTCCCCCACAGTTTTGCCAATGTTGGCCTCATGTATTTTGGAGCACCCTGATTAGGTACATAAATATTTATGATTGTTAGTTCTTCTTGGTTGGAGTGCCCATTTTATTATTATATGGTGTCCTTCTTTGCCTCTTACAGTTTTGCATTTAAAATTTATCTTGTCTAGTTGGTTGAACACCTTAAGTACATGGAAGTTTGTATAGGACATGAGGGACATGAGATTTTGTTGGTTTGTCCAGGTGATGCCCTGATGAATCCCAGAGTGATTTGATCAGTGAGTGGAAAAGTATTTGCAAAGTCCCCTTCGGGGAATGGTGAGAATGGGGGAAAACTCAACTTTTCCAAGTTGAGTTCTTGATATTCTCACAAGCAGTGTGAGCAATCAGAGCTATAGGCTGAGTCCCCAGTCTTGGAGTTTGTTCATATGAAACTCAACCCCACAAGGAATAGGTCAAGCCTACTTAAAATTAGGCCTAAGAGTCACCCCCAGGAGAACCTCTTTTGTTGCTCAGATGTGGCCTCTCTCTCCAGCCAACACAGCTAGCAAACTCATCACCCTTCCCCTGTCTATGTGGGACATGACTCCCAGGGGTGTGGATCTTCCTGGCAACGTGGGACAGAAATCCCAGAGTGAGCTGAGATTCAGTATCAAGGGATTGAGAAAAACTCTAGAATGAGCTGAGACCCAGCATCAAGGGATTGAGAAAACCTTCTTGACCAAAAGGGGGAAGAGTGAAATGAGACAAAGTGGCAATGGCTGAGAGATTCCAAACAGAGTCGAAAGGTTATCCTGGAGGTTATTCTTATGCATTAAGTAGATATCTCCTTGTTAACCAAGATGTAATGGAGAGGCTGGAGGGAACTGCCTGAAAATATAGAGCTGTGTTCCAGTAACCATGTTTCTTGATGATGACTGAATAATGATATAGCTTTCACAATGTGACTGTGTGATTGTGAAAACCTTGTGTCTGATGCTCCTTTTATCTACCTTATCAACAGACGAGTAGAACATATGGAATAAAAATAAATAATAGGGGGAACAAATGTTAAAATAAATTTAGTTTGAAATGCTAGTGATAAATGAAAGTGAGGGGTAAGGGGAATGGTATGTATAATCTTTTTTCCTCTGTTATTGTTTTATTTCTTTTTCTGTTGTCTTTTTATTTCTTTTTCTGAATTGATGCAAATGTTCTAAGAAATGATGAATATGCAACTATGTGATGATATTGAGAATTACTGATTATATATGTAGAATGGAATGATATGTTAATGTTTTTGTTTGTTCTTAATTTTAATTAATAAACAAATAAATTTAAAAATAAAAAAATTAAAAAAACCCTTGTGCCAAAATAAATAAATAAATAAATGAAATTTATCTTGTCCAATATTGGTATAACTACCCCAGCTGTTTTGGTTACTGCTTGCATGGAGTATCTTTTTCCAACCTTTCACCTTCATCCTATATGTGTTCTTGGGTCTCAGGTGAGTCTCTTGTCAACAGCGTATGGATGGACCATACTTTTAAATCCATTCTGCCAACCTCTGCCTTTTTATTGGGGAGTTTAATCCATTAATGTTCAATGTTATTACTTTAAAGGCAATACTTAGTTCAACCATTTATCCTTTGTTTTTTTATATGTCATATCTTATTTTTGACTCTCTTTCTACCCTTTTAGTTACCTTTACTGACAATCTCTAATTCTACATTCTCCTCCAAACCTCTCGCCTATCTTTTCCTTTTAACCTGAAGAACTATCTTAAGTATTTCTTGTAGGGCAGATCTCTTGTTGATGAACTCTCTCAGTTTCTGTTTATCTGTGAATATTTAAAACTCTACCTCATTTTTTTTTTCTGTATGCTGTATGGTGGGGTCACATTTCACTAATTTTCCATGAAAGTATCCTGCTGTTGTGGCACCATTTGTTGAATTTTTGTTTGCTTGTTTTGCTTGTTTGTTTTTTTGGGCACTGCATGGATCAGAAATTGAACTCAGGTCTCCTGTGTGAAAGGCAAGAATTCCACCACTGAACTATCCCTGAACCTTGGTCTACCTCATTTCTGACGGACACTTTTGTCAGATAAATAATTCTAGGCTGGCAGCTTTTCTCTTTCAGTACCTTAAATATATTGTACCATTGCCTTCTCACCTCCATGGTTTCTGAAGAGAAATCAGACCTTAATCTTATTGCTACTCCCTTGTAGGCGACTAATTGCTTTTCTCTTGCTGATTTTAGGAATCTCACTTTATCTGTGGCATTTGACATTATAGTTAGTGTGTGTCTCAGAGTAGGTTCATAGGATTTATTCTGTTTGGAGTACATTGTGCTTCCTCAAGGTGAATATTTCTTTCATAAGAAAGAAATTTTCGGCCATTATTTCCTCAAATATTCTTTCTTCCCCTTTTCCCTTCTCTTCTCCTTCTGGAAGACCCATGATGTGTACATTTGCTGTCAGTCAAATTCCCAAGATACTGCTCAAGTTTTCCCATTCTTTTTTCTATCAGTTCTTCTGTGAGATTTCAATTGTGCTCTCTTCTAGTTTGCTGATTCTTTCTTCCGCCTACTCAAATCTCCCATTGTATGCCCCTAGTGTATTTTTAATCTCTTCAATTGCACTTTTTATTCCCATAAATTCTGTTATTTTTCTATTCATACTTTCAAATTCTTTTTTATATTCACCCATCCCTTATCTTGTTAGCCATGTTTAAATTTAAATTTGTTGTTTAATTTTGTGTCTCCTCCCAAGTTTTAATTTATTCCTTTGAATGGGTCATTTGTTTCTTAGCATGGCTTGTAATCTTTTGCTGTCGTCTAAGCATCTGATTGTCTAGATGAGTTTACTCTGAAAGCCAGCTTCTCTCTCTTGCCTAGGATTCTCTTGCATGGCTTTGTGTTGAGGCTCTTTTTTTGACACATGATTCAACTTATTTTCCAAGAATCTTGATGCATTCTGTTTGGGTTTTTTATTTTTTGCTATTCTCTATATTTTTTACTCTCCTTTTATTGCTTATAGCTGCTTTTGCCTGGAGGGCAAAGTCTAGGAGGAGGGTCATCCCTGAGAGGGCTTTCCAAATAAGTGTTTCCCAGCCAAAATAATACCAGGGATTCACAAAGTGGGCACAGACCAGCTCCAAAGCGCTCTGGGGAGAGGGTCAAGAAACACGCCAAAAGCCTTCTGCTCTCTCTCTGAAGCTGCACATTCCTGGCCTGCCTAGCGGATGGTACTGTTCAGCTATATATGTACATATATATATACGGGAGGGTTTTGAACAATGGCATATCGGTCCTTGTCAGAGGTGGGCTGAGAGAGCAGTTCAGAGCTGGGACCCAGTGATCTAAACTTGATCTAAACTCATCAATCAATAACTGTGGTCTGTATTTGCCCTTCTCCCCGACCCATTCTTGAGGAAGAGGACTTCCATGTCCCTCTCCATCTGTAGAAGCCAGCTAGGAACTGGACCTTAGGTGGCTACTCTCAAGAATGGGAGGTGGGTGCCAGCAGTTCACTCACAGTGAGAAATTTACTCACATTCTTTACTGTTGGGTCTCGGCCTCTTCATCCTGCTTTTCCCTGGGTGCTCCACAATGCTCCCTTGGCCTCCACTGCCCCAGAACAGTTGTATCAGACAGTTTTTCTCCCATCCACTGGCTGTTGCTGGAGGAGTGAGCACTGCGGACCATACTGGCCATCTTCCCAGAAGTCCCCTATCTTGCTCACCATTTTATCTTCAGTTCTGGGAACAGTGTCAAGGAGACAGCTGACCTTCAGTAAGAATTCCTCAAATGAATACATACACACTGAGACTGTTTCCCATATTATAAAGGAGGGTAGGGTTTACAAAGTTATCTTTTATGACAATTGTTTAATTAAGAATTAAGAATGAACATCCTTTCAAATAAGCCATAGTATAAATAATGACTAAATATTAAGGCTAGCCCCCCAAAAGTCTGTTGAACCCATGTTCTAGTTTGCTAGCTGCTAGAATGCAATATACCAGAAATGGAATGGCTTTTAAAAAGGGGAATTTAATAAGTTGCAAGTTTATAGTTTTTAAGCCGTGGAAATGTTGCAATTAAGGCAAGTCTATAGAAATGTCTGATGTAAGGGATCCAGGGAAAGACACCTTGGTTCAAGACGGCCAGTGAGGTTCAGGTTTCTCTCTCAGCTGGGAGGGCACATGGTGAACATGGCAACGTCTGTTAGCTTTCTCTCCAGGCCTCTTATTTCATGAAGCTCCCCGGGAGGCATTTTCCTTCTTCATCTCCAAGGGTCGCTGGCTGGTGGACTCTGTAGTTCTCTCTCCTGTCATAGTTCTGCAGCTCTCTCCTTGTTCTCAAGAGGGCACTCTTTGCAAAATGTTCCTCTTTTATAGGATTCCAGTAAACTAATCAAGGCCGACGTAGAATTGGGGGAGACATGTCTCCATCTAATCAAGTTTAATGCCCACAACTGATGGAGTCACATCTCCATGGAGATAACCTAATCAAGCTTCCAACCTATAGTACTGAATAGGGATTAGAAGAAACCGTTGCTCCCGCAAGATTGATTAGGATTAAAACATGGCTTTTCTAGGGTATGTAAGTCCTTTCAAACCAGCACAACCCATAAGGGCTAAAATACTGGACATCTACAACAAAAATGTTAGAAAAGCAAAAGATGAGCTAGCATTGACAAAACTGAAAATTAAATGAACCATTTTAACTTATTTAGATATGAATACATTACAGCTATCATCTATTTTTCATGTTGGCAGAAATTTTTGTGGATATTCTGAAGGGACATCAGAGCATTTTCACGAACTATAGCGATTTTTGTTCTGGGTTTTTATTGGGTGTACCTTCACTTTAAACAGGTCACTGTACCAAAAATGTAAAAGAGCAAGTACAGACCCTAAGATCAATGCTACATTTCTTGAACTTGAAAACTGTACTTAAGATTGTTACATAAGTGAATATCCCTGTTAGGAAATGTACATGATAGTATTAAATGTTCAAGGAACATGATGCATATAACCTACAATAAAGTGATCAGAAAATGGATTGATAAATAGAAAGACAGACAGATAGATTAGATATATGAATATATCAAATGACACAGCAGAAGTGGAAAAATGCTAGGACTGGTGGAATTGAGTATCTGGACAGAGATAGAGGTATCTGGAGTTCTCTGTTTGGAGTTTGTATTAGTTCTGTAAGTTTGAATGGATTAAAAAAATGAATAGAGCAATTTCCCCGAGGTATGAGGAGAAAGGAAACTGAGAAGGAGAGGGAATAAGGAGCCAGTCATAAGCAGTCGTGAGATGATGGGAAGAAGAGTTTCTCCTGTGAGCTACTAGAAAATTTCAGCTCCCAAGACAGCTTGATTCCTGTCTGGAATAGCTCTGGGTGGGTGAAAGGAAGGAGAGTCGGTGTGTAAATGATGTTGAAACTTGGGAGGGACTATATAGCTCTAATTTGAGGCTTTGTCCCTAATTTGATTTGGCATGAGTTTTTTTTAATGACTAATCTACAAGTAGGGTGAAATAAATAGCATCATTCATATCAGAAGTACCAACCAACCCTTAGGAGATATTTAGGAGACAACGCCATATTTTTCATTCTGGAGGAAAAGCTATTCTTTAAGAAAACAATTTGAATCAATTATTTTTACATGAAGTTGACAATTAAGGCAGTCAAAAATATACATTAAAATCCAAGAGATACTGCGTATGGTCTGCAGGTCTTTTTTTTTTTTTGAGAAATGAATAATGGAATAAAGAGAAGCAGCTTATTTTTACAGTTACATTTTATATCTCTAGAAAAACAACTACAACATGGTCTTGGTTTCTAAACATAGGGAAATCAGATTTTTATGAAGGTTACACAACAGAAACATGCCACCTGTTGTAGTTGCCACTATGTGCAAGTCACTCTAAAGCCTTAATTAAAACCAAACACAAATCATAAAACTTATGGTTGTGAAAAAATTATTCCAGTTGAAACATGCTTGTTAAACAACAGTATGCTCAAATAGTCTTAAAATATAATTTTCTCTTGCTGAGAATCTTAGTTCTAAAACAGCCATATAACCTACCCCTACTGAATGTCACTAAAGCCACAGAACCAAGTACCATCCCAGCCGGGCTGAGAAGCTCTGAGGTTCATGCTGATGGCAGCAAAGATTCCAACAGTTTCCATGTGCTTCAAAGGCTGCTGCTCTGTCTGTAGTGACAGAGGTGCCTGGACTTGGTAACTTTGGATATCCAGGAAAATCTCATCACAATCATCAATTTTCCATGATTTCATCAATGTCCTTGTGTCTCGCCTTCAGTTTAGTTACACTAATTCCAAACCCCAAAGAGGGGCACCCTTATAAGTCATTTAAAGAACAATTCTGTTTTGAGATTTACCTAAAAAAAGAATCTCACTATAAAGTATTTAGTTACAGGGGGAATCAGAACATGCACTTTTGCTTCTTCCAGTTCAAACCATCTTCTCTGCATCTCTTTCTCTTCCCATGTGAGAAAACTACTGGTAAGGCTTCACTTTGGAAATACCAGAATTGAGAGATATTGGTTAAACATAAAGAATTTTTAGAGAATTAATCTTGGATTTTCATCCAAACAAGCCAATATAGTCTCATAATTTTTTTTTTTAAGAAAAAAAAAGATGACTCAGCTTAGGTCGTATTTTGACTTCTTAAAAATATATCTCATGATTCTCTGAAGAGAAAGCAAAAATCAGATGAACAGGAATGATTTTTAGCTCACACAAGAATTATAAGAAAGGTTAATTTTTACATGAAATTACATCTACTTAAAAATAGATTTCTAGAACAATGTATTATTGACAGTTATGTAGGAGGATAAATGCATTTATGCAAATGTTCTTTCTCAAGCAAATTATTGAATATATTGACAGTATTGCACACTGAAAGCAATCATTTTAAAGAAACCAAATATTGTAATACAAGAGTAAAGACATCATGACTAATGTAATCTTTTACTCACTGAAATATGCATGTAACAATGTTTCCAAGGTTTATTGATGCACACTGCTGTTAAAATCAATGGCAAACATTTATGCTTTGTTATTGATTACTGTCCACAGAGAGAAAAACAGGTAGCCAATTGATAAATCTGGATTCTGTTCACACTTACGTTAATTACTGCTGGCTTACGGAAGACCTTGTACTTTGAGTACTGGTATTGGCCTTGAAAACGCTAACAAGACTGTGTTACTGGTAATAATCCAAAATGTGCAAAAATCAAGCATACCTATGGAAATGCAAATATTTTACTCCTGACCATTAATGGTTTTAATCAAACAGCTCTCCTATCTAATTTTGCTAACTGTTCATTCCTCCTGGGACATTAACTGGCTTAATGGCTATGACTGTGACATACGTTGACACCAACATCTGGTCAGAAAAAGGGACATCAATAAACTCCACTCAGTATTTCTACAGTCTCTGCCAATGCTATAAACACTGACAATGCCAAAGCATTTATTTCAATATCATATTCAAGAACATGCCTTCCTTCCACTTAGAGAAAGGCTAAAACCTGCTTCCAAACACATGGTGCTCGAAAATGCTTATTCAGTGAGGGATGCAATAAAAATGATTTGATAATAAACCAGAAAACATTTGCCAACATTTAAAATAGAATAACCTTATCATGAATGACTACTAGGAATGTCTTTCCTGTACAATGCACTGTCTGCTAATTTACATCCATTTAGAATATGTAAAATTGCTACTTTAAACAAATACTGCTATTCTAAAGAAAGTAAATTCCTAACATTATCAGTCCAGCTGTACCACATACAAAACCACATAACAGAAAAGAAATGTAGGAGAATTTAATTTGTGTAACCAAATTGGTTAAACCTGCAAATGTTTAGATTGCTAATAATTGTTCGGTGATTACATTTTAAATTACCAAGCAACAAACATACTTGCACAGTTAAAAAAACCTAATTACCCTAAAATATCTTACTAACTATTGTGTTATGTTGCATTTTTATTTCAAAATTATTTTACTGGAGATCTGATCTCAGAGTAGAGGTGAAGCACTGTGCTGGCTCTCTCCGGACCCCTCCTAGTAGAGCTGTAAGCCTGTGGGGTCTCCCAGTTTTCACACTTAGATCTACCGTTACTGCTGTCACTGATTAAGGAAAATAACCCACTTCTCCTAAAAGTGCCGAACTGCATGGAGCAAAGTAACTTCCATCCAGAACTTAAGTTTTGGTAGTTTGTGACTGCAGGACAAAGTTTTCATCCTTGAACAAGGAGCACTGAATTTCATTTCTGTTTCCAACATCCTGTTTCGCCCCTGCATGTCTGCAGTTAATATGAAAGAAAAATCCAATCACTGTTTGTAGGGACGTTCTGATACGGCACTTTCACTAAGTCTCTCAGGTGGCATGCACTCAAGTTACTCCACTCGTTCTCCATGGAGCCCTAGAGGATCATACCCAGCGGCCGTGGCACCGCGCGGACCCTCTGAGGAAGCCTTCACGGGGGGATCAGGCCCAAGGCAGGCGTCACAAATAACCCAGACGCCATCGGCATCCCAGTACAAAAGAACCCGGGCTGGGTAGGAACCTCCGCGAGCTTTTCTCACCTCCTTTCCCCTCTTCCTTCGGGCCCTGAACGTCCACGTGAGACTGCCCTGCAGTAGAGACTCCCACAGAGGAGAACTACTGAGGCTCTGGACCACTTGTCTCAACGTTCCGGAAAACCTGGACCTAAATCCCGCACGTTGCGGCAGCTCCAACACTCTTTCCTCTAGTTCTGTCTCTCCCGTTGCAGGAGTGGGCACAGCAGGATCCTAATAAGGGCTCAGGAATCCTTAAGGACCCCAAAGTTCACACGCCTCCAACCTGCTGATGACAGACGCTCAGTGCACGCAGGCTGCTGGAGGACGGAATTTTCAGTCTTCTAAAACTAACACCGCATTTGCTCAGAGAGCAGAGATGCGCACCGCAGTACGGACTTAGCATTCCCGGCCAATGTGGAAAATACAAAGCCTTCCCGAGATGCCCGTTTTTTTAGAGGCTCGTGTTTATAAAGGGCTGCTTTTCTCGCGGGCGGGGTGGCGTGGGGGAGGGAGCGGCGGGGGCGGAATTCTCATAAAAGCAAGACCTCGCTTGGCTTTGGCAAGTTTTAGTTTGGAGTAAAATCACATCCGAGTTACAAGCCACGGAAATTGGGATTTCAATGGAGATGCTCACCCGACCTTCGCGAAAGCAGCGAACTGCAGGCTCTGCAGCTCGGTCTCAAGAAAGTCCATGCCCACGTCCCCTCCGATTAATGAATGTATAAAGAATACGCGAAGGGGGAGCGAGCGCACAACGCCGACCTTTCCAGCCTCCATTCTTGTTGCTACTCCTTCGAGATGATTCAAAGCACACCTGGAAATTACAGGGGGGTCGGCTTGGCTTTTTGACACTAAAGACAAATGACCTTTGGGGAATGTATACTCACGAAAGTCGGCCCATTTGAAGAGCACGGCAATTACACGCTGCAAACTCCTTGGAGCCCCCAAAGATGAGGAAAGAAAATGGCAAATGCGTCCCAACCCGGGAGGGGAGGTCCCATCCCCGAAACAGGTTTTGTTGTGCGTGTGTGCGTGTGCGTGTGTGTGAAAGCCCCCCACAGTAGAGCCCGCCAGCCCCGGCTGCCACAACTGCCCCGGCACGCAGCCGCCGCAGCCCGCCCGGGCTTTGGGGCTGGGCGTCCGTCTGCCCGGCCCCAGCTGCAGCACCGCTTCCCGGGAGCGCAGCCGGCGAGCCGGGCCCGGGGCGCGCGGAGGGGGAGCCGTGCCCCACGCCGCCCGCTGCCCCGCCGCTACTCACCCGAGCCGGCGCCCACGGCCGGCGGCAGCGAGCTGGCCCCGGAGCGGGATCCGCGAGGGCTGCCGGGCTCCGGCCCCCGAAGACGCGGGCATGCGGCGGGGAGCTCCGTTCCCCTAGCCGTTCCCACCGAGCATCTTTCCGGGCGACCGGCCCCGGCGACTGCGAGCGGCGAGGCGAGGGCGAGCGCGCCGAGGAGGGGAGGGCGAGGCACCGCGCGCGGCTCTCCCAGCCAGCTGCCCGGGCCCGCGCGCGCGCCCCCCTCCCCGCCCGCCCGAGCGCCGCGCGCCCCCGCCCCGCGCCGCCCTCCCGCACCCCACCGCCCCGCGCCGCGCGCCCTCGCCCGCGCCCGGCCCCTCGCGGCGCGCGCCAGCCCGGGCGGCGACGGCGTCCTCCCCCGAGCGCCGGCCCCCGGGCTGCTAGCGGCGCTCTCCTTTGTTCCGCCGCGGCTGCCCGGGGGCGGGCGTGGGGGAGGCGGCGTCTGGGCGCGCCGAGGGGCGGGGGCGGCCGCGCAGGGCTTACCGCTCGGTGGGACCCCCAGGGCGAGGGAGGCACGGGGGCTGCGGGGCGCCGGGTCCCGTGGGCTGCCGGCGCCCCGCGCCTCCCCCGTTACTATGGATATCCCGTGCCCCCGCCGCCCCGCAGCCCGGCAGCTCCGCGGGCGCCCAGGTGACCAGCTCGGCGGCGGCAGCGGCGGTGGCAGCGGCCGCCGCCGCCCTCACTGCTGTGACCGCTGTCGGGGACAGGCCGAGTAGAAGGCGGTGGGGAAGGAGAGCCGAGCCCCGCTGCACCCCCGAGGCTCTGTCCCCGAGCTTCTTCTCACTAGCCTTGGAGTCTAGGACGCAGGAGAAGCCACAGGAACCCTCAGCTCGTGCGCGCTGGTGGCCCGGTCTTATGGGATTTGCTGCTCTCAGAGGGGTAGGTTAGGCGCCAGTAGAACTGTAGGGTCACAGTTCAGATTCCCAGTAAGATAATGATAATTCTCAAACGTCCTCCCTCCCCCCACCCCGCAAGTTTCCTCCAAAGCCGCCCTGATACCATTACCCGCTCCTGTCGTGAAATTCACTTTGGCTTCTCTTCAACACGGTACCAATTAAGTGCGGTACAGCTGACCTTAAATGACAAGGCTTTTCTTCACCTTTTTTTTTTAATCCCGATGTTTTTTTGTTCCCCCCTCTCTAAAAAAAGAATGTGTGGCTTACAGACTGCTTAATACCATATCATCTGAATCAGCATATCTGACAACCCACACACTTCGATTCTTTGGCATTTCAGAGTTCCATCCAAAATGAGAGTTGACCAGTTAGTCTCAAATGTGGCCACACCTGAGAACCACAGATTCCCACAGAGGATCAACAACCTGTGAAAAAAAGACCACCTGAGTGGCCTATAAAAGAGATCATATGGAAGCTCCTTTAAGAAAAAAATTTTAAGGAAATATATAGCAGTATGATGAATTCCAACCAGTACTATTAATCAACCTGTTGTTCAGAATACTTCCTAAACTTTGAAAGTAGGCATTCATTGCTTTAAAGCAAAAGAAAACAAAGATTTTTATCAGTTGCAAAACTTCAGGCACTAAACTAGAAATGCGAATCTTTTTCTTTTTTTAAAAAAATAGGTAACATTTACTGAACATCTGTGTTTGCCAGGCATCTATACATTATCTCATTTAAGTCTTACAACTCTATAAGTTAAGTTTTATTATTATCCTCACTTTACAGATGAAAAAAACAAAAGATTTCGGTTTGCAATTAGTAGTTGCAGGACAAGGTTCTCTTCCTTCAACAGGAAAACACCAAATGCCCACGTTTTGCCCAACCTCATGTCATTGTTTGCTTTTGTGCAGCTGAGATAAATATTACACCCCACGCTACGCTGCTAGCAAGCTGCAGGGCCAGGACATAAACCCAGGCGGGTCAGATTCCAGAGTGTGAGCAACTAACCCTAAGGGGAAGCATTTCTCCACCTATATAACACTTCCATGATGCTTTTTGATTTTACATCTTACAGGTATAGAATCAGGGACACACTGGACATGACCTTCACTGGTGTGCTTTTGAATGCACCTGACCTGACTACTTGAATGGGGCATATTTGGATATCTTTGTTTTTTGAGATTAGCAAATTTTCAACGGGTTTGGAAATCAGACCATTTAGTTATATTTCTCATGACATAATTCTTTTATGACTATTGTTCTGGCAACTATAATGTGCTGTCTCAAAGAGGTCTCTTTAGTAGCAATGCTCCGTACTATCATTTCTTCATTGTGTCGAAGTCTTTACTTTATGCTCTAGTCATTTGGGATCTAGGGTTTGTCTTTGTGTCTGCATCACCTCCAGAGAAAGGTGGAAATTGAATTCTTTTTTTTTTTAAACATGGGCAGGCACTGGGAATCGAACCCGGGTTCTCTGGCATGGCAGGCAGGCATTCTTGCCTGCTGAGCCACTGTGGCCCGCCTGAAATTAAGTTCTTTATTAGCATTTCTGCTTGCCTGGTAAAAACTCTTCTTGGAGAGGGAGCTGGGAGGGAAAGTCGCTGTCCATGGTGGCTATTACTGATGACCCATTCAGCACAATTAGCTCACACATTAAATATTGCAGTTCTGGAAATGAACTTCAAATGGCACTAATGAAATTTGACGATAACCCCTAGGTATGTATAGTAAAACATAAAGGTATTATCAGTGTAAGCTCCTACTGGCTGGGGTAAGAATATTTAATAATTCACAGGAGAATGCCTTTTTACTCTTTTGACACTAAAATAGCCCCTAGTCATAGTTGAAATTTTAGATATTTTTACATTCCAGAAACAGCATGAAGGATATGAGATAATCTACTCAAACTCTCTCATATTATAGGAAAAGAAATTGATGCTTGTAGAGCTTAAGTCACTTACCTAAGACCCACCCTAACTAGAGGCAGGAAAAAACCATGGTCCTTTCCATTTGTCCAGGATTCTTACCATGATACTGTGGTACCCCCATAGAATATTCCATGGCAGACTTATTTTTTTCCTTCAGTAATTTAATTTTTTTTCTAAAACATCAGCCAAGTTCCAACCTATGTCACTTAAAATATGGATAATATATAGACTTCCTGTTCTTTCACTTGGATGGGATTTACCTCTTATTGTCAATATTCTGTAATATTATAACATATTGTTTCTTGTAAAATGACACAAGTTAGATAAAAATTCACATAGTACCGATTTCCAGCTTCCCTATCTTCCCAGCGTAAAGCAAAGCATCCATTCCATTACAGGTCATCAAGAATGCAACTCTCTCCAACATTAACTACTGATTTAAGAACAGTAGTTTTACATTAGAAAGGACTAGCGTTTGGGATTACTCAATTTCCTTTAGTCTTCCTTTGTATTGAAAAGTAATTCAGAAGAAGATGTTGACTATTCCAGTCTCACAAAGTCCAAAGATGGAGGGAACTTTTCAAAGAAATATGTAAAACATGTATGCAAGGCACTTTGTACAGATGCAAACGCACAGAATTACCACGATTTAATCATCTGTTTGGAGGTAATATAATGCAATACTTATACTCCCAACTTTCGAATCAGACCTGTGGATAAAAATCACATGAAATAGTTATGTGCTCTCAAGTAAATTACTTAATCTTTTTGAGCCTCAGTGTTCCAATTTGTAAAATGAAGTGATACTAACAGGACCTCCTTCACAGAGTTATGGTTAGGATGAAATGAGATTACCCACGTGGGAGGGTGTCTTTGCTGTGTCAACTTGGCAAGGCTAAAGTCCTCATGTATTCAGTCAGACGCTAATCTAGGTATTGCTGTGAAGGTATTTTGCAGATCTGATTAACGTCCATAATCAGGTAACTTTATTAAGAGAGATTATCCTGGGTTATCTGGGTTGGCCTCATTTAATCAGTTGAAAGGCATTAGAAGGAGAACTATGGCTTCCCGGAAGAGAAAGAAATTCTAACTGTGCACATAGCTCTGGCCCCTCTCCAGGAGTTCCTGATTTCAGACTTGCCTAGCCAGTGTCCACAGCCATGTAAACCAATTCCTCATAAAGTCTTCACACACATCTCCTACTGGTTCTGCTGCTCTGGTTGAGCCCAACTGATAGATGACATAGAGCGTAAACTGCAGCATCTGGAATAATAAACCCTTCCAAAATGTTGGCTAAATTATTTTTTTAAAAGCCCCTATTGGGTTTTGAAATAGAATAGAGATAGGTACGTATTCTCTTCGGTGATAGTAATTCCAACCATGAAGGGAATTAGTCTTTTGGTACAAGTTCCAGGAAAATAAGGGAAAAGTACCAGTGGGGTTGGCTACACTATCTGGAGCTGTGAATGCAAATCTAGTAGGACTAGACTTCCTGAGGTGGGAGGACAATGAACAAAAAGGCAGACTCTCCTCTCTCAACACACCTAGGCAGGTGTGGGGCCTGACACCAGGCAGACCAGTTTTCATGGGTGAACCAAGGTAATCAAGATGTAATGCAGTTTCATTTATGATGCTGGTCTTAACCTAAAATTCCATGGTTTAGAGAACCATTTAGGGAATTTTGGGAGAAGGACCCCATTATATATTTGAGTATAAGAATGAAGTAAAAGATCTTGCCACAATCAGCTTATCTTAGTAATCAACATTATTATATCTTACAGCTTTTAGTTGGTTTAGCACAGTTTTAGATAAAGAATAAAAATAATTTAAAATTTCTATAAAAGCAGGCATGGTACAACCTACTTAAATAGAAGCTGCCTCTGTCCTTTGGGATTATAATGTCAAACTTACAAGGCTTAACACTGGAACTATCTTGCATGAGTAAACAAAGGCCAGGAAGATAGTTTCAAGTAAAATAGGATGAAAAGGTGAAAAGGAAGCAAGAGAGAGCCTTTTGACTTTATAGTCTGATACCAAGAGTCAACTGTACAGTAGACATGTTTTAAATTGTGTGTGCACATGGCATATTAGTACTGTCCCATGATCCTTTATACCATTTTAGTGTTTTTTTAAAGTAGCACTACAAAAGTACTTTTTCTCAGTATGCACAGATTTACTGAATGTCTATGATATCAAACATTGTGCCAGGTGCTGTGGGAAAGGAAGGTAGACAGAGGTGGACTCTAAGTACCTGAAACTCCTTCTCTGGGCAACTCCAGTTTATCCATATGGATTGCAATTAAAGTGTAACTTGCTCTAGGAAAATGTTTATACTTCCCATGCCCTGCGCTAGCTAAGGGCAACATTCGTTTGCTCTCACAGTAGCTTTGCATCCCTTACAATTGCATTTTATCATTCTTTTTTGCAACCACTTGTTCAGCTGTAGATCTCTTCCACACAACTCCATGAGGCTAAGGACTTGCTCATACACTCCTCTATTTATGTTCATCTCTAAATAAGCATTAGGCAAACATTTGAGTTGAGTGAATGAAAGAAAGCTTAGGACATGTTGGATTTTAGTTGCTATCTGAGTGGAAACACATAGACAGCAGGTAAAATATAAAACTGGAGCTCAGGAGAGAAGCCAGGGCAGGTGGGAGCTCTGGGACCTTATCAACTAGTCCCACATGTAGTCATAAAAGAGAGGGTCTGAGGTGAGTGCCCTGGACAACATATACATTTTCCACTTCCCACTTTGGGGTGAAACATGGCCCAGGTGGCTAGAACAGAAATATTTTACAAAGTTCCCCTGCCTTCACAAATCTCTTCAGCCATGTGAACAAGTGTCTAATAGAAAGATGTATCAGAACTAAGCTATCATAGAGAGCTTTATGGATATGGATTCTAAATCATGATATTGTCTTTCTTTACCTTCCAATATGTGGAAAGTGGGGCCTTGAAATGTACAGAAAGGAGCTGGCATGTGTTGATGGAGGGCATGGCACATGGGTGAAAGGGAGCGCATGTTATGGGGAAGCAACAGGATCGAGGATTCCAGGCCACTTGGGCGTCAGGACGGGCTCGAGCAGTGAAAGGACATGTGTGACTCTTACACAGAGCCTGCTTCTCATTAGTGAGGGGAGTGAGGCATGGACCAATTTCCAATCTCATCGATTTTTTTTTTTTTTTTTTGAGGGAGGAAGGGAAGGAAAGACAGAGAAGGAAGGAAGGATGGAAGGAAGGAAGGGAGGAAGAAAGGGAAACATTTTTAAACATTTTCTTGTTTTTTTATTATATTTTGTTTGTTTGTTTGTTTTTTACATGGGCTGGGGCCGGGAATCGAACCGGGGTCCTCCGGCACGGCAGGCAAGCACTCTTGCCCGCTGAGCCACCGCGGCCCGCCCCAATCTCATCGATTTTATGAGTTTTACTGCCCAACCATACTTTTGCTGTGGAAAATTCCCTTTGGATGGTAAATGTAAAACAATGTATAGCCTGCCTGCCAGCTGCAGGCATAGTTACAGATCTAATTGCCAAGCCAGCACAACTCAGAGTGAACAGAAAGGACTTACACTTTTTCCTGAAGGCAAGCAGGCTTGGAATCCAGGGGGAATAAACAGAAACACCGAGGCCCATCTGCCAGGAATGCTCTGCCCCAGTCTCCTGAATTAAGACCCAGGGACTTTATTTTGATGTCAACTATTCCTAGGTTGTGAGCCACAACCAGCTCCCCGAGCCACAGCTAAAATTTTCACTTACAGCCCTTGCTCACAGGCAGCCCTGAGAGGCAGTGTCAGCTATGCAGCACAGGTGCTAACACCCTCCTATCACTCTTAACTGACAGAACAGTTGTGCACAACACTCACACAAACTTTCAAGGTGAGTGGCGAGAAGAGGCTGCTCTACTAACCTGATCTGGATGTCTGTTTCACTAAGCGGCTATACAGCCCAGATTTCCCAGGACAGCCCTCTTTTCATGAGTCAGATCATGAGATGTAATGTTTGATTCACAAAACTATGGTTTAGAGCACACTGGAGACTCATAGTTGGAGTCCTCAAGAAGGTAGCAAATGTAAGGAAGTCATGGGCTCCGGGTTCATGTTTGGATCTGCCATTTACTAGTGCACCTCAGTTTCTGCATCTGTAAAATAGGGATAATTGTTCTTGAGGATGTTGTTCAAGGGCTCTGTGAGGGCACTCAGGTCGACCTCTAGCTCAATACCTGGAGCACAGTAATTATCCAAGCAGAGAATCAAGTTTATCTTCATATTAATCCAGAAGCTTCCAATGTATCAGCAGAACCAAATACCAAAGCTCATTCCCACAACACCTTCTAGTGTTTATCAACTGTGTGAGCAGCTGGAGCCAGATACCTGGAAGTAGACTGTAGCTTTTTGCATTGTAGACTCATAAAAAAGGTTTATTTTTTCCCCCACAGGATTTTGTGGAGGACAAGATAGTCTATCATTTCATGGTGTTTATTTATATCCTTATATGAATCTCCAAGCATGTGCATTAAGGGTGTGGAAATATACCAGGAATAAAGGGATAAAGAATTACATAATAAATGTTAAAACAATTTTGGGTTGGAATCATTGATTTTTAGGCTGGGAAGGAATAGTTGATACCCGCTATTTTTTTTCCTGCTTTATACCGCTCCCTCTACTTCTGGAACCAATAGCCTTGCTTTTCTTTGGGAACCCATCTCTTCCACCCTTGGCCATGAAGTGCTAGAGCATCCTAGAAGAGCTGAGTATGGATTGGACCCATCACTCAGCACAGAGATTTGTTCAGGGAGGGTAAGGCTTTGCACTCAGTTGAGTCTCCTGGGAAAGAGGAACCGTCTTTCCACTAGGTTACTGAGTCCATGAGCCTGAAGTTGTGAGGGTGCTGAGTCAAGGCCTGGAGCTTCTCCTGGGGAGAAGGTCTGTCTGAGAGGGAAGCCAGAGCAGGGGAAAGCAAGGTAGAGATGTGAGGGATTCCAGTAATAGTTTTTAAGGCCCTGGATCTAGTTATTCCTGAAACCTCTGGGCTTTAGCTCCTATGAGAGCCAATAAATCTCTTGTTCTGTTTCTGCCATTTTAAGTTGGGTTTCTGCCGCTTGTAATTGAAACCATCCTGAGTTATTCAGAAGGGAAATTCACTTGTTCCAACCTCCCATCTGATGTGTGAGTCTCCTCTACAACATCTAATGAAGGAGACGTCCAACCAAGCCTTGGAGTCATCCAGTGACAGGGAGCTCATTACCAACTGAAGAAGCCTGCTTCGCTGTTGGGACATTTACTACTACAAAGTTCTTTCTTACTGTTGTGGGTTAAATTGTGCCTCACAAAAAGGTATGTTTAAGTCTTAAGGGTTAGGACTATTCTGGAAATAGGGTCTACGCAGATGTAATTAGTTAAGATGGGGTTACGCTGGACAAGGATGACCCTAGTTGAATATGACTGGTGTCCTCATAAGAAGAGGGAAATTTGGACACAGAGACAGAAGATGTAGGCAGAAATTGGAGTTATTCTGCCACAAACCAAGGAATGCCAAGGATTATCAGTCACTGCCAGAATCTAGGAAGAGGCAGGGAATGAGCCTTTTCCAGAGCCTTCAGAGCCCATGGTCTTGCTGATACCATAATTTCAGACTTCTGAGCTGCAGAACTATGACCAATTTAATTTCTGTTGTCTCAAACTGCCCAGGTTCTGGTACTTTGCTCAGCAGCCCGAGGAAACTAATACGCTTACATTGAGTGAAAATTTCCTTTCCTAAACTTTTGTATTGGTAGCATTTATGTTGTACCCATTAGGGGCCAGGAGCCATGTGCTATGTTACAATAACAAATGTAAAATGTTTTATCTCACTTAATTCTTGCCACAATCTCATGGTACAAAAACTATTTTGGAGGCCCCTGCAGAAATCCAGGTGCGACATGACAAGGGGCTAAGGTCAGGGCTGTGGTGGTGGGATGGAGAGGGAGAGGACAGGTCAGGAGGTGGTGGAGATTCAGCATCTCAGTGGCATGGTGATTGAAAGGAGGCTGACAGCAAGAGAGAAAGCAGAGTCTAGGATGGCCTCTGGAAATCTGATCGATGGGGAGAAAACCCAGGCTGGAAGAACGTTGAGAGGGAAGATGACAGTTCAGATGGGATCAATATTCCAAGGCCATGTGATGGCTCTAAAAATGCTTTTATAACTTTAACTCAATCTGGTTCAATATTAATTAAGAAATCCTTGCCAACAGAATTGGATGCACAATAATACCAAATATTTTTAAAGCACCTACAATGTTTGCATACACTTTTAATCACACAAGTTCAGACCAGAATAATATTTTCATGTTTGTGTCTCAAGACCGTTTTCTCTCCCAGAAGGCAGAGGAGAAGAGCTAGAGAGGATGTGGCAGAGTTTCTCTGAATCCAACGTTTCAGGTCTAGGTCAAAAGAGAGACACCAAAGCGAAGCACACACTTGTGGAAGGTGTTTCTGGGAATGAGATGGAAGTAGGAAAGAAAGGAACGGACATTTCTTGAGTATACTATGCCAGGGCCTTTGCATGCATTATCTCAGCAACCCTGTGGGGTTGGTATTATTATATCAGTACCAATTTTTTTCCAGATGATGAAATTTTCTAGGCTGTTAAGTAATTTTTCCAACGTCAAACAGCACTACAATTTCATCCAATGTGTGTGGCTCCAAAACCTGTGATTTCTTCATTGTACCATGAAGAATAAATAATTAAAAGAGTTGCAAGATATGTTATAGCTTACAAAATATATTCACATGCTATCTCAATCAATCCTCATACCAACAGTCCTGCAGGTTGGTTTTATTAATGTTGCCTCTGCTTCATACATGAGGAAGCTGAGTCCCTCAGAGGCTCATTGGCCTGCTCAAGGTCCCACAGCTAGGAAGCAGCAGAAAGACAACTGGGATTCAAAATTTCTAACTCCAAGCCACACGTACTTATCGTTGACACTGCAGCTACTACAATTGTGCAAGCTGTGATGAAGTGGGGCTTTGCCAGTACGGGGACTGATAACAGCTTTGCCTTAAAAAGTTTTCTCCTTTGCCAGCCAGCGCTCAGCCTGAGGTCACGGCAGTACCTGTTGCTTTCACCTCACCGGCTCACGAGAGAACGACACCGAGGGAAACAGGAACACAGGTTCCCCGGAGTTTCTGAAGGGGCTGCTCCTTAGGAACTTGTGGCCTGGTCCCTTCCTACAGGGTGGGCCATTTGGCGGCGCTCTGAAAAGCCACCCGAGGTCTACACACCTCAGCACCCAGGCTAGAATGAGCCTGAGTCCTCTCAGGGCAAAAATGACTCTCTGGGCAGAAATAAAGGCTCTTTGGGAAGCCACATTAACTCTTTCAGGCTATTACTCTATCATTTAGTAAATTACCCCTTCTAAATGGGTCCCTAGTGGGTTTGAAGGAAGGGAATGCTCTAATTTGTATTTTCTCCCCTTCTTCTCAGCTGCTTTCAGCAATTATGACGTACACCAAGAAGCTGTTTAATTACTATTTTGTTCCAAATCGCTGGATGCTTTCATACCTTACCAAAAATGCCCCTGCAGCTCTGCTAGACAGAAAAGTGGGGGAGCAAATCAGTATGTATAATGTACGGGGTGTGGGGGCTGCAGCCCAGAGCCATCAGGGGGTGGGAAACAGGACTGAGAAGTTACCAGGGCACCAGACGTCCCCAGTTTTCAAGCTCTGAGTTAGTGGAGGGGGACAGAGACCCCCCCCCCCCAGCTCCTGGGAGCCCGGGGAGGTGGGTGAGGTGGCCAGCTGCTGTGGGAGCGCAGGGCAGGGAGTTGTGCTGTGCCATCTTGAAGGGATGATCTGCAGGTCTGATCTGAGGGGTCAGTGTCTCATGGGAGATTTGTGAGAAGGACGGTGACATTTCCTCAAGACTCTGACTTCTCACTGTCACTCAGAATGTGTGACCACTGTCAGCTGAAAGAGCTGAGAACATTTGGCTCCTGGAGGGAAACAAAAGGATCAGAGCTCCAGTTCCGAGACCACTAAGTCATTGCCCAGTAGAGTTGCTGGGGCCTAATCTCATCACCTAGTGGTGATTACAGCAATAATTCCTGGCATTGATCTAACATTTAATGTTTTTGAAGCACTTGTCCATAGATTTTCAGGGCTGGCTTCATGTGCATGCAACTAAAGCACATGGTCCTGCTCTCAGGAGGGCCAGCCCGTGCTTGGTTTCAGGCTCTGCAGTTGCTGCCTTGTGACTCTTAATCATTTTAATTTTGACTTTGCGTTTTGTAAGCAACTCTGGAGCACGCGCCGCACGTTTGGAACCTTAGCTCACACGTGATCTTGCCTCCCCGGATGAGTTTTTGGGTGCCGGCTCCCTACGCCCTGCTGCGCCGGGTCCTACCCAGCCTCCCTCTCCCAGACTCACTCCACCACCACTGCCGCTCTCGGCTTTGGTGCGGCGGCCAGGTGGAGGGGAGCTGGCCTGGATCAGCCCTTGCTCTCCTTCTATGGTGGGGAGGGCGCTGGGCACGAAGGGCTGCCCCCTCCGTGGCTTCTCGGGGTGGGTCCCGGCAGCTGCCAGCCCTGCTCCAGCCAGCAGCATCAGTGTGTGCCTGGTGGGAGAGTGGGTGGCTCGGCAGGGGCTTCCCATGTAACCCCAACCCAAACACCGACACCTGCAATCCCCTGGAGGCTGCTTGTCTCCTGCAGGTTTGGGCAACGGCCGGGCCTGTGGGAAGGTGGATTGGCTTCTCTGCCACTGGCTGGACCCCACATTTTTGTTTACATTGGGCCCTGCAAATTATGTAGCTGGCCCCGTTGTTGACATCCATTGTGATTTCCATGCAAATGAAAGAGGACAAGGACGCTGCTACTATCACATCTCCTGCCGTTACTGTCGTTGCTATTGAAGGCTGTCATTACCGCCTCTCTTCTGGGCAACGGGGAATGCACTTATCCTGTTTAATAAGCACAACAGTATGCAAGGTGGGGCTTCCATGGAGGGTGGGTAATGCCTTAGCTTTGCTGAGTTTCCATTTCCTCGTCTGTAAAATTGGTATAATTCCTACTTCACCAGGATATTGTGAGAATTTAATAAGGTGATATGGGTATAAAGAGCACTTTATTGGTTTGGAAGAAATGTTTAGATTCGCTGCTTGAGAAGAGGGATGAGACCCCATGGGCACCCTCAGGTAACAAAGAGGGCTGCGTAATTTCTGCATTTATGACAAAGACAGGGATTTGCATTGTCCCTGGAAGGAAAGTGTCAAAGAAAGAGGAGTTGGTGAGGGCAAGGGCTGTATGGGGGAAGAAAACTGTGACAGTGTGGTTTTTAGAGAACAGGAATATTGAATGGGGCTTTAAAAAATTGTTTGTGTTGGGTTTATGCTGCAAACACTCCCACCTACCCACCTTCATGAAAGTTTTCGATAAAGACTGAGTAACTGACAAATGCCTGTGTATGTAATTAGATTAATGGGGAGGATCTCAAAGTGGCATTGAGATTTGCATCCATGTTGGCACCAGGAAAACAGACGGCATGTGCAGACGCACGTGCCAGAGATGAGTGTAGAGCTGACGCCTGTTCCTAGCGCTGTTTTTCGGATCATTTCCTCTGAGTGATCACTTTCTGTTTTTAGGCCATGCACTTCTGGGCGTGGTGGTGGGCATATCAGCAGCAGAGCAGGTTCCATTTGGTTTATATTCTTCCGCAGACTCTACCAGCAGGCTCCACACACAGCTAACACTCAAATGTTGAAGATGATCAATAAGAGTCATAATTACTAAGGGAAGGAAAATTATATGGTTTTATATAATCTTTTCCAAAACACTTTGATGTACGAATCAGTCTCTCCATTCTTCTGACGAGCTACCTGAGACTCAGAGAGGCTGAGAAACTAGCCTGGGGACACACAGCTACTAAGTGGCAAAAAGGAGACATCTATCCATGTCCAATACTTTAACGTGATGCCTCCCTAGGAAATGAGACTTTTGTACATGACTAGAGGTTTGGTGTTATATAAGCCCAACCTCATGTAAATGTATATATGTATGTATTTTAAAACCTTACTGATATCAGAAGGCTAAGACACACTGATTTTAAAAGCACTCCTAAGAAACAGAAGTAGAATGGCGTGGGCGAGAACAATAACATAAGAAAATGTATACGTCACACTTCTGCTATCCCTTCAATAATTGTAGGATTGTACTGATATTAGTTATTGTCCTATTATGACACCAAAAAGGGAAAATGTACCAGTCGGAAACACCCATTGTGCAAGAAAGGACTGCCTTAGAAGTGTCTGGAAGCATGGTTCTTTCTTCAGCCAAGTCAGGTCCAAAGGAACACATGAATAATTGGCTACAGCTACCTTTAAGCAAGTGCCAACTCTCTGTGCTCGGGGTTGACACATCTCCAAACCTCAGGGAGTCGGGAATCAGCTGCCAGCAGCCAATGGGCTTCTGAGCAGTCCTAACCAGCCCAGGTGCTGATCCATCAAGCTAATTAGAGCCTGTGGGCCACAGTGAGCTGGGAAGGTAGAGGTTTTTAACTCCTTCCCAGACAGACTCTGGGCTTATCTATGCTCTTTGAACAAGGTTCTATTAATGTGGATGCAAAACCATGAAGAAAAAATGCATTTAGAGGGCCAGAAAGTAAAAAGGAGGGAGGCTGAAAGGCAATAAAAGGACATATAGTTTTGTTTTTAATAAGATGAGAGAGACTGATAAAACAAAGTGGCTCTCAAAGATTAAATGTAGATATATGTCATTCTATTTTTCTTTGTTTTGCTTAGCATAGTGTCACCAGAGAGTGGACATTCAATAAATGTTTGCTCATTTTGATGATATTTAAGGTGTAAATCATAAACAAGATGAGGAAGTAGGATAGACTCACAAAGGAACAAGATATATCGTTTGTTGGCACTGGAAATACCTTAATCATCAGGATCCCTGGAGAGCACAGGAAACAATTAGTGTTAATGGAAAATATAGAGAACATGTTGAAAGTTCAGAAAAAATGGAAAACATTTTAATTAGGAGATGAAGGAGATGGAATTCATTAGAAATAATGTCACTGCAAATTTCAGACTTATTAACCAAGGTGTAAATCAGCAAAGGAAAACCAGTGGATTTTAATAAATTTGTAGAAACTTGTAAATAGTGCATTTAAAATTAGCTTTAATCTGACAGTAAAATAAAATCTATGAAAAAAAATCAATGTATTGAAGCACACACCATTCCAAACATCTCCAATGACATGAGAGAAGCACTCTGCAATCAATTTATCAAATATTTCTAACTTTAGCATCTGATTTTGTTCTTCGTGGATTCACCCATCTCCAATGGAGCAATAATAAAATATGATTCTAAGATAGGAAATAACAAAGTCTGGTTCTTGACGAGGCGAAGTCTAAAAAATCATAGGGAATGGCAAGGCAGAACCCTGGCACAAGTCTTAAAACCCAGAGGTGGCATTTATGGAGCTGTCTGCATGGGCTCTCTGTCAACATATGGAGAATTGAGGGAAGGCTACAGGATTTCAATGACACCTTCATCACCACCATATGGAGATAAAAATCCTGAAGTATATATTTTTTAAACTGTGACATCTTATTGATGAACTTTATATTAATCACAAGATCCTGGCCAAAGTTCCCTTGGACTATTTACCATGCAACTGTTCACTGTGATTCTGGGGTTAAAAAATGGATTCATGCCTCGGCAAAGAACAGCTGTCATTGCATTGCAGAACCAAAAGAATCAAGGTGATGAAACCAAGGTGATTCTAAAGTCTTTGGGGGCCTAGAAGAAGCATATAATGCTGGAGGAAGTTTTGGATGTACTGGCTGGTTTCTTGTACTGCCCCAAGAAACTCATCTACATGTTGAGATCAGGAACACAAATCTTTCCCTAAATGTTTACAAGTAAAAGCATAGTGAGTGGTTCCTTAGGGAGAGTGGGGACACAATGCACTACCCTGAAATATAATCAATTAAGGGATCACAGTCCTTTAAACAGACTATAGCAGGTGACTTACTGTCAATAAGCCCTTGAAGGCACACGAAGTGATAATTCTACAATACCTACAGGCTTGCAAGTGTGAAGCCGCTGTAGCCCCAGTCTCTCTGAGACTGCTGGGTATGCTGGTCTGCTTATTACTATAGGGAAGTAACTTCCTTAACTCCTACCACCGTGTCCCCTCCTACCCCCGCTGTCTACGGATGGGTTCATGAGGATTATCCCCCAAAGTCTTCCGCCTAATTCATGTATTATTAGCAAAGGAAGCATATGACCTTGATCTTTTCTATCTCTCTTGCATCAGCTCTGGCCTCTCCTCACTTAATCCACCTCCAGGGAAGGTCTGAGTTCACACCTTTAGTGGGGGGACACTCTCTGCTTGTAACATCCTGCCTCCAGACCTCCATCCAAAAGCTGCTCTTTCTTCATGTTACCTCCTCCTGAAATCTTTCCCTGACGACAAACACGTAGCACGCACTTAGTACCAGGTATGCTTTTAAATGCTTGATCGTCATCAGAAGTAATTAATCCTCACCCAGAGGATCCTGTAGAGCAGGTACTACTAGAACCTCTGTTTTAGAGATGGAGAAACTCAAAGACTGAGGGTTTAGGAAATTTGCTTAACTTCACCTACAGTAAGCGGCAGAGCTGAGATTATGAACACAGCAGTCTGGTTGCAGAGCATGTGTTGTTCACCCCTGTTCTGAGCATACTGACCCCGAGACCTAGCCAGATGCCTGTCCTGGGGTCTTCCCAGCCAGCAGCCTGAGCATGTGGCTAGCAGAGAACGAAGCCCCTGCATGCGGTCATGTGCTTACCCTGCGCGCTTTCTATGCTCTCTGCCTCCAATATAAGCCTTCAACACTCAGCCCGGCTGCCACGCTCTCCCTGACCCTGCTCCCCAAGGCTGCGGTGGGTGTACTTTCTGTTGTCCACACTGTGCTTTTCTCTGTTAGAGCACGTATCACACCGTGGGGCCACTTACCACGCTGACTCCCACATTAATCTGTGAACTCTTTGAAGGCAGGAACGGTCTCAGATGGAAATTACACAGAGCCTCGCTTAATAAATAAACCTGTTGCTTAATAAATATTTATCTGTTGGATGGACAGAAAGACTGATGGGTGGACACAGGTGCTGAGAAATATCCAGTTTTCAACTGCTATGCCCATCAGATTAAGTACAAAAGATATTTCATCACAAATCCTGGGAGAGTCATGACGAATGTTTAGCTCCAGTTCAGAAAAAAGCAAGACTATTTATAGCTTACAAGCTCAACACCAAATGACCTGGACTTAATTTTTCCCCACAGCTTAGGTTTGTAGAACTCTAGGTTGGAAAGGCCTTGGAGATCATTTGGTCCAGGCATTGCAAAGTGGTAGCTTAGAGATATGCTTATTTGACACAGTATTATTATTAATTTTCTTTTTATTAGGATACTGTTAGAGAGGACTTTTACTCTTTATTCTCTACATTCTCCACCATGTCCTAGCACTTCACTCATTTATATCACCCTCCTAATGGTTCAAGGCATATGAGTATGAAATGCCTAATTTCGTCCAATTAACGTTTGTGGCCCCTTTACAACAAAGGTCTGCAAATCTCTACTTGCCGTCTTCAGAGCTCCCGTGAACTCCTTCTAATCAGGGGCTCATCTGGCCCTCTCCTGAAATGTCAAGGTGATCAAAGACCTCAGGCTTGCTAATTCAGTCCCCGGCCTCCATCAGAGACTGTCGCTGTATACCCCTCCTGGATTTTCAGGACGGCACATCCTGGCCCTCCTCCTGTTTCTCTTGCCACTCCTTCTCTATCACCTTTGCCGACCGCTCCTCTTGCCTTCCATCTCCAACTGCTGGCTGCCCCAAGGTGCAGCTCTTGGCCTGATCGATTATTTTTGCTTTTTAAGTTTTAATTTTGAAATAATTTCTGACACAGCAAAATTGCAAACATAATACAAAAATAATACAGACAACTTCAGTATAATCCCTGCCCAGATGTCCAGTTTACCAACTTGAACAGTTTGACAGATTTGTTACATCATTCCATCTACCTGTCTGTCTGTCTGCCTCATCTAATCAATGTCTATCATATATCCATCCACCATTTCCTAAACATCTGAGAGTAGGGTGGATACATCATGCTTCTTTCCCACTGAAAACTTCCATGTACATTTCCTAAGAACAGGTATATCAATTAAGCAACCACACTAACTAAAATGATCAAGTTCAAGAAATTTAACATTGATATAAAGCATACAGTCTATATTCCAATTTTTTCAATTGTTCCAATAATGTCCTTTTGGGCATTTTCTTCTCATTATTAGATCCAATTCAGGATCATGTAATGCATTTCTCATTGTCTCCTCCGTCTCTCTCTTTTTAAAATCATGGTAACATATGTACAAATAAAATTTCCCATCTCAAACACGTCCAGCGTACAAGTCAGTGGCATTAATCACAACCACAGCGCTGTGCCACCATAACCACCGTCCATTACTGAAACTTTTCCATCAGCCCAAAGAGCATCCCTGTTGTGCATTAACTCTCCACTCCCCTCCATCCGCCTGGGTGGGCTGCGCTCTACTTTTCTCTCTATGAATTTGCATATTCTAGTTGTTTCATATAAGTGGAATCATAAAATATCTATGCTTTTGTGTCTAGCTTATTGAATGCAGCATGATATCTTCCAAGTTCATCCATGATGCAGTATGTATCAGAACTTTTTAAAGGGTGAATAATGTTCCCCTGTGTATTCACCGTATTTTATTTAGCCATTCATCTGTTGATGGGGACTTAGGTTGCTTCCACCTATTCGCTATTGTGAATAATGCTGATATGATTGTTGGTGTGCAAATGTCTATCCTGAGTCCTTGTTTTCAAGTATATTGAGTATATGCCTACCAGTGGGATTGCTGCGTCAGATGGTAGTTCTGCATTCAACTGTTTCAGAAACTGCCAAACTGTTTTCCACAGTGAGTGTCTGCATCATTTTACATTCCCACCAACAAGGCATGAAGCTTCCTATTTCTGTGCATCCTTGCCAGCACTTCTTAGTTTCTGTTTTCTAAATAACAGCCTTTCGTTAATTAATAAAAAAACAAAAACAAAAACAAAAAAAACAGCCTTTCAAGTGGTTGTGAGATCTATCTCATCGAGGTTTTGACTTGCTTTTCTCTAACTGCTAATGACATTGAGCATTTTTATGTGTGTTTATTGGTCATTTGTATATCTTCTTTGGAGAAATGTCTATTCAAGTCCGTTTCTCATTTTAAAATTGGGTTATTAGTCTTTTGCTGTTGAGTTGTAGGATTTCTTTATATATTCTGGATATTAAATTATTTCTGGATATATGGTTCCTAAATATATTCTCTCATTCTGTTGGTTGATTTTTTCCTCTTTCTTGATAATGTTCTTTAGTGCATGAAAGTTTTAAATTTTGATGAAGCCCAATTTTTCTATTTTCTATTTGCTGCTCATGCTTTTGGTGTAAAATAGAAGAAGTCATAGTCTAATACAAAATCCTGAAGATGATTCCTTGTTCTTTTCTAAGGGTTTTATAGTTTTATCCCTTATATTAAGGTGGTTGATCCATTTGGAGTTAATTTTTAATATAGTGTGAGATAGGGGTCCACATTCATCCCAAAATTCATGTGGATATCCAGTTTATAAAACACTATTTGTTGAAGAGACTATCCTTTCACCTTTGAGTAGACTTGGCACCCTTGTCAAAAATCACCTGGCCATGGATGTGTGGTTTCTTTCTCTTCTTTTGATATTTGTGTTTAATTAGAGAAGATTTTTTAAAATCAAATAAGGGTGATGGATTTCTTCAAATGCTTTTTCTTCATGAATTGATACAATGATGTGGCTTTTTCCCCCATGCATTCTATTAAGGTAGTATATTACATTGGTTGTTTTTCTTATGTTGAACCACCCTTGCATTCCTGGGATAAATTCCATTTGGTTATGATGTATAATGGTTTTAATGTGCTGTTGGAGTCATTTGACAGTATTTTTGTTGAGGATTTTTGCATCTGTGTTCATAGGAGTATTGTTCCGTAAATTCTCTTTTCATGATATCTTTTTCTGTCTTCGGTATGGGTGATAACAGCCTCATAGAATGAGTTAGGAAGTGTTCCCTTCTCTTGATTTTTTTCAGAAGACTTTGACAAGGATTGGTGTTTGCTCTTCTTAGAATGTTTGGTAAAATTTACCAGTGAAGCCATCTGGTCTATGACTTTTCTTTGTCGGGAAGTTTTTGATTACTGATTCAATCTCTTTACTTTTTTCTTGGTCTGTTGAGATCTCCTATTTCTTTTTTAGTTAATTTAGGTAATTTGTATCTTTCTAGGAATTTATCCACTTCAGCTAGATTCTCCAATTTGTTGGCATATGATAGTTCATAATATCCTTTTATAATCTTTTTATTTCTGTAAAGTCAGTGGTAATATCTCCCATTTATTTCTGATTTTTGTTATTTGCATTCTTTCTATTTTGTCTTTGGCAGCCTGAAGATTTGCTAGCCTTACAGATCTTTCCAAAGAACCAACATTTGGTTTTGTTGATTCTCTCTATTGTTTTTCAATTCTCTCCTTCATTTATCTCCACTCTAATGATTATTATATCTTTCTTTCTGCTCTCTTTGAGTTTAGTTTGCTCTTCTTTTGGTAGTTCCTCCAGATGTGAGGTTTTATTCTTTTTTAATTTAAGTATTTAGAGTTATCAACTTCCTTCTGAGCACTATCTTTGCTGCATTCAATACATTTTGGTATGTTATATTTTTGTTTTCATTTGTCTCAAAATATTTCCTAATTTCCCTTATGATTTCTTACTTGACACTTTGGTTGTTGAAGAGTGTGTTGGTTAATTTCCAAAAAGTTGTGAATTTTCCAATTTTCTCTCTGTTACTGACATCTAGCTTTATTCCATTATGGTTAGAGAAGATATATCTCTTAATATTTTAAAATTTATTGAGCCTTATTTTGTGATCTAACATATGGTCTATCCTTGACTATGACCCCTGTGTACTACAGAAGAATGTGTTGTTTGCTGCTTTTGAACGAAGTGCACTATATATGCTAATTAAGTCTAGTTGGCTTATGGTACCATTCAAGTCTTTTATTTTTTATTGATCTTCTGTCTAGATGTTCTACCCATTATTGAAAGTGATGTATTGATGTAGAACCATCTATTAATGTAGAACCATCTATTTTTCCCTTCAAATCTGTCATTGTTTGCTTCACATATTTTGGAGTTTTGTGGTTAGGTGTATATATATTTATAATCATTATATCTTCTTGATGAATTGATCATTTTATCAATGTATGGTATCTTTGTCTATTTTAAAATGTTTTTTTTTTAACTTAAAGTCTATTTTGTCTGACATTAATATAGCCAAACTTGCTCTCTTTTGCTTATTATTTGCCTGGAATATTTTTCATCCTTTTACTTTCAACCTCCTTGTGTTTTTGAATTTAAGATGAGTCTCTTGTAAATGGTATATAATTGGGCAATGTTTTAAATAAAAATTATTTCCACCAGATCTGTACTTTCCAACTAGAGATTAAACCATTTACATTCAAAATACTGATAATTCAGGATCTACTTTTGTCATTTTGCTCTTTGTTTTTGTAGGTCTTATTTTTCTTCCCACCTCAATTCTTCCATTACTGCCTATTTTTGCATTTAGTTGAATTTTTTTAATGAACCCTTTAGAATCTCTTCTCATTTATATCTGTGCATACTTTTCATATATCTTTTTTTTGTTTACCTGGGAGATTAAATTTGACATCCTAAATCTATACCAATCCTGTTTGATTTGATACCAATAGTACACACAAACCCCTCCATTCCCCACCTTTGTGTTGTTCTTGTCACATATTATATATTTATACATTGCATGTCCAAAACCATAGATTTATCACTACTTTTAATGCATTTGCAGTTTGGAACCTGTAAAAAGTAAAAAAAGGTGGAGTTACAGTCCAAAAATACAATACTGCTGGCATTTATATTTATCCATGTAGTTAACTTTACTGTAGATATTTATCTCTTCATGGTCCTTTGATCTACTGTCTTGTATCCTTTCCTTTCAGTCTGAAGAATTCCCTTTAGCATTTCTTGTAGGACTGGTCTAGTGGTGACAAACCACCTCAGATTTTGTTTATATTTGAATATTTTAATCTCACCCTCATTTTTAAAAGACGTTGTTTCCAGATACAGAATTCTTGGTTGGCAGTTTCCCATAATTTCTGATAAGAAATTGATTATTAATGTTACTGAGGTTCCCCTGTACGTGATACACTGTTTCTCTTGTGGCTTTCAGGGTTCTGTCTTGTCTTTGGCATTCAACAGTTTGATTACGTGGGGCTGTTTGAATTTGTCCTGTTTGGAGTTAGTTGAACTTTTTGAATGTGTATCTTAATGTCTTTCATTCAATTTGGAAAGTTTTCAGCAAGAATTTCTTTTTCTTTCTTTCTTTTTCTTTTTTTTTTTTTTTTTGCATGGGTAGGCAATCAGGAATCGATCCCTGGTCTCTGGCATGATAGGCAAGAACTCTGCTAATGAGCCCCTGTCACACTGCCCCAAGAATTTCTTTTAATATTCTTCTGTCTCTTTCATCTCCATCTGGGCTTCTGTAATTCTCATATTGGTATGCTTGATATTGTCCTACAAGTCTCTTGGGCCTTTCTTCACTGTTCTTCATTCTTTTTTGTCTCTCTTCAGAGACATGATTTCATTAACATATCAACAAGTTCATGGATTCTTTTTCTGCCAGCTCTAATCTGTTGCTGGACCCCTCTGTGGAATTTTTTAAAAATTTAGTTACTGCAGTCTTCAGCTCCAGTATTTCTGTTTGGTTATTTTTCATGATTTTTGTCTCATTTTTGAAAACTTTTTTGTTCATCTATCATTTTTCTGATTTCCTTTAGTTCTTTGTCCATGTTTGGTTTACCTCTTTGATCATATTTAAGGCAATTTTTATAAAAAGTCTTTTTATTTAAGGCCAAAGACTGGCATTTCTTGTTGATAGTTTCTAATGCTTTCCCTATCTCCTTTGTATGGGCAATTATTTCCTATAGCTTTGCATGTCTTGTCATCCTGTGTTTCATACTGGACATTATAATGTTTTAATGTGTTATATGGAATTTAGTCACTGAGATTCTGTTCCTTAAGCCTGTATCCAGCTAGTGTTGTGACTGAGAGTTCTTTGAATGCCAGGAGCTAACAAAAAGAAAAGAATAGACTTTTCACAGCCTTTGCTGACTGTCTCATGTGATTGCTGTCCTTCAGAACTTAGCTATCTAACAGTAGGTCTAAAGGACAGCCCAAGGTGAAAGTGTAGTATCCTCCAGGTTTCTTTCTGAGCACAATTCCTGTCCTGGGTACATGACATAACCTTAGAAATTCCCTTATTGCAGGGATCCTACTGTTCCCCTTTCCCTTAGGAATGAGTCTTTAATCCTGGTCACAGGTGCTATAATGTACATCTTAAATCTGGTAAGCCTTTACCGGGCAGACCCAATTGGATTTATTTCTTCCACAGTATTAACTACCCTATGGGATGCTTCTAAGTGATGGGCAAGGTCTGGGATGGTGAGCCTGAGATGATTGTCTGCTTAAGTCCTTTAGAATGCCACCAGGCAATTGATACAGCTATCCATGCATCTTGATATGTGCCTAAGGGTATTTCACTACCTCCAGAATTGAGACCAGGGACCTGCATTGGGGCTGCAGGCTGGCTCTGCATCAAGCAGGGGAGGGGTTCAATGAGGGACAGCAAAGGTACCAAGTGATTTTTCCACCACTTTTTCCAATAGATTTATTATTATTATTATTAATTATTATTATTATTATTAATTATTATTATTATTATTAAAGTTTTTTGGGGGGGGTGGTGTTGGTGCATAATCTTGGAATTGAACCCAGGTCTCCCTCATGAAAGGTGAGCATTTTACCACTGAACCACCCATGCACCCTTCTTATTATTGTTTTTAAATTATAAAGGTTGTAGGTTTACAGAAAAACATGTAAAAAATACAGCATTCCCATATTTCCCCTTATCACTGACACTTTTCTGTAGTGTGGTACTTTTGTTACAGTAGAAGAAAGAATATTAAAATGGTACTATTAGTAGAGTCCATAGTTTATATTAAGTGTATTTTCCCCATGTATCACCCATTGCTGACAACTTGCATTGGTGTCATACATTTGAGTGTTATTGAAAGAACACTCTTTTATTTGTACTATTAACCACAGTTCACCTTTCATGGGTGTTATACAGTCCCATGTTTTATCTTCTAGCTTTCATCGTAATAATATAAACAATGCCAAACTTCCCCTTTCAACCACATTCACATACATTTAACCCAGACTGCTAATTATACTCACAATGATGTGCTACCCTTGCCACCAACTATTTCCAAAACTTTACAATCAGTTTAAAGAGAAATTTTGCACAAATTATGTATCAGTTCCTCTTTCTCTAGTCCCGATCTTTCCTCTGATAATCTATATTCTAGATTCTAACTCTATAAGTTTGCTTATTATAATTAGTTCATGTCAGTGAGATCATACAATATTTGCCCTTTTGTGTGTGGCTTATTTCACTTAGCAAAATGTCCTCAAGGTTCATCTATGTTTTGCATGCATCAGGACTTCATTCCTTTTTACAACTGAATAATATTTGTGGATATGTGTGTGTGTGTGTGTGTGTGTGTGTGTGTGTGTGTGTGTGTGTGTGTGTGTATATATATATATACATACACCATGTTTTGTTTATCCATTCATTGGTTGATGGACACTTGGATTGCTTCCCTCTTTTGGCAACTGTTAATAATGCTGCTATGAACATCAGTGTGAAAATATCTGTTCAAGTCTCTGCTTTCAATTCTTCTGGGTATATTCCTAATAATGGGATTGCCTGGTAAGGGTAATTTTATATTTACCTTCCTAAGGAACTGCCAAACTCTCTTCTGTAGTGGCTGCATCATTTTACATTCCCACCAGAAATGAATGAACATTCCCAGTTCCCCACATACATTCTAAAACACTTATAATTCTGTTTTTTTTAAATATAAACATTTTTTTTCATGGGCAGCCTCCGGGAATCGTCTCCAGCACACCAGTGAAAATTCTGCCACTGAGCCAATGATGCATCCCCTGAAACCATTTTAATGGGTGTGAAATGATATCTCATTGTGGTTTTGAGTTCCATTTCCCTGATACCTAAGTGTTGTTTATCATCTTTTCCTGTGCTTTTTAGCCATTTGTATTTCCTCTCTGGAAAAATGTCTATTCAAGTCTTTTGACCATTTTTAAATTGGGTTGCTTGTCTCTTGTTGTCGAGTTGTAAGATTTCTGTGCATATTCTGGATATTAAACTCTTATCAGATATATGGTTATCAGATATTTTCTCTCATTCTGTTGGTCTTTTTTTCACCTTAGCAACAAAGTCTTTTGATGCACAAAAGTTTTCAGTTTTGAGGAGATCCCATTTATCTATTACTTCTTTTATTGCTTAGGCTTTGGGTGTAAAGTCTATGAAACCATTGTCTAACATGAGACACTGAAGGTTCTTCCCTACATTATCTTCTAAGAGTTTTATAGTCCTGACTCTTCTTTTTGTAATAGTCCCGACTCTTATATTTAGGTCTTTGATCAATTTTAAGTCAATTATTGTAAAAGGTGTGAGGTAAGTGACCTCTTTCATTCTTTTGCATATGGATATCTAGTTCTCTCAACATCATTTGATGAAGACACTATTCTGTCCATATTGAGGGAACTTGGAAGCTTAGTCAAAAATCAATTGGTCATAGGTGTGAGGGTCTATTTCTGAACTCTCAATTCGATTCCATTCATCAATATATCTATCCTTGTGCCAGTACCATGCTGTTTGAGCACTATTGCTTTGCAATAAAGCTTTAGAATGAAGTGTGAGTCCTCCAACTTCATTCTACTTTTTCAAGATGTTTTCGGCTATTCAGTTCTCCTTATGCTTCAGAATAAATCTGATAATTGGCTATTCCATTTCTGCAAAGTAGGCTCTTGGAATTTCTATTAGGATTGCATTGAATCTGTAAATCAATTTGGGTAAAATTGACATCTTAATGATAATTATTCTTCTAGTCCATGAACACAGAAGATCTTTCCATGAATTTAGGTCTTTGATTTCTTTTTAGCAATGTTTTATAGTTGTCTGTGTACAAGTCTTTCACACCTTTGGTTACATTTATTCCTAAATAAATTGATTCCTTTAGTTGCTATTGTAAATGGAATGTTTACCTTGATTTCTTCCTTAGATGGCTCAGTACTAGTGTATAGAAACATGACTCATTTTTGCATGTTGATCTTGTATTCCACAACTGCTGCATTCATTTACTAGCTGTAGTAACTTTGTTGTTTATTTTTGGGGATTTTCTATATATTGGATCATGTCATCTGTAAGTAGTGAAAATTTTACTTCTTCCTTTCCAGTTTGGATGTCTTTTATTTATTTTTCTTGCCTAACTGCTCTAGCTAGAACTTCTAGTACAATATTGAGTCAAAGTGGTGAGGGGGGACATCCTTGTCTCGTTCCAGATGTTAGAGAGAAAGCTTTCAGTCTTTCACCATTGAATATAATGTCACCTTTGATTTTTTCATATATATCCTTTATCTTGAGGAAGTTTCCTTCTATTTCTATCTTCCTATGTATTTTTATCAAGAAAATATACTGGATTTTGTCAAATGCATTTTCTGCATCTATCAAGATGATCATGTGGGTTTTTCCCCTTTGATTCATTAATGTGATAGATCACATTAATTGATTTTCTTATGCTGTGTCACCTTTGTATACCTGGGATAAAATCCACTTGATCATGGGGTATAATTCTTCTAAGTGCTGTTGGATTTAATTTTGAAATTATTTTGTTGAGGATCTTTGCATCTATATTCGTTAGAGAAACTGGTCTGTGATTTTCTTTTCTTGTAATATCTTCATTTGTCTTTGATATTAAGGTGATGTTGGCTTCATAGAATGAATTAGGTAGTATTCCCTCCTTTTCAATTTTTTAGAAAAGTCTGTGCAGGATTGGTATTAATTCTGCTTGGAATGATTGGTTGAATTCACTTCTGAAGCTATCTTGTCCTTGGCTTTTCTTTGTTGGAAGATTTTTGATTACTGATTCAATCTCTTTGCTTGTGACTGGTCTGTTGAGATCTTCTGTTTCATCCAGAGTCAGTAGATTGTTAGTGTGTTCTTAGTAATTTGTCCATTTCATCCAGGTTGTCTAATTGCCTGGCATACAATTGTTCATTGTATCCTATTATGATCCTTTTTATTTCTGTGGGGCCAGAAGTAAAGTCCCCCCTTTCGTTTCTGATTTTATTTATTTGCATCTTTTCTCTCTATTTCTTTGTCCATCACCTAAGGGTTTGTCAATTTTATTGGCTTTTCAAAGAACCAACTTTTTCTTTTGTTAATTCTATCATTTTCTTATTTTCAATTTAGTTTGTTTCTTCTCTAATCCCTCTGTTATTTCTTTTCTCCTGCTCACTTTGGAACTAGTTTGCTGTTCTTTTTCTATTTCCACTAGCGTGCAGTTCTTTGGTTTTTAGTTCTTCCTTCTTTTTGGGGGGTGGTGGTGGTGGTGCATGGTTCAGGACTCAAACCTGGATTTCCTGCATGGAAGGAGAGCATTCTACCACTAAACCACCCATATACCCTCTTCTTTTTTTAATGTAATCATTATGAGCTATAAATTTCCCTCTCAGCACTGCCTTCAGTGCATCCACAAGTTTTGATGTGTTGTGTTCTTATTTTCATTTGTGTTGAGATATTTACTAATTTCCTTTGCAATTTCTTCTTTGACCCATTGATTGTTTACGAGAGCATTATTTAGCCTCCATATGACTGTGGATTTTACAGTTCTCAACCTGTTACTGATTTCCAGCTTCATTCTATTATGATCAGTAAAGATGCTTTTTGTACATTCAATCAATTTAAATTCATTGAGACTTGATTTGTGTCTCAACATGTGATCTATCCTGGACCATGAGCCATGTGGACTTGAGAAGAATGCATAGCCTGTTTTTGGGGTGCAGTGCTCTGTAAACGTTTCTTAGGTCAAATTCATTAATCATATTAATCAAGTTCTCTGTTTCCTTATCAATCCTCTGTCTAGATGTTCTATCTATTGATGATAGGGGTACACTGAAGTCTCCAACTATTATTGTAGAAACATCTGTCATTTGCCTCATGCATTTTGGGGCACCGTGGTTAGGTGCATAAATATTCATGATTGCTATTTATTTTGGTGGATTGCTCCTTTTATTAATATATAACGTCCTTCTTTGACTTTTACAACAGCTTCTGACAAATATTTGTATAGTTACTCCAGCTCTTTTTTTTTTCTGTTTTCGTATATTTTAAAAACATTTTCTTTGCTTACCCTGAGGTTTATATTACATAACCTACATTTTCTTTTTCTTTTCTTTTTTTTTTTTGCAGGGGGTGGGTGTTGCATGGTCTGGAAATCAAACCCGGCTCTCTTGCATGGAAGGCGTAACCTGCATGTTAACCTACTAATTTGAAGAGTTACAACTTGGCTTCAGTAGATACTCTGATCCCATATCCCTCTCTTTCTCCCTTAATGTTGTTTTTGTCCACACATTATCAGGAAATATGTCTTTTCTTGTTCAATTGTATTATGATTCTTACAGGAATTAAATAGCAAAGTTGTATGTTGAAGATATAGTACTATTGGGTTTTGCATTTACCCTTTTAATTAGTCTTACTGATGAGCTTCATTTCTTCACATTACTCCAAGGTACTGTCTTCTTTCTTCTCCTTTCAGCCTGCAGAAATCTCTTTAGTATTCTTGTAGGGCTGGTTTCTTGTTGACGAACTCTCTCAGTTTCTGTTTATCTGTGAATATTTTAAACTTCTGCTGTATAAAGAATTTTTGGCTGGCGGCTTTTCTCTTTCAACACCTTAAATATATCATATCATTACCTTCTTGTGTCCATGGTTTCTAATGAGAAATTGGCACTTAGTCTTATTGAGGATCCTTTGATTCTGAGAAATCACTTTTATCTTCCTGGTTTCAGAACTCTTCATCTTTGGCATTTGACACTGATTAGTATGTACCTTAGAGTAGGTCTGCTAGGATTTATTCCATTTGGAGTATGAACATGTATATTTATGTCTTTCATAAAAGTTGGGAAATTTTGAACCATTATTTCCTCAAATATTCTTTTTACTCCTTTTCCCTTCTCTTCTCTTTCTGGGGCACCTATGACATGTATGTCTGTACACTTTGTGCTGTCACTCAAATCCCTGAGACACCGCTCAATTGTTTCTGCTCTTTTCATTATGTGTTCTTCTGACTGTATTTGGTTGTCCTGTTTCTAGTTCGCTGCTTTTTCTTCTGTCCAGTCGAATGCTGTATGTCTTTAGTGTATTTTTAATCTCTACTACTGTGCCTTTCATCTCCATAATCACTATTATGTTTCTTTTCATATTTTCAAATTTTTCTTTATGCTCACACATTTTCTTCTTAATATCTTTTAGCCCTTAAAGCATATTTTCCTTCATTTTCTTGAATTGATTTTGGAAATTAGTGAATATCTTTGACTGGTTGCTCCAACTTTGAGTCACCTCTGAAGTTTTAATTCGTTCCCTTGATGGGGCCATATCTTTCTTTTATTAATATGGCTTATAATTTTTTTTCTGATGTCTAGGTGATTATCTGATTATCATGATGAGTTAACTCTGAAGGTCTGTTGTCCCCTCTTGTTTAGGGTTTTATTGTCGATTTGGCTTTGTTTTAAGGCTCTTCTTTGATGCTTGGTTGAAATTATTCTAGACCTTTAGCAAAGCCTGAGTTTAACCATTCAGAGTTTCTCAGCACTTCTTCATCTGGGTCTTGCCCTCTCACAATTTTTAAAATTACAGTTTTTTTTGTGCAAATGTTTCACCTCCAGAGAAAGCTTCATTTCCTCTGTTATTTCCCTGGGAATCTTGGTATGTTCTGTTTGTTTTTGTGCAGTATATTCTCTCCAGCTTCTATGATTTTTAAAAATTCTCTCCTTCATTCCGTGCCCCATTCTCTTTACAATTTTCATTTCTGTGAACAATCCTGTCTTATAGAAGTTCTGTGTACCTCCCCCCACCCCTTTTTTGTGAGTGTGAGGCTTTTCTGCCTCTGGTTTCCTCTCCATTAGGCATCCCACTCCAGGGAGCCAGATGGGGTCAATCCATAAAGGTCAGACATTCGGAAAAGTCTGTTTTGCATTTGGGTGGTCCAGGCAACAGAAATTGGATAGAGTCAGGATACAGCAGTTCTTGCCAGCGGGTCTACCATGGTCTCTCTTTCTCCCTGTTCCAGCCTGTGGGCCCTTTTGTGCACAGCACGCTGCATGGCTCAGTGGCTCATGTTCTGCCTTAGTCTCTGCAGACGTGGGACCCGGAACGGGACATGCATGGGGTTTTAACTCACTGCTGTGAGTGACTGCATAATCCCTGTCTGGGGCGGCAGGTATCTGGGCCGTGCTGCCTCTGAGTCACTCCCAAGCTGTGCGGACTGAGGGAGTGGGAGGGGACTGCACCGCGGATGCAGGACAGAAATTTCCTGATGTTTTTCTTTTTCTTTGGTCAGCATTTGTAGAGTCCTTCTCCAGTTCTACCAACCTCTAGAATTCTAAGCAAGTGGGATTTGTCTTTTTATTCACTAAATCCCTGGGGAGACTTTCTCATGGCATGTCTTACATTGTCAGGTTGAGATCATCATCCTCTGCCAACTGATTTTTGCAAGTTTGCTAAGTTCACTCAACAAGGGAAGAATAGTCTCTTCCACACATGGCACTGGACAACTGTGCAGAGCTGCAGCCTTGTCCATGGGTGAAAGAGAGTGTCTGAGTGTAAAGAAAGCAGATTGTAGGGGAGCCTTTTGTCTTGGGACAGACCCGGGACCAAGCTGGGTGAGCTTGGGGGGTCTCTTGATACTCTCGGAAAGAAAACTCAGAGCTCCCCAGGTAGAGCAGATTGAATTATGTAGTCCCCCCCAAACAACAACAATACACACACGTTCTGAATCTCCATACCTGCGGGTGTTAAGCCATTGTAAATACGACTTCTTAAGAGACTATTTTTAGTAAGAGTGTGGTGCGGCTGAGTGAGAGTGGCCCTTAACTGGGTTACTGGACTCCTCTATATGCAGAAGAAATTCCTACCTTTTTTTTTTTTTTAACATGGGCAGGCACCAGGAAACAAACCTGGGTCTCCAGCATAGCAGGCAAGAACTCTGCCTGCTGAGCCACTGTGGTCCAATTCTCACCATTTTTAAGTGGCTTTTTCTTGATTTTGTGTGCACCCAGTACCGCAATCCTTTAACTTTTTCTTAGAACTTTAAGAAAGTTGATTCTGCGTGGTTTTGCTTTGTGTTTTAAACTTCTAAGGGGGAACAGAACCCTGGAGCATTGTGCTCACTCATCTTGGTGGCATCGCCCTTCATCTCGTAGGTTCCTCGCACCCCCGCAGTGATCTCTAACAGTCTTTTGGCTTTGAATGCTGTCAACAGGCTGACATCTCAGTGAACACCGCCTGTCCGTTTATGTGTGTAAGGCTTATGTCAAACTTAATGTGTCTAAAAACAAACTCCTGATTTCACTCCAAACCTGCTTCCCTTACAGTCTTCTTCATGTCACTTAATGTTAACTCCGTCCTTCTAGCTGTGCAGGCCAAAATCTGTGGGATCTTCCCTCACTGCTCCTTTCTATCATACCCCACATCTAAAGCCTTAGTAAGCACTTCTCTACCCAAATCCTTTAGTGTCTCCCAGTTCCTTCAGAGTAAATATATATATGAAGTCTCTACAACGGTCTACAAGTTTCTTAATATCCCATCCCTTGTCAGTACTCACACGCTTACCTTTTGTTCTCTGACTTCTTTTCCTTCCACTCTCCTGCTCATTCACCATGATTTCAGCCACACTGGCCTCCCTGCTGTTCACTGAGCTCTCCAAGCAAGCCCCCACCTCAGAGTCTTTGCACTTGCTGTTCCCTCTGCCGGGAACAAGCCCACATTCCCCCATCTTCCAGTCATCTGCACGTTCCCTCATTCTTTCATGACTGCTCAAATGTTCATCTTATCACGGAGGCTATCCTTCACCACCCCATTTAAAAAGGACTCCGTTACCCCAGGATTCTTTATCCTTTCTTTCTGCTTTCTTTTTCTCTAAATCACTTTATCAGCCTCTAACACACTCTATTTTTACTCATTCACTTTGTTTACTGTCTGTCTCTCCTCACGGCAACATGAGCTCCATGACGGCAGATAGTCTTGCCTGTCTCGTTCACTGGTCTATCCTCAGCATGAGAATAACGTTTGGAATACAGCAGGAGCTGAAGGAACATACTCAGTACAAATGGGTGGATGAAATTTATAAATGAGGCAATTACTTTTCCAACAAAGACACTGAAGGTCAGTGAAGTCAAGTAACTTACCAAAACCACACAGTTACGGATTGGCAGGATCAGCTTTCCTATCTCCCCTTTATTTGGGGGTTGCATCTTGATGCAATGTCAGTCTGTTGCACATGCACCAAGCAAGGCTGTGGTTGAGGTGAAGGGAATCTCTGGAGCCCTTTCACCAGCTCTGAGGATCTCCATTTCCTGCCTTTCCACTTAATACCCCTCCACCATTCCATATCCTGGATACGTCCTGGCTAGACAATTTGATGTGTTTGCTAAGTGTTCTGAACTCTCAGAGGAAAGTTCTTCATATCACTCTTCCATTATTCAGGAAGTAATAAAGGCTACAGTCATAATATATAGTAAAAAAGAATGATTCACTGCTGAGCCATTGAGCCTCTGGGAATAATCCAGCATTTAGAGTAGACCGTCAGCTACGATAAGTCATGATGATGTCACAGAGGCATGTACGAATACCTCAGTGGGTTGATTTAAAAGAATATCACAATTAAATCAGTTTACCACTGAGCACTCTTCTGTCTCCAGAAGAGCTGCTCTCCATTCTGACAGCAACGTTTAAGGTAAGGGGATAAAAGGAGGTGGCAAGAGGCAGCACTCTACTCAACATACTCCATGAATGAAGAAATGATTTCAAGTTGCTACAGAGCAAATAAACATCAGTTGCACGGAAATGTTCGGAAAAAGGTCAAGCATGTTTGAAAATTTACCAAACAGGTCAGAAACAGTGTTTTGAAAATGGAATTACAGTCGGATGTTAGGCATGAGAAATAGATGAGGGCTCTCTGGGGTGATAGTGAATATATTTAATTAAAAAGTGACAGTATGGGCCATCAGCAGTCAGCACAGGCTTGAAAATGCCTAGTGGTTGGATGTGGCTAAAATAGCTCGGATGCCCTTAACCTCTATGACCCTCAGCTTGGTTTCTTCACCACAGGATGAGTTCCCACCATATATTTCTCAGTGTTACTGTCGTCGTTAACTGACTGCTACATATTAGTTTCTTGATAATAATAGGAAACCTTCGTATGTTCTATTTATATACAGGGTTTGGCAAATGCTAATTTACTAATCCCAAGATACATCATTATTGCCATCTACAGATAGACAAATTGAGGTAGAGGTTAAATAACCTTCTCAGTGTCATTTTTAGACCCAAGAATTCTGGATCCCAGGGGCTCCAAACCCATCCTGCACTACCCCCAGTGAACATCAGGGCCCTCTCCTTATCTCTGTGCTCCAGAGGGCCCCGGGTCCCTGTAATCCCCAATGTTATACTGATTCCAAGTCCAAGTTACAGGAAAATTGAGAGTGCATCAATGTCTGGCACAGAGTGATTTAGTTCTTCTCTGTATGTCTGCTCAATCGCATGAAGTGAGGAAAGAACAAACAGTGAAATTTATTTTAAAAAGGTATAATCTCAAGTTTGGAAGGCTTTTGTTTTCTTTTTTATCTGTACCAACTGAGTTACTATAAGCATTCAGAGTGGAGAGTTACTTATCCCGGTTAACGAATTGCATGATAAAAATGTACTAGAGCTCCAGTATTAGCAAGTCATGCCTGTCTGGACATCAGTTAGTAAAGCAAATCCTGCCTAAACAAAAGAGGAAGGGAATTGAAAGAACGAAAAGGGAAGGAGAGAGAACGAACATTTGCTGGGGCATCACACTTGGTGCCTGACCTTCATTATTTCATTTGATTCTCATAACAATTCAATTACTCAACAAACACTTATGGATTGCCAGACCCCATGAGAGGTGCTGGGCTTACAACATCAAGCAAATTGTGGTCCTTACTTTTTAAAGTAAAATGGAGAAAGAAAACAAGCAGAGAAGCTGTTAGCGCTCATGCTGTCCTTTGACATGAGTCAACACAGGCAATGGAATGATGCTGTGCAGGACATGTCCACCGTCCCGTGGGCAAGTGCTCCTTTCTGCCTTGGCAGCTGCTTTCTGAACTAGGCAACACCATCTTGATCCCCTCACAGAGAAGGGAGTGAACTGGGTCGATGAGGGAGAGCCTCTCCTTAGGAATTACATTTGGAATCAGGGAGAGAACTAGGCATGTGGTCATGGGAACACAAACGGAGAAGGTATTCAAAACAGTCATGGAGGAGAGGGATGCTGGCGGACTAAGTGCAAGCAAAAGCACTAAGTAAAGAGACGCGCCAAGGCAGAGGGGCTCTTCAGTAGTGCAGGAGGAAGTCCCTGGGTAGCAGGAAGAAAAACTGCTTCGGCAAGGACACAGCATGTGCTAACTAATATATGTACCACAAGTGCATCAAGATTTGTAGTATTTCTGGTTATTTTCATTAATATATTCCTGAATCAAAGGGTATGCACATTTTAAAGCACAAAGATAGCATGATTTCCCAGTCCCTTCAGTGGTATATGAGAGAATCTATTTCAGCTCATTGTACCAAAGATCATAATTTAAAAAGTTTTGGTCAACCAAATAAGAAAAGGTAGAAGTGTCAACTAAAAATTAATTTTCTTATTTACATGCGAATTTTTCATATGTTATTGGGTATTTGTATTTCTTCTTTTGTGAATTGAGCCTGTTCATGTATTTTGTCTATTTTTTCTAAGGGGGCATTTGTATTTCTCTTATTGATTTATAAGAACTCTTTATAAAACAGGACTAGTGCTCACTGACATATTCTGAAAATACTTCCATACGCTTAGTCTGTCTTTTAATTTTTATTTGAGGCACAGAAGTTTTAGTTTTTCAAGAAGTCATACTTATTGATCATTTCCTTTGTAATTTATTTCAAAGGCTCTTTTGCTTAGAAAATTGTTTTCCTTCTTTCAAGATCAGGAAAACACTCGGCTCTTTTTTTTTTCCCTCTGGTTTTGTTTTTCTTCTTATTCCAATTTTCAAAACATGTTTTCATTCTTATATTTAATGATGTTCACTTAGAATTTATTTTTGTATATTTTCATCTTCACGAAGGAAAATTTTGTACAAAAAGAGGACACAGGATTGTGTTGATCTATTCTAAGAAGACCTAAGCTAAGTTAATGTCTGTTTCCTGGTAGAGTCAATCATCAATGGCTTCTAATAACTAACGCAATGAATTGAACATAAATAGACCCATTTAAGCACATAATAAGGGGGAGCATGTGACCAAGGGCAGGACACCATCGTTTGTGTGCACTGAACAGCGCTCACTCTCCTAAATGGAAATTATGGTTACTGAATAAGAATAACTCAACATACTTAAACTCTTACAAGGAGCCAGAAACCCTTAATTCCTAAGCTCCATCTGTGCTGATTTACAATGAGATACTTAAAATCTGTACCTTCTTGACCCCAACACCCACTTCTCAATTGCTTGTCTTTCAAATCTACCTAATTAGATTTCTTTAAAAAGAGAACGCTTTGCCATTTGAGGGAATTTTTTCTTTTCGTTTTTCGTTTGCACTTATTTAAGACCCAGGGCACCTTTAACTTCAGATTTTCAAAGGGTGTCTTTCAAAGTGCGACGGTTGAATGGAAGTGGTATGATTGGTGAAGTCCTTGGCTACATCTCTAAAAATATGCAGTGTGAGGGTATATGAGATAAAGGCAAATTGTGAAGAGAGCAAAAGGCAGGGGCACACTCTAAAGAGTTACCGACCTCTAGGTATTTCCATTTTAGCAATGAGACATATCAGGGATTGGAGAAAGTCCATTAACTTAATATCAAATTCCCTGAAAGTGCTGCATAATACAGTAATTATCACATCATTTTTTCCAATGTAATGGATAGATCATGGGCATTCAGTAATAGTAAATTACATTAAGATGTAATGGAAGTATTTTTCTCAAATGATTTCTATTAATCCTGTTTTGGGAGGTATTTCTATGCCAAAACATTTTAATTTGACAGGCTTTGGGAGTATTTCAGATTTGGTATCATATTTTGCTTGTTTTACAGAGATGAAGGTAGAAACCTCTGCTATTTTCACCACTTATGGACACTCCAAACTTCCAAAGATATAAAAAAATAACCTGGACAAACAAAACTATCACAAATGGAATAGACTCAGTGGAGTGAGCCATGTTTTTAAAATTAAGATAGATAAAACTGTAACTACAACTTACTTAGGGGAACCTATATTATTTTTTGGAATATGCGACCCATTTTGAAAGCAAGTAAAAAGAAAACATAAATCAATGCTTCAAGAGGATTTGTAGTAGTTCACTGTTTACTAAATTTGATGTTTTACTAACTGGACCATGTGTCCTTCAATATGGCATTAAAAAGAAATACCTTGTTTGATTCTCCATGGTAAGCTGGAAACTATACCAGGGAGTAAACTCCTTGTTTAGACACTTCTCAAAATCTCTTCTTGCCAGGTATATGCCTTTCCTGGGAGCAGGGAATCATAGTCTGCCCGATAAGATGCTTAGGAGAATCCCCAAGGCAGTGAATTTTTAACTCTCAAAAATGAATTCTCTCAGTGGAGTACTCTTTTCCAAAGAAATCACATAAAAATTCTAAAATTCCTGGTTAATATAGGGTGGAAGTTCTGGAGATACTTTCTCAATCTGTTTTCCCTGTTGCTTAGATGGGCTTGTGCCCAAGTGATGTTGGCAGAAACCCAGAGCTCTGTGGAACACAGTTTGAAAACTACCTTGTTAAGGGTTTGGCATGTAGAAAGATTGAAGTCATCTTACCTAGTAGGTCTTATGATCCTATCTGACTTTATAAAATAAGAATCCCAGGAGGTGTCCCCGCAAGGAAGAGAAAGGGAACTATATTGTGATTCCAGTGGATTTCTGGCAGACAGCGATTTCTGATGCCCACATACAGTCTTTTCCATTAGGGAGGGACAAATTAGTTTTAGAAACTAACTGGAGGACATATACGCCAGTTTCTCTAGGGAGCACTGAGTATTCCACAAATTATACTGTGAAGCACCTGCTTCTGCTTTTATTTTCATAACTGTTGTACCAATATTATATTTGTAATATAATGGCCACTTTTGCTTACTGGTTTTGCTTACTAAACTTCAGGGGCCATGCATTTTTCATTTTTATATCTCTACTGCCTATCCCAGTAGCTGGATAAAAGCAGCCAACATTTGCTGAGCACTTATCAAGTACCAGATACTTGTTCTACATAGTTTGCATATGGTATTTTAATCAGTCCTCACATAACCTAATGAAGTGGATTCTATTGTCAGCATCTTATTTCGTAGATGAGAAAACTGAGACACAGAGATGTTGAATAGCCTAGCCTGAGGTCATGCACCTAAGAAGTGGAGGAGTAGAGGAGCTGGATTTCAAACCCAGGTACCTGCTTTTCCTACTATGCCATATAATGCCATTCAGCAATGTTTTTGAAGACTCCTCATATGTCAGACAGTGTTCTGGGTGCTGAGGATATGTAGTGACCAAAATAAAACACTTCTTGTCAAATTTATAAGGTGCTCTTAAATGTGTGTATAGTAAATATTTATAAAATGAATGAATTAATGAGGCTATTTTTCTATTGTTACTGACTAAGTCTCAGGGAGCCAAGGAAATCTTTCAAGGTAGCACAGCTAGTTGGTGGCATTGCCTAACTAAAACTCAGTTCTGTAATCGCTAATATTATACCCTCAAGTCGATTTATCTAAATTATCCAGAGCAGTCCACATCACTGGATTGGTTCTATTTTCAGAAGATTCTTATGGAAAGAGATTTCACGACTTTGGTGTTGCCTCTAATCAAATGCATGCCTGTACCAAGTCGATCACTTCTTGTTTGACTCTCTGTGCTGTATGATTCCCTTAAAAGAACCTTTAATATATGCATCACTATGACTCAGGTGCTAGATGGATGAACGAGAGTCACAGTATAATGCATACCGGGAAACGTAGTGCAAAATCACCATGTTTGTCTATCTACTCTGTTTTAGCTTTCCTTCACTCATAGGGGAATAAAGCCTTTCTGTTCATTCAGATTTTTTGAAGAAAGAACTTTCAGATATGTTACAAAGACTGGGCATCTAGGTCTGAATAAAGCTGCCAGATGTTGGTTGAGGGTGAATGTGGAGATGTCACTACTCCAAAAGCCAAGAGTATTACTGGGCACCCATAACATTCAACAAGTCCTGACCCACTTAGCACCTTCTTGCAACCAGAAATAGCTGGAGTTGGCTGACTTGGCAATTAACTCTCTCTAGAGGAATATCTTCAAACCACCGATTACAATGACTATCTTCTACCTGAAAATTTGCTGTCACAACACTTAAACACTTAGTAAATTCCACAAGTGTTAGAGAGCAATTCCTTTGGCTCGTAGAAATTGTGGGTAGAAACAAGTTAACACAAACTTAAACAAGATCAGTGTGTCTATATAATTTATTTGGCTATTGTAGAGATACAAAAATTTATTGCTAGGTTTTGTTAAAAGAATTTCTTCCTTTTCCCATCCTTTCTTCTCTTTCTTTCTTTTTTTTCAATTCCCTCCCTTCCCCCTCCTTCCTTCCATCTTTTCTTCACACCTACCTTCACACTTTCTATTTATTCAACAAACATTTAGGGAAACCTTACCATATGTCAGACATATGTCATATGCCCAACATAGCAACCAAAATACCAAGATAAAAAATCAGCAATTCCTACCCTCAAAAACTTCACAGTCTAAAGGATTGCAAAGCTACCTGACAATGGAGGCTACAGGCTCTTTCCATGATATCAGGGTCAAAGGAAGCACCTTAGATCTGGCATGGATTCCTTGGCTTTCCTTTTTTTTTTCCTTCCTTTTTTGTATGCTGTATGGCAGGGTCACATTTCATTATTTTTCCATGTGAATATTCTGCTATTGCAGCACCACTTGTTGAATTTTTTGTGTGTTTGTTTGTTTTGCTTGTTTGTTTTATGGGAAGTGCATGGACTGGGAATCAAACCCAGGACTCTGGCATGGCAGGGGAGAATTCTACCACAGAACTACCCTCACCCCCTCTCCTCTTCTTTTTTGTCACTGTCTTTTCCACCTGAAAAGACATATTACAATGTTATATTGTTTCAGGCAGCTCAGTGTGCTTTCTACAGACGCCATCAGTTATAATCACAGTCTAATGATGTTTTAGAGGAAATGCTTGACCCTTCAGGAGCCATTTCTTTATATAGGGCACACCACCCCACTCCCATCATACCATAACTAATTCTACCTTCTGACAGAGGGGTAAGCGTGTGGGATAAACTAGAAGAGTTATTAGATGGCTCACTTGGATCCATTCGCCTACTTTGGCATGCTTAGGTCGAAGCTATTGAATGAAAATGTTCACTGACAAAATTAATTTGAGGAAAATTATAAACAAAGAGAATTTCCATCCATAGAGATGGTGGCTAGAAGAATTAATTCGAAGGGATTTTTCTTTGGACATTTAATAGAACACTATTCTTCCAGAGAGCTTTAAGTCCTGGAATTGAATAAATTCCACAGTCTCAGCCAAATTTCTGTTCTTTTCAGAATGGATCTTAAACGCAAAACATCTGTGGAAAAAAAATATTTTCTTTCTACCGCCTTAAGCAAATGTGAGGACTGTCTGCGCCTAAAATTTTTATTACTTCAAGATGTCGACGAGAAAACTAAGATTCAGTTACTTCTTTCCACACATTCAGAATTACTCTGCAATTGCTTAGTGCTTATATAGTTGCCCTCAAGTGACATCTCTATTGGAGAGCTGTATTTTTCATTATTTAGAGTTTTCTCTGATTTTATTTTATGAAGTTAATATTTAATAATACCACATCACTAGAGGCATCTTTTGGCAACTTTAAAATACACTCATTTCATCCCTTTGCACAACTTAAGCCTTTTAGCACTCTCAATGTAAGGGAAGCTATCTACTTTTTAATGAGTGCGTTTCGAGCCTTTTTTCATAATTGGCATTCTTTTAGGTTTTCCTTTGGCAATAGAAATCTCTGTTCCCTGAACATTGAGTCTAATTATTCTATCAGAAAGATAAACATAACTATGTCACTGCATAAGAAAAGGAATTAAGTTGGTGTAACTATCTCTTGAGATCTTAACATGAATATTGTTTACACACATAAGTATGTTTTGATTTATTTGTGGGCCTTTGTGTAAAAATAGAAAATTTTTAGAAATTCACAGAAAAACATGCTGCTGCTTCTTGTCTTTAATAGTCAATGCCCTGAGTGTGCTGGTTCTTAAGAGAGAATCCAAAGGGGATCTTCAGTACCAAAAGATGATATACTTGTGCGAGAGAGGCTTTGATTTCATTTTTGGCCAATTATAAAACAAATGTAGTTGATAAACCCAGTTTCTTAAAGGTTTAGTTTCAAAGACTTTTGTTCTGTAATTCACACACACATGCAAAAAACATACCTCCTACCGGAATCAAGTAGGCACATTATAAATGCCTTCCCTACGGTTCTCAAATCTTGAAGCATAAGGGAATAAAAGGGAATTTGTAGAACACACTTTCTGGACAGCTGATAAAAAAGTGATTATTGATCACTTCATCAGTGCCCCTAGCCACAAACCAATATATGAAAAATATTTTTTTCTCCACCTTTAACTTTGACAACCAGGAAAGGTAGGACCATCTCTATGGCACTAGAAGTGCTTGAGCTAAAAAGGGTAGTAGCGGCTGACAGAGTTATTATTTAGTTCCCTAGACAATAGCCAATTCTCATTTTTCATCTTCCCTATTTTTCCCTAAGACAATTATTTTCTTCTAATGCCTCCCATCTCCTTGTCTTTTTTTCCCCTGCTCTTAATATCCTTGGGAGACACCAAAGAAGTAATTCATAGCTGTGCACACTAAAAATCGGTTTATGTTCTTCCTTTTTGTTCAATTCCCACTTGGGCTGCAGACAAATGGCAAACATTATAGCAAATGGAGGTTTGGTATGGGGTGCCCCTAACTTAGATGCCATCTATACCCAGAATCTCTAATTTCTGCCATTCTTTTCTCAGCACAGGAGCAAAAGGAAGAGGCAAGGACCTATTTAAAGCAGGGAGGAGAAGATAAGCCATCATTACAGTGCTTAGATATCATGTAGCTGCTAACTTTTTGGAAAGCCTGTGACATAATTTCAAGATCAAAGGAGCCAGGATTCCTTCCATATTGCTACTTTTCACAGTACCAACTGGTAACCTTCCACTGGCTAATTGCAGTGCCATTTAAAATATTTATTTATTTCTATGTTCAATAAAGCAGACAATACAAGTTTCAAGAATGTAATTCTTTCCTTAGGGGAGACTCTCTTTCTCTTTCCCTCTTTTTCTATTTCCTTCTATACATAAAGACTATATTTGCTCTTGAGCATACATACTAACTCCAAGTGGTTTTTGTGTATTGATTTTAGAAACCCAAGTAGCTTCCCCCAAACCACTCTCTTTCCCTCTCTATTTTGACGTCCATTGACCAATTTCACCTCATTCTTGTATGCCATTAACCCAAGACACATTGCATATAATGCAAATGTTGAATTAGCATAGTTTATTTTGTTTTGAGGTCTTGCAATCCCTCCTGCTAATTCCTAGGTTGCCTTATGCTGTCAGAAGAAAATTTCCTTCTATAAGAAAGGGTTAAGAATTATTGGAAAAGAATTCAGTATCAAGACTTGTTCCTTAATCAACTGATTTTATAGCTTCCATCACATTGGGAAACTACCCTCTCCCCCAAACTGAGACATTTATTTTGAAATAGATAATCAAATAATAGTGCAGACTAATTTCCATAGTTTAACGAATAGCATGACAAACTACATTATCTGCTAATGCAAATGCTGAGCTTGGTCCACGAACAATTAAATATGCAAAGTCCAGACACAGGCACAGGAGACAAAAAAAGTGATTGCTTAAAATTTTCCAAACCTAAGTGACTTATAACACACAAAATATGACCCATTATGTTCAGTTGATACTTTCTTTGTTAAGAGTAATGATCTATGGCAGAATGGCAAAACGTAGAACTCCACAGCTGAAGTTTTCTGCACAAGAGCAAGAAAGAGGACATTTCTTAAACTATTCTGTCTGGAGGAGACATTTAATGGCTATTATTGTTAATTGTAACAATCTGAAACTAATTGGCTTAAAATAAAGCAGCAGAAAAAAATGATGGTGAGATTGGGATATAGCCAGGGAGAAATGAAAATGTGTACTCAACTATTTAACAATGATGCTTTAAAGTATAACTTAATCTTGATATTTTATTCTTAAACTACAAATTTGTTCACTACGTCAACTCTTCAGGTGACTCATCACATCCCATCTTCAAGTTAACCCTCAAATTTTTATTTCCAGTCCTCTCTTCTCCTTTTTTGTGAGGCAGTTTTATTGAGATGTATACACATACGGTACAATCCATCTAAAACATACAATCGGTGGCTTTTATCACAGGGTTGTGCATTCATCACTAAATCAATTTTAAGACATTTTCATTACTCCAAAAAAGAAAAGTCCTGCACCCCTTAGCCATCACCTCTTAATCCCTCTGTCCTTCCACAGCCTTCTATAGCCACTAATCTGATTTTGTCTCTATAAATTTTTTATATTTACATTTTATATAAATGGAATCTTACAATATATAATATTTTGTGTGTAGTTTCTTCCACTTGGCATAATGTTTTTAAATTATTGTATATTTTTTTTAATTAGAGAAGTGCTAGGTTTACAGAAATGTCATGTAAAACATACAATGTTCCCATATGCCCCCTATTATAGACACTTTGCTTTAGTGTAGCACCTCTGTTACAACTGATGAAAGAAAATTAAAATATTACTGTTAACTATAGTTCATAGTTAACACATTAGGTGGATTTTTCCCATTTAAACCCTATTATTAACATCTTATAATAGTGTCATACATTGGTTATAATTCATGAAAGAACATTCTTTTATTTGTACGATTAATCAAGCCCATCACCCACAAGGGGGTTCACTGTGTTATAAAGTCCCATGTTTTCCATTCTACCTTTCCTCTGATAATTTACAGGACCCAAAACTTCCCCTTTCAACCACATTCACCTAATTCAGTACTTTAATTACATTCACAATAATGTGCTACCATTACCACTATCCATTTGCAAACCTTTACAGTCAATCTAAACAGAAATTGTGCACAAATTAAGCATAATCTCCCCATTCTCTACCCGCAATTTATCCCCCTGGTAACCCACATTCTAGATGATGACTCTTGTGTTATATATATATCATATTTTGTCTATGCATTCACAGTCAATGGACACAGGTTGCTGCCATCTTTCGGTAATTGTGACTAATGCCACTATGAACATTGGCGTGCAAATATATGTTTGAGTCCCTGCTTTCAATTTCTCTGGGTACATACCTAGTAGTGGGATTGTCGGATCATGTGTCAATTCTATACTTAGCTTCCTGAGGAACTGCCAAACTGTCTTTCGCAGTGCTTTTCACCATTTCATATTCTCACCAGTAGTGAATGAATGTTGAAAGAATGTTCCTCTTTCTCCACATCCTCTCCACACCCTTAGTTTTTTTTTTTTTTTTTTAAATACTGGCCATTCTAGTAGGTATGAAATGATATTTCATTGTGGTTTTGATTTGCATTTCCCTAATAACTAATGATGTTGAGCATCTTTTCATGTGCTTTTTAGCCATTTGTATTTCCACTTTGGAAAAATGTCTATACAAGTCCTTTGCCCATTTTTAATTGGTTATATGTATTTTTATTATTGAATTGTAGGATTCCTTTATATATTCTGGATATTAAACCCTTAGCAGATATTTCTTTCCAAACATTTTCACCCATTCTATTGGTCATCTTTTCACTTTCTTGACAAAGTGCTTTGAAGTATAAAAGTTTTTAATTTTGAGGAGCTCTCATTCAACGGTTTTTTCTTTCATTGCTTGTGCTTTGGGTATAAAGTCTGAAAAACCATTGCTGACCATAAGATCTTGAAGATGTCTCCTACATTTCCTTCTAGGAGTTTCATAGTCCTGGCTCTTATATGTAGGTCTTTGATCCACTTTGAGTTAATTTTTGTATAAGGTGTGATATAGAGGTCCTCTTTCATTCTTTTTCATATGGGTAGCCACTTCTTCCAGCACCATTTGTTGGGAACTGTTCTCTCCCAATTGAGTGGTTTAAGCATTGTCAAAAATCAATTGGTCATAGGTGCGAGGATCTATTTCTGAGTTCTTGGACCCCATTGTATTGGAGTCAATATATGTATTTTTGTGCCAGTATCATGCTGTTATGACTACTGCAGCTTTGTAATATACTTTAGAGTTACAAAATATGAGTCTTTTAATTTCATTCTTTTTCAAGATGCTTTTGACTATTTGGGGTCCCTTAACTTTCCATGTAAATTTGATAACTGCTTTTCCATTTTTTGCAAAGTAGGCTGTGGGAAGTTTGATTGGGAGTGTGTTGAATCTGTAAGTCAATTTGGGGAGAATTGATATCTTAGTTATATTAAGTTTCTCAATCCATGAACATGGAATTTCTTTCCATTTATTTAGGTCTTTAATTTCTTTTAGCAATGTTTTGTAGTTTTCTGTGTGCAAGTCCTTTACATCCTTGGTTCAATTTATTCCTAGAAATTTTATTATTTTAATTGCTACTGTAAATGGAATGTTCTTCCTCAGATGACTTCTTATTAGCATGTAGATCAAATACAAGTTGATCTTGTATCCCACTGCTTTTCTGAATTCATTTAACAGCTCTTCTAGCTTTGGGGTAGATTTTTTTGGGCCTTCTAGGGATCATGTCATCTGTAAATAATGAAATTTTTACTTCTTCCTTTCCAATTTAGAGGAATTTTATTTCTTTTTCTTCTTTAACTGCTCTGGCTAGAACTTTCAGAATAATAATACAGGTGACAGTGGACATCTTGTCTTGTTCCAGATGTTAGAGGATGGGTCTTTCACCACTGAGTGCAATGTTAGCTGTGTTTTTCAAATATACCCTTTATCATGCTGAGGAAATTTCCTTCTTTTCTTATCTTTCTAAGTGTTTTTTCAAGAAAGGATGCTGGATTTTGTCAAATGCCTTTTCTGCATCTATCAAGATCATGTGTTTTTCCCCTTCTTTTGTTAATGTGGTGTATTATATCAATTGATTTTCTTATGTTGAACCACCCTTGCATACCCTGGGATAAAACCCACTTGGCCATGGTGTCTAATTCTTTCAATGTGTTATTGAATTTGACTTTCAAGTATTTTGTTGATGATTTTTGCATCTTACATTCATTAGAGAAATTGGTTGTAAATTTCTCTTCTTGCAGTATTTTTATCTGGCTTTGGAATTAGGGTGATGCTGGCTTCATAGAATAAGTACGGTAATGTTCCCTCCCCTTCAATGTTTTAGAAGAACTTGAGCAGGGTTGTTATTAATTCTTCTTGGAATGATTGGTAAAATTCAACTGTGAAGCCATCTGGTCCTGGGCTTTTTTTTTGGTGGTATGTTTTTGAAGACAGATTCGATTTTTTTGGTGGTATGTTTTTGATGACTTATTCCAACAGATATAATTCATCTGTTGAGGTCTTACAGTTTGTCTAGAGTCAATGTAGGTTGTTTGTGGTTTCTAGGAATGTGTCCATTTCATCTAGGTTGTCTCATTGCCTGCCATACAATTGTTCATTATGTCCTTCTTTTTCTTTGGGTCAGTAGGAAAGTTCCCCTTTCATTTCTGATTTTGTTTGCATCTTTTCTATGTCTTTGTCCATGTAGCTAAGGGTTTGTCAATTTTGTTGATTTTTCAGAGAACCAACATTTTCTTTTGTTAATTCTATTGTTTTCTTATTCTCAATTTAATTCATTTCTGCTCTAATCTTTGTTATTTCTTTTCTTCTGCTCTCTTTGGGTTTAGTTGGCTGTTCTTTTCCTAGATGATCCAGGTGGGTTGTTAGTTCTTTGAGTTTAACTCTTTCTTCTTTCTAAAATTTGGGCATTTAGGGCTATACATTTCCCTCTCAGCACTGCTTTTGGTGCATCCAGTAAGTTTGGAACTGTTATGTTTTCTTTTATCTTGAGATATTAATTGATTTGCCTTGAAATTTCTTCTTTGGCCCACCATTGTTTGAGTGCATTTTAACCTCCATATGTTGTGAATTTTCCAGTTGTCTGCCTGTTATTGATACCCAGCTCATTCCATTGTGGTTAGAGAAAGTGCTTTGTATAATTTCAATCAACTTAAATTTATTGAGAATTGTTGGTGACCCAAGATGGTCTCTTCTGGACAATGATCCACGTGCAGTAGAGAGGAATGCACATCCTGGTGTTTTGGTGTGCAATGTTCTATATATGTCTGTTAGGTCTAGTTCATTTAGCATATTATTCAAAATCTCTGTTTCTTTATCCTCTGTCAAGAAGTTCTATCTATGATGATGGTGGTATACTGAAGTCTCCCTCTATTATTGTAGAGACATCTTTTTCTTATTTCAGCTTTGCCAGTGTTTGCCTCATGTATTTTGGGGCACATGGTTAGGTGCATAAATATTTATTATTCTTATTTCTTCTTGGTGGATTGCCCCTTTTATTAATATATAGTGTCCTTCTTTATCTTGCATTTAAAGTCTTCTTTGTCTGATATTTGTATAGCTACCTTGCTCTTTTTTTTGGTTATTGTTTGTGTGGAATGTATTTTTCCAAACTTTCACTTTCAATTTATTTGTGTCTTGGGTCTAAGGTGAGTCTCTCAGAGACAGCACATAATTGGATCACACTTTTTTTTTTTAAATCCATTCTGCCAATCTGTGGTGATCATCTGGGGAGTTTTAATACATTAAAGTCTAATGCTATTACTGTAAAGGCAGTACTTATTTCAGCCATTTTGTCCTTTGTTCTTTTGTATGTCATATCTTATTTTTGTCTCTTTTTTTTAACTTTTATAGTTACCCTTACTGATGATCTGAAATTCTATACTCTACTCCAGCCTCTTTCTCCTTTCATTTTCTTTCAGCCTGCCGAACTCCCTTTGGTATTTCTTGTAGGGTAGGTCTCTTGTTGATGAACTCTTTCTGTTTCTGTTTATCTGTGAATATTTAAAGCCTTCCTCATTTTTTAAGGACAGTTTGGCCAGATAAATAATTCTTGGCTGGCAGGTTTTCCTTTCAAGACCCTAAGTATATCACACCACTCTCTCGTCAGCTCCATGGTTTATGGTAGGAAGTCGGTACTTAGTCTTATTGTGGTCGCCTTGCATATGACAACTTACTTTTCTCTTGTTGCTTTCAATGTTCTTAATCTTATGCATTTGATATTCTGTTTAGAATGTGTCATGGAGTAGGTCTATTAGAATGTATTCTATTTGGAGTACATTGCACTTCTTGGAGATGGATATTTATGCCTTTCAGAAGAATTGAGGAAATTTTTAGCCATTATTTCCTCAAAAATTCTTTTTGCCCCTTTTTCCTTCTCTTCTTCTGGTATACCCATAGCATAGCATAAATATTTGTGTGTTTTGTGCTGCTATTCAAATCCCTGAGAACCTGTTCAATTTTTTCCTTCTTTTTTCTATCTGTTCTTCTGACTTAGATTTCAATTGCCCTGTGTTCTGGATCACTGATTCTTTCTTCTGCCTGTTCAAATCTGCTGTTATATGCCTGTTGTGTATTTTTAATCTCTTCTATTGTGTCTTTCATTTCTAAAAGTTCTGCTATGTTTCTTTTTCATACTTTCAAATTATTCTTTATCTTCACCCAGTTTCTCCTTAATATCCCTTATCTCTTAAGCCATATTTTCCTTCATTTCCTTGAATTGATTTAGGAGATTTATTTGAACGGGATTGGTTAGTTGTTTCAAGTTCTGTGTCTTTTCCAAAGTTTTAATTTGTTCTTTTGACTGGGCCACATCATCCTGTTTCTTTGTATGGCTTGTAATTTTTTTGCCGATGTCTGATTATCTTGATGAGTTTACTCTGGAGTCAGTTTCTCTCTCTTGCCTAGGGGTTTATTGTTGATTTGCTTTGTGTTAAGGGTCTTCTTTGGTATTTGGTTCAACTTCTTCTAGACTTTTAGAATTGTGCATGTTTAACTGATCAAATTTTTCCAACTCTTCTTCTTCTGATTCTTGCCCTGGATATGTGGTACAACTTTTAAGATTGCACTATTTGTTCAATTGCTTCACTCCCAGGAGATAGCTTCCTTTCTTCTGTTTCTTATCCAGGAATCTTGATCTATTGTGTTTGGTTTTGTTTAGCCTCTACAATATTTTACACTCCTTTTGTTGCATCTCGGTGATTTTGCCTGGTAGGAAAACTCTGGGAGGAGGGGCAACCCAGAAAGAATTTTCTCAAGTCAGTATTTCCCAGCCAAAACATGTCCAGAGACCCATGAATGGGGCCCAGACCAGCTCCAAAGAGCCCTGGGGAGAGGGTCAGGAAAGAGGCCAGATGATGATGATGATCCCTAAAGCAGCACTTTTCTGACCAGCCAACAGATGGTGTTCTTCAGTAAATTGTTCCCTGCAGCCCTAAGGAGGTATGGTGTCTAAACCCTCACCGCTGTCTCCATCCCTGTCCAGCTCAGTGTTGAAACAATGCCCATGTCCATCCTTGTTGGGGGTGGGCTGAAATAGCTTCTCAAAGCCAGGATCTAGAGATCTGAATTGGCTGACCAAATGCCATGATAAATGATCAGTCATGCTCAGCTCCCACCTCACCTCCTGCCACTGGGGGAAGAAGACTTCCATATTCCTCTCTGTCTACAGCAGCCAGCCAAGGACCAGACCTCAAGGTGAGTGTCAGGAGTGCCAGCTACTCACAGTTCTTTGCTGCAGTTTCTCAGTCTCTTCCTCCCACTCTTACCTGGATACCCTGGCCTCTGCAGTCCTAGAACAGTGGTTTCAGTCAGTTCTTTCCTGCCTGCTAGCTGTACTGGAGGAGGAGTGACTCCTTTTCCCACAATCTTCCCCAGAATTTCCTTCTTCACTCAGATGACTGTTGGTGGTAGGAACCCCAGTATGGCCCCCAAGACCAGATCAAGATGGTGAATGTGTGTGTGTGTGTGTGTGTGTGTGTGTAAACAGCTTGATGTGCTTCTGCAGCTGCTTTTCTTGTTAGTTGGCTAAACCAGGGAGGGGAAGTTGACCATGGTGCAGAGCCACAGGCTGAGGGATAATTGTGGAGCTGACTTTGTGGCATATGCCCTGTGGGCTCAAGATAAATCCGATCATGCAGCAGGGATGGTGCTGAAGGTGTAGGTGGCAGTGTCAGTGTTCCCAAAGTTTTCCTCTGCCTCACACTGCCTCTGGGTCACTCTCACCTCTTCTTGAGCACTAGACCCAAATATCCAACTGCCTACTTGAAATCTGCACATACAAAGCAAATAGACATCTCACACTTACTAATCCCAAACCAAACTCTTGATTTTTCCCTCTTCTACCAGGTCTTCTCCACTCACATTATTGGTACTGTCATTCACACAGTTGTTTAAGGTCACCTCCTAGGAGTCAGCTCACTTTTTTCTTCCTTCAACTCAATCCATCAGCAAGTCCTGTTGGATTTACCTTTTAAAATAGGTCTTAAATTCAAGCACTTCTCACTAGCTCTGCTTATACCACCTCACTCAAACCACCATAACCTCTCAAACTAGTCTCCCTTCTACTCTTGTGCCTTATTTTTCACTTTTACACACACAACCAATGATCTTTTGAACATGTAAATCATATCATGCTGCTTCCCAGTTCAAAATTCTCCAATGGCTTCCATTGCACTTGCAGTAGAATTAAGAGTCTGTACCCTGGCCTGTATGATCCTATATTATCCCATATTTCTTTATTAGACCTCACCTTTTATCATTCTCCTTCTTAGTTCACCCCTAAACCCTCTTCTGATTCTTTGAAAAACCCAGTTCCATTCTTGTTTCAGGGTATTTTAAACTTGCCATGACTCCTCCCTAGATCTGCTGTTCTGTACATCTTTGAATGGCTTGCTTTCTCACTTATTTCAGGTCTCTGTGTAACTGTCTCCTCCTCAGAGAAGGCTTCCTTTATTCCCCTTACACAGCTTCCTACCCTGGTCCAATGCTCCCTCCAATCCACTAATTCCTTCCATTGTTTTAATTCATAGTGTTCATAGCCACCTAAATCTAAAATATATATTTAATATTTTTTCTCATTTACTGTATGTCTTCCCCTTAATGGGGTAAGTTCTATGAGGTTGGAACCTTTGCCTTGTTCACAGCTGTGTTCCCAAAGCCTCAAACAGTGCCCAAAACAAAATAGACATTGATATATATTTATTGTATAAATTAATGATTGAGAGGGTTTTCTACTTAAAAATTATTTCTATATCTTTCAATTGCCTAAAGAACTAAAGTTCAAATTACTTAGCTTTACTTAACCAAGGCTTTCCATGGCCAAAGTTCTCACAGACTTATTTCATTCTTCTTTTTCAACCACACCTTCTTCTCAGACACTAGCTGTCCTGAGCTACCAGGTTCCAGAACTTCTTGGGATCTAAGGATGCCATCTCTATTTGACGCCTGCACCCTTTCTCTGTTTGGCAAATTACAACTCATCAGTCATGTCCAGTTCTTATATCACCTCCTCCACAGGCTCTTTGCACTGAATCAACTGTTCCCATAAAACGTGTTAATATCTTTATTGTAATAAATACCACACCATAAATACCATATTTATGAATACCTTTAAGGCAATTATTATTTCCTTGTCATTTTGTGTCCCTAGCATCTAGGATATTGATTGACATATAGTAGACTTTAAATTAATACTCATAAACGAATAGATTTGTTTCAAAGAGTCATTAATTCTATTAAATACTCCACTATGACCTTTTTAGGCATTATAAATAATGCATCCTGTTCTCTAGATGTTTCTGGAAGACCTAATCATCAAAAATAAAGTGGTGCAAGAAGACTTCCAGAATGGCAGAGAAAGGACCTCCAAAAATACACTCTTCCATAAAAAACAATGAGAACATTGGCAAAAATTACCAAAATAAACTTTTCCAGAACTCTGGAAATTAACCAGAAGCATGTAACAATCTGAAGAACATTTATTCAAGAAAAATGGTGGAGTCTCTTCCATTTTAACTTGCCTTATTACCATCTACCTGTGTCTAGGTCTACAGTATCCTTGAGTACCAGCAACCTCATAACCATGGTGGCTGTGAAAATCAGTAGCTTAGCAGTCATGAGAGAGGCAGAATAAGTCTGGAGTTCTACAAAATATCCATCCTAGAGAATAGTCACTATTTGACCTCTCCAGAAGCTCCTTGGAATAACTCCCTTCTTAGGGCTTGTCTTTATTTAATTTCATTAGAGCTCATTTGGTCTGAAGAGCTCTATTCCAAGGGCACATGAAAGAATCAGCAGCAATAGTTTCATATAACAGCTTCCTGAAGCAATGACACCACATAGGGATAAAAAGATGACCAAAAACATCATAGGGAAAACTACAGAATGAGATGCAAAGTGGGCTTTGAAAAGCTCTGTCATATGTTCTGAAAAGCTCTGGAGTATGTTTTGGAATCTGCATGGCCACATGCATGTCAGGGCCATACATAAGAACTGAGAATGTCATAATCTCTCACTTCTTGCTGAGCTTGATGCTTTATGCAAACAGGAAATAAAGGCTAAGGCAGAGGATAAACTGCCTGCAGGAGCATTGAAAGCATATCCCAACACTTATAGAGAGCTCCTTAGCAACGGTCAGGTGTCATATTTGTTCAAGCATTTAAGGAAGTCTCTGTCCAATCATTAGCTGACCATTAAGCTAACTGAGCATATTCTCTTGCAACTATACATGAAAAAGAATACAGACTTTACACAATAGTCTAAGAAAGTCACTAAACAAACAAACAGCAACAGTAACAATAATAAAGAACATCAACAACAAACTCTGTGGAAGGGAGAAGAATCTGATTTCCAGAGTTGCTATATTGCATTATTTGAGATGTTAGGATTTCAACAAAAGTTAGGAAATGTCCAAATAAACAACAAAATATGGCTCATACACAGACAAAAGTAGGCAACAAAAACTGTCCCTAAGGAAGCCTAGATGTTAGACTTACAAGTCAAAGACTTTTAATCAGCTATCATAAAGATATATATATTTTTTGGTACATGATCCAGGAATTGAACCTGGGTTTCCTGCATGGAAGGCAAACATTCTACCACTGAACCAACCGTGTACCTTATAAAGATGTTTAATTAACTAAAGTAAACTATGTCTAAATAATTAAAGGAAAGTATGCAAATGATGTCTAGCCAAATAGAAAATGTTGGTAAAGAAAAATCAAGTATAAAATAAGAAGAAAAATAAAAATTTTGGCATTGAACAGTACAATAACTAGAACAAAAACCACACCAGAGTTGCTCAACGAAGAAAGAATCAGCAAACCTGAATATAGCTCAATTGAGATTATCTGGTCTGAGGAACAGAAAGAAAAAAAAGAAGGAATGGAAGCAAAAAAATGCGCAGAGATCTGTGGAATATCATCAAATATAACTGTATATGCATAACAGGAGTTTTAGAAGGAAAAGAGAGAGCTAAGGGGCACAAAAATATTGGGAGAAATAATGGCTGGAAAGTTCCCAAATTTGTTGAAAAGCAGTTTTTACATCCAAAATGTTCAATGAATTCCAAGTAGGACAGATTGAAAGAGAGCCACACTTGGGTACACCAAAGTCAAACAGCCAAAAGCTAAAGATGGAGAGAATCTTGAAAACAAAAAGAGAAAGGTGATTTATCATACATAAGGGATTCTCAATCAGATTAACAGCTGACTTCTTATAAGAAAACATGGTATCCAGTCAGAAATGGAATGACTTATTTAAAGTGTTGAAAGAAAACAACCTTCAACCAAGATTTTATATCTGGTAAAACTATTCTTTGAAAACAAAGGGTAATGAAGACATTTTCAGATAAACAGAGATAATTCACCACTAGCAGACATGCCCTACAACAGACACTAAAGAGTGTCCTTCAGACTTCATTGACAATTCTCAAATCCACATGAAAAAATAAAGAGCCCCAGTAAAGTTAACTACATAGGTAAATAAACAACATAAATACATTTTTGTTTGTAACTATTTTCTTCTTCTATTTAATTTAAAAGAAAACTTCACAGGCAATAATTATAAATCTGTGTTGATGGGCTTATAATCCATAAAGAATTTGCATGCAGTAATAACACAAAGGAGAGGAAGGAATAACATAAAGGAAGGAATGGAGATATACTGGAGTAAAATTTTGTATATATTTATATATAATTCAACCTAGATTGTTTTAAGTTGTTAAGTGTAATTGTTGTTAATTGTAACCAGTAAGAAAATAATTTAAAAATATGATGAAAGAAATAAAAAGGGAATGAAAATGCCATACTAGGAAATATCTATTTAACACAAGAGAAGGTAGTAATGGAGGAATAGAGGAATAAAAAACACATTAAACATAGAAAACAAACAACAAGTTGGCAGATATAAACTCTATTTAGTGATTTATTAAATGTAAAGGAAGTAAACACCTCAAACAAAAGCCAGAGAGGTAGAATGGGTAAAAAAAATCATGATCCAATTATATGCTGTCTACAGGAGACTCAATTTAGGTAACAGCATACCCCTAAAATATATGGAGCAAAAACTGACAGAATTGAAGAGGAAGATAGAAAATTCAACAATAATAGTTGGAGCATTCAATATCTCACCCTCAATAATGGATAGAATAAGTAAACAAAAGATCAACAAGGCAATCAAAGACTTGAGAAATACTACAAACAAATTAGACTTAAGAAATATCTATAAAACACTTCACCCACTTTCCAAGTGCACATGAACTATTATCTAGGCTAGACAATATTTTAAACCATAAAATTAGCCTCTATAAATTTAAAAGGATTGAAACCATACAAAATATGTCCTTTGACCACATGGAATTAAATTAGAAATCAATAACAAAAGGAAACTAGGGCAATTTGCAAACATGGGGAAATTAAGATCAGTCTCCTAAAAAACCAATTGGTCAAAGAAGAAGCCACAAGGGAAGTTAGACTATACTCTGAGATAAATAAAAATGAAAACACATAATACTTATGGGATGCTACTGAAGCAGTGATTAGAGGGAAATTAATATCTTTAAATATCTATATTAATAAAACATCTCAAGTCAGAAACTAAAGTTTCATTTGAAGATACTTGTAAAAGAAGAGCAAACTAAACCCAAAGTAAGCAGAAGGAAAGAAATAAGAAATATTAGACTGGCAATAAATAAAATAGGGAATAGTAAAACAATAAAGAAAGTCAACAAAATCAAGTTTGTTTTTTGAAAAGATCAAGAAAATTGAAAAATCTGTAGCTAGATTAACCAAGAAAAAAGAGAGAATATTCAAAATATGAAAATTAAGAACCATCCCAACTAATCTCATGCAATAAAAAATATGTTATAAGGGAATACTATGAACAATTGCATGCCAACACATTAGTTAACCTAAATGAAAAGGACAAATTTCTAAGAAGGCATAAGCTACTGTAATTGACTCAAGAAGAAATAGAAAATCTGAACATACCTATGTGCCAGTTTGAAACTGTTGCGTACCCCAGAAAAGCCATGTTCTTTAATCCTCATTCAGTATTGCTGGGTGGAATCTTAGCGTTTTCATGGAGATGTGACTCACCCAATTGAGGGTGGTAACTTTTGCGTGAGATGGTTTCCATGGAGATGTGTCTCCACCCATTCAAGGTGGGGTTGCTTACTGGAGTCCTTTAAAAGGGAACCATTTTGGAAAAAGTTTCAGAGCTGACACAGACAGAAGATGCCCCTGGGAATCCTTTGAAGGAGAAGCTGGTAGAGAAATCTAGCAGGTGTTGCTATGTACCTTTCCAGCTGAGAGAAACCCTGAACATTATCAGCCCTTTCTTTGGAGTTAAGGTATCTTTCTCTGGATGTCTTAGCTTGGACATATCTATGGCCTTACAACTGTAAACTTGCAACTTAATAAATTCCCTTTTAAAAAGCCATTCCATTTCTGGTACATTGCATTCTAACAGCTTTAGCAAACTAAAACAGATTTTGGTACTAGAGAAGTAGGGTGCTGCTGAAGCTTACAAATAGCAAAAAAAAAGTTGGGATAGCTTTTTACATGATTAAGGGGAAGACTCTGGAAGAATTGTGATATACTGATAGAGAAGGCCTAGAATACTTTGAAGAGACTGTTGGTAGAAATGTGGACTCTAAAGATGCTTCTGATAAGGCCCTAGACAGAAATGATGCATGTGTTATTGCAAACTGGAAGGAAGGTGATCCTTGTTTTAAAGTGGCTGATAATTTAGCAAAATTAATTACTGGTTTTGGATGGAGGGCAGATTTTAAAAGCCATGAACTTGGATATTTAGCAGAAGAGATTCCAAAATTAAATGTGGAAAGTGCAACCTGCTTTCTCCTTGTAGTTTATAGGAAATGTGACAGGAAAGAGATAAGCTGAGAAATGAACTCTTGGGTACAAAGAAGCCAGAAATTGATGATCTGAAAAATTCTGGGCTTCCAGAAAGGGAGACTCCAAAGAATAGTGCCACACATGAGGATTTAGCCAAATATGGGATAATTCGGCCATTTCAAAAGAAGCTAGGATTGAAGATAGAGTTATCCAGGAAGAGTTTGTGAGAACCCATCTAATGTCTGATGGTTTTGATCCCTGCCTACTATATAGAAAACCAACAAGAGTGCTGTGGGATCTGTATAAAAAGAACTACTGCCAGTATGGGCTAAAAGGAACAGAAAAGGACAAATTGAAGGAAAAGTAACGTCAAAGGCAGAACCATGGCCGTTAAGGTCTGAAGCCAAGAAATCTCGGGCCAGGAGAGTGGACCCACCCATGCACTGGAAAGGGTGAGCTTGTCTCAAAGGCAGAGAGGAGGAGTTTCAGTGCTCCAGGCCTCGGAGAGGGTGGAGCACACTCCTCGGGGATTGGGGAGAGCCTTGCTGCCGCCACCTTGTTCTGGAGGTTTGAGTGTGTGCCCTTGAGATGGCAGAGATCCCAGGTGCTGCCACATGTTTGGAGGGGATGGAGCCGAGAAAAAGGTGGTTTCTCCAGTATCCCCCAACGTTTCATTTGGAGAAAACAGGGCCTCTACATAGGCCCATGGAAAGTGTAGGACTGCTGCTTTCTAAAGCCCTGAGGATAAACGACTGTCAGACCTTGAAATCTAATGGAGTCTGCCCTGCTGATTTTAGGAACTGTTTGGGACCTTTGACCCCTGTGTTTCTTCCACTTCCCCCTATGGAAATGGGTATATGTATCCTACCATGTCCCCTCCTTTATTTACTGGCAGCAGATAACCTGTTTTGGTCCAGAGCCAGAGGAGAATTTTGCCTTAGGACAGACCATGCCTGTAGCTGACATTGATGATATTTTGTACTGTTCTGTCTTTGTATTGCTACTGAAAGGGTTTAAGGATTTCTGATATTATAATGGAATGAATGTATTTTGCGTATGGAAAGAACATGTCTTTTTGGGGTCCAGTGGGTAGAATGTGCCAGTTTGAAAGTGCTGTGTACCTCAGAAAAGCCACGTTGTTTAATCCTCATTCAATATTGTTGGGTGGGATCTTTTTTATTGTTTCCATGGAGATGTGACCCACCCAGTGATACCTTTTGATTTGGTGGTTTCCATGGAGATGTGTTTCTGCCCATTCAAGGTGGTGTTACTTACTGGAGCCCTTTAAGAGCGAACTACTTTGGAAAAAGCTATAGTGCTGACAGAGCCCACTTAGCCAGAGAGCTTCGAATATGCAGAAGGAAAATGTCCCTGGGGAAGCCTTATGAAAGTCTTATGAAATGAGGACAGAAAGCAAACAGACATCACCATGTGCCCTCCCAGCTGACAGAGGTATCCAGAAGCCAGAGACCCCAGCAGTCACCAGCCACGTGCCTTCTCAGGTGACAGAGGTATTCTGGATGGCATCAGCCTTTCTTGAGTGAAGGTAACCTCTTGTTGGTGCCTTAAGTTGGATATTTTCATCACCTTAGAATTATAACCTTGCAACTTAATACATTCCCTTTTTAAAAGCCATTCCATATTGCATTCCAGCAGCCTTAACAAACTAAAACAACTTATAAGAAGTATAGAGATTGTATTGTAATAAGAAACTTCCCACAAAGAAAATCCCAGGGATAGATGGCGTCTCTGATGATTCTACAATATGTTTAATGAGTAAATACAAGCAATTCCTCACAATACTCCAAAAAATTAAAGAGAAGGGACTACTTCTCACATGATTTTAAAAGGCCAGATTTATTCTGACCCCCATAAAAGACAAAGACACAGAAAACTAAAGATTCATCTTATGAATATATAAACAAAAATTCTCAAGAAAATACTAGCAAACTGAATCAGCAACATATTAAAGGGATTATATACCACGAGCAAGTGGGGTTTATCACAGGAATGCAAGGCTTGTTTAACATACAAACGTCAATCAATATAATATCCTATGTTAAAAGACAAAAATGATAACAAGCATCTAAATAGATGCAAAAAAACCATTTGACACAATCCAACACCCATTCATGATAAAATTAATCAACCAGAAATAAAAGGGAACTTCTTCAATTTGATAAAGACCATCTACTAAACCTCCTCAGCAAACTGCATCCTCAATGGTGAAAGGCTGGATGGTTCCCTAAGAAAAGGAGCAAGCCTGGGATGTCTGTTCCTGCCACTTCTACTCAACACTGTGCTACAGGTTCTAGCCCAGGTAATTAGGCAAGATAAAGAAATAAAAGATATCCAGATTGAAAAGGAAGAGGTAAAATGTACTTTCTTTGCAGATCACATGGTCTTGTATATGGAAAATCATAAGGCATGCACACACACAAAAATTATTAGTGCTAAATAATGAGTTCAGCCAGATATAAGATCAATATGTAAACATCAATTGTATTTCTATATACATTTTCAATCTGAAAATGAAATTATGAAAGCAATTCCTTATACGATAGCATAAAAAGAATACATTTCACCAAGCAAATACAACTGAAAACTATTAAAAAACACTGAAAGAAGTTAAAGCAGACCTAAATAAATGGAACAGCATCTCATGTGTATGAACCTAAATATTGTTAAAATAGCAATTCTCCCCAAATTGATGTATAGTTTCAACACAGTCAATTTCAGCTGACTTCATTTGCAGAAATTCATACGGAAATGCAAAGGACCAGTATACCAAAAAAATATCTTGGAAAAAAGAAGAGCAATGTCAGAAAACTCACCTTTCCTGATTGTAAAATTTATTACAAAGCTACAGCAATCAAGACAGTTTGGTACTGGCATAAGGACAGACATACAGATCAATGGAATGGAACTGAGAGTTCAGAAATAAGCTCTTACATGGTCACTTGATTTTTGCCAAGGCAATTCAAAGGGCAGGGGGTGGGAGAGGGCAGGTCTTATCTCCTTAACAAACAGTGCTGGGCAACTGGATTTCCACATGCCGAAGAGTGAAGCTGGACCCTTATTTCACATGAGATCTCAAATTAATTATAGACCCAAATGAAAGGGCGAACACTATAAAACAGGAGTAAATCTTCGTGACTTTGGATTTAGACAATAGTTTCTCAGGGAAGACACTAAAAGCAAAATGACAAAAGAAAAAAATAGATAAATCAGACTTCATTAAAATTAAAAACATTTGTGCTTGGAAGGACTCCACCAAGAAAATGAGAAGCCAACTTACAGAATGGGAAGGAATAAATTCAAATCATATATGTGGTAAAGGGCTTCTATTCAGACTACATAAATAACTCATAATTCAACAATTAGAGGATAAATAACCCAATTAAAAATGGGTAAAGGATTTGAATAGAAATTTCTCCAAAGCAAGTGGTCAATAAGCACACGAAAAGGTGCTGAACCCATTAGTCATTAGGGGAACATAAATCAAAACCACAATGAAATATCACTTTGTGCCCACTAAGATGGCTAAAATAAGACAGACCATGACAATTGTTCACAAAGATGTGGAGAAGTTTTAATCCTCAGACATTATTGTGATTGTAATATGGGTTGTAATTGTGGGATTGTAAAATAGTGCAGTCATTTTGGAAAACAGCTTGGCAGTTCCTCAAAATTTAAATTGGAGTTACTATATGACTCACTGATGCCACTGCTAGGTATGTGCCCAGAAGAACTGAACATATGTCCAGATGAAAACTTGTATATGGATGACTCTAGCAGCATTTTTCATAATATTCAAAATTTAGAAATAACACAAATGTTCATCAACTTATTAATGGATAAATGAAATGTGGTATACCCAGATAATGGAATATAATTAGTTAGTAAAAAGGAATGAAGTACTTAATGTTACAACTTGAATGAACCTTGTAAACTTTATTCCAAGTCAAAGAAGCCAGTCAAAAAAAGACCACAGATTGCATGATTCCATTTATATAAAATATCCAGTATAGACAAACATGTAGGGTCTGGGGACAGAAGGAAACAGGTATGGGGTTTCTTTTTGGGATGATGACAATATTCTAAAATTATAATGCTGAGGGTTGCTCAGTCCTGTGGCTACGCAAAGCACACTAAATTGTACACTTTAAAAGAGGTTATTTAATGTTATGTACATTATATGTCAATGTTATGTACATTATATGTCAATCAAAAATAATACACTCTACATTTGAGCAACAGTGGCTTTTACATTTGTTTATTTACTAATTTAATTTAAAGTATGGGACAATTCAGAAGTTACCATCCTGGTACTTCTGGCAGAAAATGACAATGACAGCAAATGACATTTCAGGAATGGCTTTTAAGGCTCCTGGAGCAATAGCCCGAGGATAATCAGAGTTGTTAGTCTACTCTCCTACTCTGGAAAGTGAAATCAACCTGATTCTGTCCATCACAGACCCTGGCGACTTGAGTTGTTGATGAATGCTGTGTCAAGTTTAGCATCCCCTGTTATACTTTAACCATGGAGCCAAATCAACAGGATCTTTCAAACTCAGGGTATTTCAGACAGAACTAAAGTAGAACTTTAAATGAGAGAAACTTGAGGTCCTCTGGTGACAGGCTAAAGGGAGACAATCATTTTTTAATGATCTGGAATGTTATTCATATTAAAATAAAATCATTCTTTAGATGAAAATAAAAGGAAGGGCAAAATAACCGAAGTTGAAGAGCTGAGTAAATGAAATGCAGCACTTTGATAGATACTCCTTTCTCCTTTTTTCTGTTAGGATTATAACTGCAGATTATATCTCCATCAGGTAGTGGCTCCATGTACTTCAAAGATTGTCTGACTTTAAAATCTTGGACAGTGCACCCTGCATTACTTTATTATAACAATAAAGTTAAATTAAAGCCCTGTTACAAGCAATTTTTGTTTACAGATGTCTGTGAAGGGAAAAGAGGTCCCCAACTCAGCTTGTTATGTTGCCCAATATTTCCTAGATACTGTGGCATGTGATAGGAAGGGAATGCTGTTCACAGCTACTTTCTCAATTAGTTAATTAATAATTCAATTAATGAATTAATTAAAAATTCCCGTCACCCCTGCAGTTATCCCTTCAACCCTAACTGCCCTGCTTTCTGATTGTTTTCTGAACATTCTAAAACAGAATCTTATTTCTTTAAGGAAAGCATAGGAGACGCATTTCCCGGAAAGAGACTGGTGCCTGTGAGATACTTTCTCTGAGCCTTCTGTGGATTATCGGGAAGGGACACACTCAGCCTCTGCTTTTCCACATTCTCTATCTATTCTGTGTCGTTCAGCGGCTGCTTGGCAGAGCTGAGTCCAATGGTGGAACAAATCCACCGACCAGTCTCAGCCTCTGGGGCTGCCACTGGCTGCGACCCGTTCCCGACTCCCTGCATTCTCTCGTTGTGATGTCCTCAGCATTCGCACCCAGGCAGGGGACCACAGGGAATTGCAGATGAGCATGTTGCCTCCTCCTGGCTTGTGTGCAGCTCCTCTTTTTGTAATTTCTCCACTCGGGTAGCAACTCATAAATCAACCCTGGAGCTCCACCACCGAGAATTGTTAATAAGGAACCAGCTTTCTTTAGTCATAGCCACTTGTATCAGGAGAGATGTTTTCTCTCTTGAGTTGTTTGTTATGCGGTACAGTCATTCCTTCTGTTCCAAAAAGCTCACGCTGAATGGAATCATCTAATTCCAGGATGGTTAGAACTACTTAATAATACCTTTAGTTTTGTCTCTCCAAAACAATTTTGTGTTTGTGAAAGGGAACTAGTTTGATGAGTGGCAAGCAGTAGAGACTAAAGGCTTGTCTGTGTAAAATTATTTCTGTAGAAAAGAGCTATATAATCTGCCAAAGGGTTAGGAGAATACTATTTTATCTGCCTTTGGCTTTCTGATAATAACAAATAACAGTTCAAATAGAAGGGGGCTTATGGTTTTTTGAGATAAGCATTTCCTGAATGAGTGTTTATGGAATATTTATTCCTGGGAGATGTTAATATGTTTTCCTGTAAAACAAAAAAATTTGCCCAAATAAATCTGAGATATTTGCATTAAATAAAAATAAACTGATTTCTTTCCTGTTGGACTTCTCAGAACCTTTAATATTCTATTGTGATTTGTTAACCTCTTAGATGAAGCTGTGGCAGTAAGTCTTGACTCTGGAATAGAAATTCAAATCTCGAGAAGCTTGGGTTCTGTTAAAGAGTTTGGGAAATGAGGTTTCAGCTCATAGCCCTTAACATTATATAAAAGCAAGAGAGAAGACTTTGAACAAGTAAGATGTATTCCAGCTGGGGGACTGTGGTAGGTTGGATTTTGTACCCCAGAAAAAAAGGGTTGTTAATCCCAATCCTGTGGGTGTGAATTCATTTTAAATGGGCCTTTTGAAGATGTTATTTTTAGTAAACATTTTAAGGGATTACTGGAGTCCCTTAAAGGCAGAAGAAATTCAGACATAGTCAAGAAAGCCAGGGGGAGAAGCCAGAAGCAGGAAGTCCATGGAACCCAGAAGAGAAAGGAGAGGACATCATCATCTGATGGAAAAGCGAAGGAACCCAAGAATTGCCAGGCAGCTAGAATGCTACCAGTGCTGGAGGAAGGAAGCCTTCTCACCAATATCTTCATTTGGGCCTCTGGACTCTGAAACCATGAGCCAATAAATTCCCAGTAAGCCAACGCCTTGCATTGTATTTGTCATAGCAGCCTGGAAAACGGAGGTAGGATCTTTCACTACTTAACTTCATTTGTGAAATGAGGATAATGACACTTTGCTGAAAACAGTGTTGTGAAAATTAAACGAGATGATATGGAAGCTTCCGAAGAAAATTCCAGGCACCTAGTAGACCTAAATGACATTATTATTATAAGAAGAGCTAGTTTAGTCAATACTTTTTCTAACAAGAAGCAAGCATTTCTTTAGTTCACAATAATTTAGTGGATGTTCCTGCAATGCCTTCTGTGTGATCCAAGAAGGATGGAATTATAGTCAACACTGAATTTAATTTTAGAGGCTAGCACAATTCATGGCATTCCATTTGCAAAAGAAGGGAGGGAAGGTATCTGTTGAAAGTTTATTTAGTATTCTCATCCGACTTATGGACTCGAGATGAGCCATCCCCACTTTACAGGGGAGGAACATTAGCAAGTTTAAGCAAGTTGCCCAAGTTCATGTAAAGAACACCAAGTGGCAGAGTTAGGATTCAAACTCAGGTCCCCTTGGTCAAAGTCCATGCCAACCCCTATAGAACGTTGTCTTCTTCATAAATCCATGACTGATGCTTAGGTGGACATGATAGCTCTCGGTTAACTATGGCTTATAGTTATTTCTTATCCATTTCAGAGAAGCCACTCCCCTCCTAGGTCTCAATACCATGGGATGGATTCAATCCTATCTTAGTGATGTTTTCTGGTCTCTTCACAGAATTTCTCTCTTGCACAGGTAAGGAAAGGAAAACTTACATGGTTGGATACACAGCTATACTTGTCCAAATTTTCTTGACTTCACGGGAAACTGCGGGGAGGAGTTGGGCTCAGAGGAGGTGGCATAGAGGGACAGGGGACCCACTGACCCGGAGCTGAGTCCTGGCCTTCCCGGGCTGCACGCAGCTGTGTGAGCTGGGGCAAGTTGGTCAACGTCTCTGGGGCTTAATTTTCCCGCTATTTGCCCCACCTACCTCACAGGGTTCCCTAAAGTATAGACTGAGTCCCTTTGCCAACTCCCCATGCCTGTGGCTGTGGGACTCACACAGCAAGAGAGGATAATATCAGAACTTCTGTTTGTAGTTCTTGTTTGTGTGCTTTTCTGGCATGAGCACACTCCGGGAATCTAACTCGGGTCTCTGGCATGATAGGCAAAAACTCAAACACTGAGTTACCCTTGCAGCACCCGTTAGCACTTATTTTTAATCTCGTCCTTTAAATTTTTCTATTTTTGTAATATACTGACATGGCATTACATTTAGGTAAATTACAAATAAAAAAATGAACAAACATAGAAAAGATATGTGCTAATTTTTTTTTATTGATAGGGGTATGAAATAAAAAATGTTGGAGGCTTGGTGGTCTCAGGATAAAGTCCAAATTTCTCAGTATGGTATTTAAGTCCCTGTTTACCCTGCAGCCTCATTTCTTCTCCCCTGACTATTTTCTACCTAGTTAACCGGAAACACCAGGCTGTTTCATAGCTCTGTTGTCTTCGCTGAAATTTCTGCAACCTCTCTCAGCCCCGCACCCTCCCTCGGGGACGCCCGACTCATCTTTCAGGCATCCACTAAAGGCTTAGTTACCGGATGGCTCTTTCCTAAACTCCCCAGGTATACCAGATGTCCCTCGCCTTCACCTTTCACTGCCTTTTATACTTGGCCCCTGTAGCCTGTCTGCTAGTGTATTCCTTTGCCTTCACTAACTGATCTGTATGTCTCCAAAGGGCAAAGGCCATGCTTTCGTCATCTTTGCTCTTTTAGCTCCTAATATGGCCCCTGGTGTGGGCTTAATAAATATTTATTAATCATGCAAATAGCAAATGCATAGTGAGCATTATTAAACGTTAGAATCTCCAGGCAAGCGCAAAGAGTAATTTTTAACACGTTACATTCTCGTAGGTTTTACCGGAATACCTTTCTTCAAAACTTTGATAAATTGATGTGAGTAAAACAATCCCAACCAACACTTTTTAGGCCATGGTTCTGGGCCACAGCTGCACATTTTACCCTGGAGTTATCAAAAACACCGATGCCCAGATTCTACTCACAGGAATTTTGATTTAATTGGTATGGGATGGGGTCCCAGCATCCGTACTCTTGTAAGAGCCCCCCCGATGATTTTCACATGTAGCTGAGCTTGAGCAGCCCTGCTCCAAGTATTAGCCATAGAAAAAAAAGGTGCCCAGAGAAACCTGGGGCAGAGACATTGCTTTTTCTAAAAACGCAACTGCAGTTGTGGAAAGTTTTTAGTACTGATTTTGTAAGGTTAAGGTCTGTGCTTGGGGGAAAACACTCAAAATTGCAGTTATTTATTGAGATCAAATCACTGAGTCACTAATGAAAATGTAAGCGTTTAAGACTCCCCACCTCGGGTTTACTAAGATGAAATCATGTCACAGAAGCCTGAACAGCTTTTTGGAAGGAATGGCTGAAGATATTGACAAAGGACGAGAAGGTATATCTGCGTGAGGTCACTCGTGGAGCATGAGGGTTGGGTGATGGGAACATTTGCCTGGTGTCTGCACTGGGCCAAGTAGCGAAATGGAAAAGGCTGTGGGGGGGAGCTGGTGGTGGTTAATGGTGTTATGTTGGGTTGAGTTTTTGTTGTTGTTGCTATTTCTTTTGTTTGTTTGTTTTTTCTTCGTCTTGAGTTTTAATGAGATAATTTATAGGAAAACACTCTGAGAATGGTAAAGTTTGGTACACCTGTAAGACTTTTCTATTGTTACTAACAATTATAGTAGGGGCAGTGTGGGTCCTATTGAAAATACTCTCTGGGAAAGAGCATAGCTTGATTAAACTTCACGGAAAACAAAGAGGCAAAAATTTCTTAAGTCTGATCCTGACTTTACAACTAACGCTTTTTTCTTTCTTTTCCCTCCATTTCACCTGGGAACTGTCAAGAGGCTGTGGGAGGTGCCAAATTAGAGTCAAACTGCATCTCTGGGCTGACGCATTGTGCTAGCATCAGCTTATAGGAATTGGAAGTTCCTATGAGGTTGTTTCTGAGAAATCCTGTTAGGATTAGTACCTGTGCTGTCAGTGTTGTGATTTTTGTAGAGAATCGGTGTATAGCTGGTAGACAAGTCATTATTGATCAAAGCCTTCTAGTATAAATCAACTTTTTGTGTTGTATACTAATTTGGACATCCATGCCTTAGCCAGTTATGGACTTAACTGGCTAAGGTTTCTTCTGTGCTATGAAAGAATTTGCTAAGTAAATTTGTGGTGTGCCAAAGATCACCAAGAGTTCATCTATTTAAGAGAATAAATATTTCCAAGCACTTAAGAGGCATGTGCTACAAATCATAGTGCTTAGGGACTAGTTAAAAAGAAGTTTTATTTGCTCATTAAAGTCAGGCAGGCGGGACCTCTAGTAGCAATGGCTAGTTAGCAGTAAGACTTGGTGTGAGGTTCCAGGAAGTACAAATTGCATTGCTTTAAGAATTCTGCTTGCTGTGACTTGGAATGATACTGCTTTAGTACTCCCTGAACAGTCAAGCTCTGCAAGTCCCAATTACCTGATTTTCAAATCGTCACCAGTTCTCCTAGGGAACACATCTCTTGGAGGGAACACTGAAGGAAAATGATCTCAAAGATTTCCTGGCAAAGTAGACACATGGACTTTTTAATGTAACGCTGCCCTTAAGGCATGGATTGAGGACATGTGATGCCTTTAATCATTTCTTGACTCTTCTATAAACTGCTAGTTCTCATGTTGAACGGTGACACCTCCAAATAGCCATTTGTACTCTAAATTTGATCTTTTAAATAACAGTGAATAATGTTTTTGAACGGGTTGCTCTGCTGGGGAAGAGGCCACACGGTGGGAGTTTGGCTGGTGTTTGTGGTGGCCCCGGCCAGGGCTGTATGGCAGCACCTGCACTGGCCTCATCCCACGCTGGGACTGGGGCTCCCTGGGCAGGACTGCAGTTACATCCCACCCCTCTCCTCTGCCAGTGGAGTCCGGTGGGCTCAGCTGGCTGCTAGAGGCCCCTTGAGTTTGCGTGTTATTACTGGACGCTGTCCGGGCAGGTGCCCCTTGGCCTGGCCGCTCCCTCCTTTCTCCCGTGTTTGCTTTCTTGGTGGTGGGCGGGGAATTTAGGGTGCAGCTGGCTTGTGGGAGAGGCCAGAGGGGAGCCTGGCCCTGCGCTCATGAGCTCCCAGAGGCTCAGCTTGCAGATGCACAGTCTGGGGAGGTGGAGGGGAGAGAGAAGAAAACCCCTCCTCTCTACCTCTAACTTAAGAACCTAGAAACTTCCAGTGCTGAGTTCTTTCAGGGCTCAACGGAAAATGTCACTTTGTCAGGGGACTTTTCTCTGATCAGGGTCAGGGTCTCTTAGGTGCTTTATTGGCTTCCTGTAGTTGTTATAATGAGTTATTTGAATAGTTGCTTGTTTTTTGTCTTTCTCAGTTGATTTAAAAGCTTCATGAGGGCAGACACTGGTACGACGCATCCTGTTTATTTTTGTATTCTTATGCATAAAGATTGATAAATAGTAGGTGTTCAATAAATATTTGTTGAATGAATGAATGAAGGAGGTACACAGAAATGTATGTACAAGAATTCTCTTCGGAAATAGCCTAATGTCTAAGAAGTGAGAAACAAATCTAGGAAGTGGGAAACAAATCATGGAGATTCATTTGGTTGAATATATCATTAAAAACATTTTTAAAAAGTAATAACATGAAAACTTCAGAATGTCAGGTTAAATGAAAAAAGCAGGACATGAATATTAATATATGGTATGCTTTCTCTTCGTTTTTTGGCAAAAGAAAAGATAGAATTAAACTGAGGGAAAATATGCTTCCCAGGTAGATTATGGTGCCATAAACACTTTTTCCTTTATGCTCTACTGCAATTGTCAAAATTTATAAAATGAATTTGAATTATCTGACAACCAGAAGAAGAAACATTTTTTTTTAAATATTAGGAATTAGCAAAATACAATGAAGAAGATTTATATATAGAGAAAGGAAAGCAAGATGCCCCTTGGCGGGTGAGGCATACATGGGAATGTCTAAAGATTAAAAAGCCAAAAACTATCAGCCTGGGCAAAACACTTTTCAAAATCATATTGAGTCATAACTTTGAAAGATGTTTTGAATTTCTCTTTGCAAGATGTTTTTTTTTCTTTGAATGGTCAGTGTGCCATCCCAGCTGGGGACAGAGTGACCCTCAGCACAAGGGCTTTAGGCCAACCAGAATTTTAAAAAAAGGGCAGGAACGATGCCCGGCTGTGCTGGCACTCCCCACTCTGGGTGGGAAATAGCTGTGTACGCGCCCGTTTCCCAAGGAGACGCCCACCTCTCTGGAGGCATGGGCTGAACGTAGCTTACTCACTGTCCATCTCCACTGCATAGCACAGTGCTTTGCATGCAGTGGGGGCTAAATGAGCATTTGTTCAATAAATGATGGGGTTCCTGCATCCAGCACTCCAGCGGACAGGGACTCCCGTAAGAATCACCGTCTTTAAATGTGAAGGTCAACGTTAGGACAACACCGAAGCCTCATGCAAAAAATGCTGAACAGCTGAAATGAGAAAATTTCAGAGTCTTAAAAAAAAAAAAAGACAAGATATCTTATATTCAAGCAACTAGAGATCATAGAGATAAGAACTTCCTTCCAGTCCAGAAAGCAAGTACAATTCTTGTTTTCTTTACATTCTTACAGCCGTGTGCTCTGTTCTGAGGTCTTCTGGCTTGTGATTATGGGGTTGGGGGTGGGGTACACTGCTATTTCTTCACGTATCCATGAACGCAGATACCAGAGCTCAATTCCTTAAATAGGCTCCGGTTTGATAAGGCTGATCGGATCTGGATCTCTTTCAGACTCTAGTCTATTTCCTTAGACATTGGAGAATGTTCCAAATTCAAGGCTATTTCAGTACCTTTCTATTTGCAATGCGTGATGCTATAAAATGATAGTTGTATTAAGTTTTGAGAGTTGCTGTAACAAATCACTAAAACCTAGTGGCTTAAAACAATGCAAATTTGTTATCTTACAGTTATGTGGATGAGAAGTCTTATATGGATCTCCGCAGGCAAAGATCAAAGTGTCAGCATGGAACCTTCTTCTCTGGAGGCTCTAGAGGAGAATCTAGAACACACTTCCTTGTGTTTTCCAGCTTCTAGAGGTCACGCGTTTTCCTTGGTTCATGCCCCCACTTCTATCTTCAAAGACAGCAGCGCTGAGCGGAGTCTTCTCTACACCACCAGCTCTCTGGTTCCCTCTTTGGATTTTCTCATCCACTTATAAGGACACCTGTGATTACATTGGCCCCACCCAGATAATCCAGATATTCTCTCTATTTTAAGGTCAGCTCACTAGCAAACTTAATTCTAACTGCTGAATTACTAACACATTCACAGCTTCTGGGGATGAGAACATGCCCATGCTTGGAGGGCCACATTCTGCTACTGCAAAAACTGTACACACAAGTTTATATACACAGGTTCTAGTTTGCTAGCTGCTGGAATGCAACACACCAGAGACGGACTGGCTTTTAATAAAAGGGGATTTATTTTGTTAGTTCTTCAGAGGAAAGGCAGCTAACTTTCATCTGAGGTTCTTTCTTACGTGGGAAGGCACAGAATGGTCTCTGCTGGGTTTCTCTCCAGGCCTCTGGTTTCCAACAACTTTCCCCGGGGTGATTCCTTTCTGTACCTCCAAAGGCCTGGGCTGAGCTGCGAGTGCTGAGATGAGGTGCTGAGCTGCCTGGGCTGTGCTACGTTGAGTCTCTCATTTAAGCACCAGCCAATTAAGTCAAAGGTCATTCATTGTAGCAGGCACGCCTCCTAGCCAACTGCAGATGTAATCAGCAACAGATGAGGTTCACGTACCATTGGCTCATGTCCACAGCAATAGAACTAGGCACCTTCACCTGGCCAAGCTGACACCTGAATCTAACTACCACAACATATAACCTAGAAAATAATGTCATTTAAAAACCCGTGTCCCTATTGTACCCCCTCTCTTCCTCAGAAAAGGAAAGAAAAAAGGAAAAAAATATTCCAAAGAGTCAAACCCCACAGAATGAAACAATTTTAGCACTAAAACAGTAGAGTTCTTCTCTTGGTAAATGGATTTCAGGAGAAACAGTTTCACAATCCACTTGTGTGGGAGTTCATATGTAGGAATCTAACGCTCATAAATGGCTTCCATGAAGCCTTGCTCACAGTATGAATAGATGCGATCCTATTATAATCTGCCTACTGTTTGCCTGAAAATTGTACATACAAATTGTGTCTAAAGCCTTTTCTACTTAATCATTTCTCAGGAATTTTGTTTACCTTTTTCATTTGATAAGGCAAGGTCTCTTTCCATCCCCCATTAAAAAATATTTTGAAATAACTTCAAACTTAGAAGACAGTTGCAAAAATAATACAGAACCCAAATAGAGAACTCCAACATACCCCCCCACCCAGATACCCAAATACACCAAGTTTTACATTGTGCCCCATTTGTTGTATCATTATTTGTGTCTGTCTGTCTGTCCATGGTAGTTGAAGTTTTTGGACACCAGAAAAATATGTTGTTAAGTTAATCCATTCCTGCAGGTGTAGACCTATTGTGGGTGAAACCTTTTGATTAGGTTATTTCAGTTGGTGCCTGCTCCAGAGTGGGTCTTAATTCACTTACTTAAGTCTTTTATAAGAGAATAAAAACATACAAAGAGATGAGATTAAGAGAAGCTCACAATAAAAGCCTGAGAGCTGAAAGAGGAAGCCGCTGAAGCCAGAAGGACCATCACACTCGCCATGTGCCTTGCTACTTGACAGAGGAGCCCAAGCTCACTGGTAACTGGTCTTCAGGGAAGATATCATCCCTTTGATGCCTTAATTTGGATATTTTCAAGGCCTTAGGATCATAAACTGTAAGCTAATATATCTCCATTGTTAAAAGCCAGTCCATTTTTGATATATTGCACTTCGTCAGCTTTAGCAAGCCAAAACACTATCTTGTATCTTTCTATCCAACTATTTACCTTTCTATATTCTAACATCGAAGAGTGATTGTTAACAATATACTTCTTGAGCACTTTATACTTCCGTGTACATTTCCTAAGAGCAAGGATATTCACTTATGTAACCACCTTAAGTATAGTTATCAAGTTCATGAAATTTAACATTAATATATAAAGATTATAGTCTATATTCCAATTTTTTCATAAGTCCCAATAATGTCCTCTTGGGCCTTTACTTCTCCATTATTAGCTCCAGCCCAGGATCTTGTATTACATTTAATTGTCATCATCTATTTAGCCTCTCTCCTTCTCCCCTCTCTCTTTTAATCTGTGGAAAAATATACAACATAATATTTCCATCTCAACACTCCCAAGCATAACATTCAGGTGAAGAACATTGATACATTTACAGTGCTGTGCTACCCAAAGGCCATCCATTACCAGGACTTTCCCATCACCCCAAACAGATTCCCTGAAACCATCATGAACCAACCCCACCCCCATCCATGGTAAACGGTTCTCTACTTCTGACTTTAAGAATTTGCCTTTTCTACTTATTTCACATAAATGAAATCATAAAATATCTGTCCTTTTGTCTCACTTATTTCACTCAACAGTATGTCTTTAAAAATTCATCCAAGATGTAGCATTTATCAGAACTTCATTCCTTTTTAAGGGTGAGTAATATTCCATCATAAGTATCTATCACGGTTTGTTTAACTATTCATCTATTTAGGGACATGTGCGTTGCTTCCATCTTTGGGTTATTGTGAATAATATTGATGTGAACATTTGTGTACAGATATCCGAGTCCCTGATCTCAATCTTTTCGGTATATTCCTAGAAATTCTTTTGGATTGCAGGGTCATATGGTAGTTCTATATTTAACTTTCCAAGGAACTGCCAAACTGTTTTCCACATGGCAGCACCATTTTACATTCCCAACAATGTACTAAGGTTCCTATTTTTCTGTAACCTCATCAGCACTCTTTTTTCTGCTTTTTAAGTAATAACCATTCTGGTGGGTGTTAGGTAGTATCTCATGGTTTTAATTTGCACTTGTCTAGGGCTGTTGATGTTGAGCATCTTCTTGTGTGCTTCTTGGCCATTTGTATATCTTCTTTGGAGAAATATCTATTCAAGTCCTGTGCCATTCTTTTTATTTGCATTGAGCTGTTTGTCTTTTTGTTGTTCAGTTGTAGCATTTCTTTATGTATTCTGGATATTAAACCCTTATTGGACATATGGTTTCCAAGGATTTTCTCTCATTCTGTTGGCTCTCTTTCCAACATTTCTTGGTAATTTTCTTTGATGCACAGAGTCTTTAACTTTGATGAAGTCCAATTTTTCTATTTTTTTTTCATTGCTTGTGCTTTTGGTGTAAGAATCTATTGCCTAATTCGAAGACCTGAAGGTGTTTCCCCATGTTTTCTTCTAGGAGTTTTACAGTTTTAGGAGGTTGATCCTTTTTAATTTAATTTTTGCATATGGATTTAACTTTTGCATATGGATATCCAGTTTTTCTAGCACCATTTGTTGAAGAAACTGTCCTTGCTCCACTGGGTAGACTTACCACCTTTGTCAAAAAATCAATTGGCCTTAGATGTATGATTTTATTTCTGAATTCTCAATTTTATTCCAGTTGTCAATATATCTGTCTTTGTGGTAGTAATACATTGTTTTGCTTAGTATGGCTTGTAACGCTTTAAGAAATCCACAAGTGTGAGTTATCCAATTTTTTTCTTCTTTTTCAAGATGGTTTTGGCTATCTGAGTTTCCTTACCCTGCCGTATGAATATGATTATTACAGCTTGCACTTCTGAAATAAGGCTGTTGGAAATCTTGATTGGTATTGTATTAAACCTGTAAACAGCTTTGGGTAGTACTGACATCTTAACAAAATCAAGTCTTCCAATCCAACAGCATGGAATATCTTTCCATCTATTTTGTCTTCTTTAATTTCCTTCAGTAATGATTAGTAGTTTTCTGCTTACAAGTCTTTTACATCCTCAGTTAAATTAATTCCTAGATATTTAATATTTTAGTTGGTATTGTAAGTGGAATTGTTTTCCTGATTTCATTTTCAGATTGTTCCTTGCTGGCATATACATAAACCACTTACGTAAGTGAATTGGTCTTACACCCTGACTACTTTGTTGAATTAATTTATTGGCTCTAGTAACTTTCTTGTAGCTTCTTCAGGGATTTTCCATGTGTGGGATCATATCATCTGCAAAAGGAATAGCTCTACCTCTTCCAATTTAGATGATCTGTCGGGGATTAAACAATATCCCCCACAAAAGGCACAGTCAAGTTTCCAACCCCTGGTCCCGCAAGTGTGAACCCATTTGAAAACAGGACCTTTGAAGATTTTAGTAATTAAGGTATGCAAACTGAATGATGGTGGGCCTTATCCCGTATGGTAGGGTCTTTATAAGCAAAGAAAATTGGACACAGAGAGGAAGCCATGCGGAGAAAGAAGAACCTGGAAATCAAGGAACCTGGAACAGAAAGTGGAAGATGCCACCATGTGCATTGCCAAGTGAAAGAAAAGCTAAGGACAAGACTGCTGGCAGCCAACCCCAGAATGCCACAGTCTTAGGGAAAAAAGATTGCATGCTGCTGCCTTGATTTTTTGGACTTCTCCTAGCTTCAAAAACATGAGCTAATAAATAAGCCAACCTATTGTATGGTATTTGTTTTAGCATCTGGGATGCTTTTATTTCTTTTTCTTGCTTGATTGCTCTGGCTAGCACACCCAGTACAATGTTCAACAGCAATGGTAATAGCAGGTATTTTTTTTTTTGAACAGACAGCACATAGTGCCAATTTTATTTGCAAATATTAAAGTACACCAACTCAAATTCATAAGTTATACTTTTGCCACAGCCTTGGCTAGATCTTGAACTATTGTAGAATTCAGCTCTGCTTAAGTGCTGATTTTAGCATGCTGAGATGTGGCATACTTGTTCTTGATAGTCATATGCATTGTAAGCCCATGATTCACCATGGGTATATTCTTAGCCAGGTGCTGCATAACAGGAAGAAGGGATTCTTCAGTGTAGGACAGGTAAGGCTATAGAGTTGGTGTCCGTTTACCATTATCAAGAGTTTTCAGTGCTAAGCAAAAAGCTCTCGCTGTCATCTGAGAAGGAGGAAAGTGCACCATATCATATTCCAACATAGTCAGTTCCATTAGATATTTGGCCAAAGTATATTGCTCAACATCAACCTCTCCAATCTTAGATATTCTCCAAAGGAAGGGCAGGGGCAAAGGGTGACCCAGACCAACATTTAATGCTCTTAGAATCTTCATTTCCCTCTGATCTTGTGCTTAGTGTAAGTATGGCTATTCACAAAGGCAAATTTTCCAGTTTCTGGAGGATACATTTCTTCATATTTGGTGGTAATAAATATGGCAGTGACATCAACAAGCTGCAACATCTTCTTAGGCACACAATTATTCTGCATGAATTGATCAGTGATGGCAGCAGTCATATAGGTGGTCTCCTGCAGCAACCTGAATTTCATAATTTCATCTGAACCTATATTAGCCAGTCAATTAGGATGGCTCTCATGTTTCCAGTGACTTCCCCACCCAGTAGGTATTTTGGTCTGACTGCTCACTCTTCTTCAAGTTGTCTCAGATAAGAGTAGATACCTTTCACATATTCACTACACAGGTTTGGATCAGCTCCATCTTCTGCATCCACCTCATTTACTGCAAAAATTACACCAGAGAAAGCCTGACACAGATATTCTTCTGCAAGGGTACATCCAGATGTTTCCACTGCACTTGGAGAGGGAATATCCACTGCACTTGGAGAGGGAGTACCCACAAAACAGGCTCAGGCAAAAACTTTACTTCTTTAGTGGCTCCGGTTCTGGTTCTGGTTCTGGCTCCGGCAGAGGCAAAGCTGCTTTTTCCAGAGTTTTGGGTACTTTCTTCCAACAGCTGAAGTTTTTGCTTCCTTTTTCAGAGATATTTTGGCCTGTGGCTGTTCACTGACTTTGTTACCAATGTCTCTGAGAGCTGTTCTTGGCCTCAGCCTGGTCTTGGACGCTGCAGCAGTGGCTGAAGGTACTCGCTTTGTACCTGCCGTACTGATCTTCATCTTATTTTCAGCATTAATATTTGTGTACCTGGTGACTCGGAGTGCCATGGCTTCCTCTTCACCAAGCAGCAGTTCAGAGGGAAGAAGCAGAACCCAGGAGCACGGGAAGAACAGGGGACCAAAACAATATCTTTATTTCTTATTGGTCGCCTTCCATTTCTCCTTGAGTCAACTTAAGTAATTTGTGTGTTTCTAAGAGTCTGTCCAATTCTTATAGGTTATCTAATTTGTTGGCATACAATTGTTTGCAATATCCTTTTAAGATTCTTTTTATTTCTGCAAGGCTGGTGGTAATAACTCTCATTTATTTTTGATTTTTATTATTTACATCCTATTTTGTCTTTGTCAGCCTACCTAAGGATTTGTCAATTTTATTGATCTTTTCAGAGAACCAACATTTGGTTTTGCTGATTCTATTGTTTTTCAATTCTCTATTTCATTTATATTCACTATAATAATAATTATTTCCTTCTTTCTGCTTACTTTGGGTTTAATTTTCTCTTCTTTTTCCAGTTCCTCCAGATATGAGGTTAGGCTACTTACTGACTTTAGATTTTCTTTCTTTTTTAATGTAATCATTTAGAGCTATACATTTCCTCCTGAGCACTGTCTTAGCTGTATCTCATACATTTTCATATGCTGTGTTCTTGTGTCATTAGTCTCAAGATATTTCCTGATTTCCCTTGTGATTTCTTCTTTGACAACTTGGTTGCTTAAGAGTGTATTGTTTAATTTCTACATATTTGTGAATTTTCCAGTACTTCTCCGTTGTTGATTTATAGCTTCATTTCAGGATGGTTGCAGGAGATACTTGGTATGACTTCAATCTTTTAAAAGTACTTGAGACTTGCTTTGTGATCTATCAGATGCTCTACCCTAGAGAATGGTCCATTTTTACTTGAGAAGAATGTATATTCTGCTGTTATGAATGAAGTGTTCTATATATGTCTGTTAGGTGTGATTGGTTTACAGCATTGTTCAAGTCCTTTATTAGCTTATTGATCTTCTGTATAGATGTTGTATACCCTATTGTAAATGGTGTATTGAAGTCTTCTACCATAAATATAGAACTGTCTATTTCTCTGTTCAAATCTATCAATGTTTGTTTCATATATTTTGGGACTGTATTTTTAGGTGCATATATAGTTTATAATTATTATCTTGCTGGATTGACTCTTTTTTCAATATATAGTGTCCTTAATTTGTCCCTTTTCACAGTATTTGACTTAAAGTCTATTTCTATCTGATATTCATATGCCCACCCTCACTATGGTTTTTTTTTTTTTTTTTTTTTTTTTTTTTAACATGGGCAGGCACTGGGAATATCGAACCCGGGTCTCTGGCATAGCAGGCGAGAACTCTGCCACTGAGCCACCATGGCCTGCCCTCTCACTATCTTTTGATTACTATTTGCACAGAATATTTTTTCCATTCTTTCACATTCAGCCTACTTGTGCCAGAATTTAAGGGGAGTCTCTTGTAAACATCATATAGTTGGTGCATGCATTTTTTTTTTTTACTCATACTGCCAATTTCTGTCTTTGCCTGGAAATTTTAACACATTTACATTTGAAATAATTATGGATAATGCAGGACCTACTTCTGCCTCTTTGCCATGTGGTTTTTGTAAGTCTTATACATTTTTGTCCCTCATTTGTTCCATTACTGCTTTCTTTTGCATTCATCTTTTGTAGTGAACCCCTTAAAACATCTCCTCATTTCCTTCTGTGTATATTTCCCAGATATTTTCTTTGTGATTACCACAGGGCTAAAATTTAACATCTTAAATCTATAATAATCTCATTTGACTTGATATCAACTTAACTTCTATAACATACACAAATTGTGTTTCTATATTGCTCCATTCTCCACCTTTATGTTATTCTCATTGCAAATTACATCTTTATAATTAGTGTCCCAAAGCATAGATTTATTATCATTTTTTGCATTTGCATTTCACATCCTGTAAGAAATAAAAAATGGAATTACAAACCAAAAATAGAATATACTGGCATTTGCATTTACTCATGCGGTTACTTTTACCAGAGATCTTTATTTCTTCATGTGCCTTCAATATACTCTCTAGTCTTTTCCTTTCAGCCTAAGGAAATTTCCTTTAACATTTCTTTTAAGGCTGATCTTATGGTGATATACTCCCTCAGCTTTTGTTTATCTGGGAATGTCTTCATCTTACCTCACTTTTGAAAGACAGTTTGGCCAGCTTCTACTGAGAAATCTGCACTTAATCTGATTGAGACTCCCTTGTATGTGATGTGAAACTTTCTTCTCTCTTGTGGCTCTTAGAATTCTTTCTTTATATTTGGTATTCTACAGGTTGATTATAATATGTTTCAGTGGAGTCTAGTTGGGCTTATCCTCTTTGGAGTTTGAGTTTTTTGGTGTGTATGTTCTTGTCTTTCATTAAACTTGGGATATTTCCAGCCATTATTTATTAAAAATTATCTTTCTGCTCCTTTTTCTTTTCCTTTTGGGATTTTCATAGTGTGTGTATATTTTCATGCCTGATGTTGTTCCACAGGCTTCTGAGGCTCTGATCACTTTTCTTCATTCTTTTTTCTTTCTGCTCCTCAGATTGGATAATTCCAGTTGTCTTATTTTCAAGTTCACTGATTCTTTCTTTTGCCAACTTCAATCTGCTCTTGAACACCTCTAGGTACTTTATTTCTTTTACCATGGTCTTCAGCTGTTTGGTTCCTTTTCATGATTTTCTCTTTATGTTTGACCATTTAATTGATTTCCTTTAGGTCTTTGTGTTTTTCTTTAGCTCTTTGAGCATATTTAGGAACATTGTTATGGTATGTCCAGAGTCTGGTCTTCCTCATTGATGGTTTTAAATCTTTATCTTGCTCCTTTGCATGGGCCATCAATTCCAGAAGATGTTTTGTTATCTTCTGCTGCACTCTGGACATTATTATATTTTAATGTGTTATCTTTGGAATTTAGATGCTGAAGTGTTTGTTCCTTAACATTGTATCCAGCTAGTGTTATGACAGAAATTTCTTTGAATGCCGGGAGCTAACAAAACAAATGAAGAACAAAAAAAAAGAAAAGGAAAGAAAATATCTTTCCCAGTCTTTGCAGATTAGTTTGTGTGATTAGCCTATATCCTAACTGGGAGAGCATCCTGAAGTAAAAGTGTAGGTTCCCTCTGTATGTTTAGGAAGCATGGACCATGTCCTGGGCATGTGCACTCATGACCAAGGAGTTCCCCCATTTATACAGGTCCCAGTGCTCCCTCTTCTTCCCATAAAAGTCTTTCTTCTTGGTGTCCCAGGCGCTTTATTGTGTGTCTTAAAGCCTGTATTTCTTTACTCTACACAGCAGTGATTTGATTGCTTTTTATACTGATTTAGCTGCCCACAAGCTGTTTTTGTGTGTAAGGCATGTTCTGAGTTATTAAGGCAGAGACAAATATCCTGGCTCAGACCTTCAGGATGCCACCAGACAGAGTGGTAGAGACATACATGCACACTATTGTGTGTACCAGGGGTGCTCCCTGTAAAACTAGGCCCACAGACCCACACTGGCCAGCTCTGTGCCAAGCCAGTGAGGGGTTGGGGGAAGTCCAGCCAGGGTTGCCATAAGATTTTCCTATCATTTTCAAGTTGCCTTTTTTTTTTTTTCTTTTTTGCTACTAGCCTTGTTACTGCAATTCTTTAACTGTTTTAGCTTTGATAAAGATGATTCTGCCAGTTCTTGCTAGTTACTTAAGCTTCTGTGGGGGGATAGAAACCTGGAGCATGTCTGCCATTCCAATGACATCTCTTTCCCTGGTGCTTTTACAACAGATAACATTGAGATAGACTCTAGCCAGCCCCAAGAGGAATGAGCATTGATTGCAAATCTGCAGGCGTGATAAGCTTTTCTGCATAATTTATGGAGAAGGTAAAGCACTGTATAGAAATATCAGTTTCCATGTCCCATATGTCCCCATCCTACTCCATATCACACATTGAATAAACAAAAAGTAATAGAACTACCAGCATTCCATAATCATATCAACCATCTTTTCCCATCTATAAACTGTAAGAGTACGAGACATTTGTTATATTTTGTTTTGAGTGAAACCAGAATCAATAACAAATTTGTTTTTCATTCATTCCTAAATATATTTACTGTATGAATATGGATCAGCAGGGGTGGTGTGAGACTGTCACTGCTTGAGCAGAGCGTCTGTGCAATCCATAGCAACACTTCCAATATTCCCAAGCCAAGGCCAATAAATCATAAGGCTCATGTGTTATTGAATTCAGAGCATCACCACCAACAAAATCAATTGAGATGCATTCAGAATTTTCAATTTTCCAGCTCCTCTCTCTTTAACAAATCATTTCTCCTATTCCTTCTATCTGACTAACTTCACGGAGTGACCCCAGGTTAGCCTCCTCTCTATCCACCCCAACCCTCCGCCATTGTGAAGTGACCATGTAGTTGGAGTATGTCTTGGTTAATCTTAATTAATTGGCTTGATTCATTTTAAACCAAACCAATCATGATTTTTCTCATGTCCCTTACCAGTGAGGCAAAGCACTGTATGTCATTCCTTTGGCAACAAAGACTGGCTCAACTTGGGCCAATCTGATGCTAACTGAAGTTTGCTGGGGCTCCTAAATAAAGGGCCCTCATTCTTCAAGCCCCTACTTCCCACCCCAAATGGGTCCTAGGACTTTTGCAGCTATCTTGTTATCAGCTGATAAAGTAATTGATCTAAAAGAATCTCAGGGAAGCAGAGCTCACTCCTTATTTCCCACACACCTCTGACTTCCAGTTATGTATGACGATATTTTCTTCTTGCTCAAGCCATTTTGAGTTGGATTTTCTATGTTATATTCATTTCTTCATTCCACAAATAATTATCAAATATTCACTATGTATCAGGATAACAAATATAGGCATTTGGATTGTGTCTGAGGACAGAAATAAGGTTCCTGATCTCTGGTACTGCAGCAGATTAGATAGGGAAGAAGGGAAGGGAAAGTGACCCCTAAGATCCATCACAAAATTCCCCACTTAGGTTGGCACTTGAAAAGAACCAATGAAAAGTGCAGTTCATCAAGCCCTTATTAGCTTAACCAGAGGGCCAGCTAAGGGAAACTGCAGACTTTCTGACCTATGGGGCTTTCTGGAGGGCTCCCCTTGGATCTCAGGGGTCATCCAACAGGAGCCCCAGTAGGTCCTCATCCTCAAGAGCTGTCCTCTGGTGCACTCGGCCTAGCAGTAAGCCCTGAAAAGCCAGGAGCCGTTAAGATGATGAAAATATATCTAGAGCACAGTGAGAAAGCTTGGGATTGTGAAAGGCTAAAGGGGGGACTGATTATCTTCCAGGAGGGCATGGTGGCCATCTTAAGTGAAGACGGAAAGGGGAGAGCTAAGATGCTTTGAGAACATAAAGTCAGGTTCAAGTTGTAACTTCATAAGAGTTCAGCCCTGTAATGATGTATTGAAGCACTTCTACTAAGAGCTTTAGGAAGAGCACAGTGTCCTACCTTTCTAGGAAGACCTATAGCTCTGCTCCTGAAGAAACTGGATGAGTGACTTCAAAACCACCTTTTTCATCATGACCTAGGTTCATTAAAAATTCAGATTTTTGAGGCCTACCCCCAAAGAGCCTAATTCACCCACAGGGATTCTGATAAGGAGCTGCATTGTAAACATCCAGGCTAAGGAATCCCCAGCTTCTGTAACTGTGGTTTCTATGTTCCGTTTTTGAGGGTGCTTCTGGAGCATACTTAATTTCGTCTTTTCCAGCTCAGATGTTCTTAATCTGAGTTTCTAGGTCTCAGTGGATAAAGTTCAGGAGATGCATGAGCCTCTTAAAACTGTATGCACAATTTCACTTATATAGGACGTTTTTGCAAGATCTCAAAGGAATCTGTGGTTCCCAAAGGGCTCAGAACCACCCTTCAGCTGTTCTCCCAGCTCCTGGCTGCCCTGGCCCCCTGGAGTTAGCACTTACTCTCTGCCCTGGCCTCAGTGATGGTACATTTCTCTTCTGTTGTGGATGATTTGGGAAAGAGGGTGGTCACATCCATGTTTCTACTGAAATCAATTTCCTTTGGAAGAATGTGCCTATGGCAGTTTTCGTAGCATAATGCTGTCTCTGTTTTGATGAGTAACTGAAAAAAAATCATCCAGGTCACCAAAATTCTAGTTTCTTTATTTTTTCCCAGAACCCACCCTCTTTGCTGGATCTCTTTTTTTCTTTCCTTTTGGCTCCGTTGCGTTATTTCACTTCTTGGGTTCTATTTTGTCCTCATTGCTGCTCCATAGAACGAAGTCCCAGCTCCTTGGCCTGGCACGTGTGCCCTTTACAACCTCTCTCCTGCTGTTCCCGTAAATGCTCGTGGTTCCAAGTTAACTGTGCCCCTTGCCACTCCCCGGGCTCCGTCTGCTGCCCTCCCCCTCTGGGCCTCCACAGAATACTTCTCTTTCATCTCCGTCTGTCACAGTTTTGCCCTTGTCAAGGCCTTCCTTCCATCTATCCCCCAGCCAGGAATATTTCCTCTTCTCTGAACATCAATTGTACTTTGTCCGTATCATTCCTATGGCAATATTGAATCCTATTTTATTATTCATGTCTCGTGTTTCTCTTTTTTGTTACTAGATTCGAAGTCCTTTCACTGCAGGGCCCAGGTTGATTTAAGTCTGTATCTGGTACACTGTCTGTCACAGTACCCAGCATACAATAAACCCTTAACAAAATCTGGCAAACATACCTAAAAAGCTAGATCTGGCTATTTTAATTTGGAAAAAATATTTGTTTGTCTTTTTTCCCTGGTAATCTAAGTTGGGCAGTAGCTTGAGAGCTGCAGATAAACTGCATTTTTTTCTAGATGAATTAGAAAAGGAGCCTGATGGTTTGATTGAGATTTACACTTCTAAAATCATTGAATTATGTGATTTCATATTCCCATAACACCCTGCAAGACTTGCAGTAGTGCAGCGTTTTTACCCCCTTCTTTTCTGGTGATTATCTGAGGTGAGAGGTTAAGGGAGCCACCCAAAGCCACAGAGCAGGCAGCTGACAACACTGGGGCTGGACCCAGGCCCCCCAGGGACACTGTGGCCAAGCAAAACATTGACGGTGCTAAGAATGGGATATACCTGTGTTCCCTCAGTACCAAAGCAGACCTGTTGTGGGCATGACCTTTTGGTTAGGTTATTTCAATTGAGATGTGACTCAGCCCATTCAAGGTGAGTCTTTTTTTTTTTGTCCTTTACAAAGCGAATTTTTTAAGTTGCAGGTTTATAGTTCTAAGGCTGTAAACATGTCCCAATTAAGGCATCCAGAGAAAGATACCTTGATTTAAGAAAGGGTCCAGAACCCCTCGGTCAGCTGGGAACGCAAATGGCTGGTGCCTTCTGGGATCTTTGGCTTTTGGTTTCAAACAGCTTCCCTGGGGGCGTTTACTTTCTGCATCTCCAAATGTCTGGGCCCTGTGTTGGCTATGGAGCAACTATTCCCCAAGTGTCCGAGCTTCTTACAAAATCTTTCCCCTTCTAAAGGACTTCAGTAAACTAATCCACATACACCTTGAATGGGTAGAGTCACATCTCCGTCTAATCAAATGTCACACCCACAATTGGAAGTGTCACATCTCGATGGAAACAAGCCCATCAAAGCTTTCACCCTAAACAACACTAAATCAGGATTAAAGGACCTGGCTTTTCTGGGGTACACAACACTTTCAAACCAGCATATGGGCTTAAAGAAATCACTCAGAAAATAGAGGATTCCCATATACACCCCACCATTGACACGTTGCGTTGGGTTAGAAAATGTGTTACTACTGGTAATAGTACAATTATAAAACTGAGCTATTAACTAGAGTCTAGGATTTAATCTAGGGTGCACTGTTTGTGTTATGCAGTGCCATGGAATTTTAAATTTCTAGTTATTATTCTGTTACCATAAATACAAACATTTCCCCTTTTAATCACATTCAGATACGCAGTTCTTTGCTGTTATGTTGCCAGTGTTGTGCTATCAAGGTGAATCTTAACCCTTTCACTGGAGTGCTCTAAGAGAGATGAAATTAAGAGAAGCTCGCAGAGAAAAAGCCCCCAGAGGAGCTGAGAGAGGGAGCCACTGAAGCTAGAGGCTGAAACAATCTGGAGAGAAGGACCTGCAGAGGCCACGTGCCTTCCCATGTGACAGAGGTGTCCCAGATGCCACCAGTGACCTCTCTCAGAGAAGGCATTGCCTTGTTGATGCCTTAATTTGGACATTTTCATGGCCTTAGACCAGTAAATCTGTAAGCTAATAAATCCCCATTGTAAAAGCCAACCCCTTTCTGGTAAAACGCATTTCGACAGCTTTAGCAAACTGAAACACTTCCCAATCTACATTTCTCTGCAGCCATTCTCATGCTCATCATCCGAGCTAAAAATCATTGTTATTTTTCCTTCTTTATTCCTGATAGTTTATTGGTTGTAATATGTCTTTCCAATTCTTCCTTCAAAATGTCTATCTGTTTGAAAATCTAGAGGCTTTTTGCCAAAAATATATGTTTCTCTAGAATGGGCCTGCCCCCCCACCCCACGCACATTCCTTTCTTCTTATTTCTATTACTATCACTACCTTCTAATCCAGGGACTCCATGGCCTCATCTTTAAACCACGGTAATAACCTTTACCTGATTTTAATGTTTCTAAAATATAAATCTAAGGATGTTAAACACCCCCTCCCCAATTACATTGCTGTCCATTGCTCATAGGGTAGACGCCCCCCAGCTCTTGGCCTGGCCTGCAGAAACACCCACAAGTTGACATCAAGCTATCTTTCCATCTTTATTTCTTAATACTCCTCTGTAGTAATTCTTTGCTCCAGGCAAACTCTTCCATTTATTGCCCCAGAATGCATCTTCCACAGCCTTGTCTGCTACTTAGTTTACCTCTGACTTCTTCCTTTCTACCTCACCTGTCCTTCCCATCCTCTAGGGCCCATCTTGGGCTTACCTTTCTAACATGGACTTTCCTAAATATTAAACCCATTCCTCTGAAGTTTGGGGTGTACTGTTGTCTATCTGTTTGCTACTCAAAGTGTTGTCAAAAGACCAGCAGAATCGGCACATGTGGGAGCTGGTTAGAAGTGCAGAGTCTCAGGACCCAACCCAAGACTGGTGAATCACTATCTGCCTTTTTTGCAAGATCCCTGAAGTGATTCATGAAGTATGAGAAACTCCGTCTACACCACATAGGTGCTTAGATAATACTTGCTCAAACCCTGATGGATAGACCTGTCTGTATTCCCTCAAGATCCTTGAAGCCAGGGACCTGTTTTGTTTTTCTTTTTATCTCTCTTCAAACATACCTCCATGGTAAAGCAGGCACTCACTAAAATAAATTTAGTGTCCTTCTTTTCCTTTACTTATTAACTAGAAAAAAAAAAACAAAAAACAAAAAACAGGTGTACTCGTTTTAAATGGTTATGTACCCCAGAAAACCCATGTTCTCCTAATCCACTCTGGTGGGGGCAGACCTGTTGTTGCGTAGACTCTTTTACTTATTTTAATTGTGAAAAATAACATATGCTAAAAAAGCAATACATTTCAAGGCACACCTCAACAATGAGTTATGGAACAGAATTCAGAGATTGGTATGGGTCACAGTTCCACAATTTTAGGTTTTTCTTTCTGGTTGCTCCAAGACACTAGAGACTAAAAGAAATATCAATGTAATGATTTGGCAGTCATATTCATTTGTCAAATCCTAGCTTTACTGTTATAATTCTTCTTTCTTCCAATCTTTAGGGGTATTTGGGTTATGCCTATTCTAACTTTTTCATGTTGGAAAGGGTTGTTGACAATAAGGGAATAGAACTAGTTGATGTTCTGGAGAGGCTGGCCTCTTTGGGTTTCAGGACTTATCTGGCCTAGAGGTTGTAGGTTTCTGGAAAGTAATCTTGGTGCCTAGGCGTTCTTTAGGGTTGGCAGGAATGGTTTGATTGGGGGTTGGCAAACCGTTTATCATAGCAATACCTAGCTGAAGCTTGTGTACGAGTAGCAGTAGCCTCTCAGCTCTATTTTGGGTGGGACCTTTTGATTAGGTTGTTTCCATGGAAATGTGACCCACCCAATTAAAGTTTTCATCCTTTTACTGGAGTCCTCTATGAAGAGAATAAAAGGCAGAAAACAGGGAAAGCTGAGCCAATACAGAAAGTAGAGGGATGAAACCAAGTGAAGGACACAAGGTGAGAGAGATGCCCCGAAGATGCTGAGAGGAGAACTGCAGGACATAGAGAGCTCAGAGAGGTGTCTCCAGAGAAGTAAGTAAGGACCCCCAGACAGAGGCTAAGAGAGAAAGCCACTGAAAACAGAAGCAGAGAGCAATGGAGCCCAGGAGCAAGGGAGTGGCAAATATCACCATGTGTCTTCCCATGTAACAGAGGAACCCTGGGTGCCAGCAGCCTTTCTTCAGAGTCTAGGTATGTGTTAGTTTGCAAGCTGCCAGAATGTGAAATACCAGAAATGGAATGGCTCTTAAAAAGAGAATTTAATAAGTTACAAGTTTCTAGTTCTAAGGAAGTGAAAGTGTCCAAATTAAGGCACCAAGAAGAGGTTACCTTCACTCAAGAAAGGCTTCCCTTGGCACTCTCCAGGTTCTGGCTTGCTTAACATTTCATGGCAATGTCTGCTGGGCTCCAAGCATCTCCAAACATCCAGGTCTCTGTTCTCCACGTGTCTGCATCTGTGTTAACTCTGTAGTGAAGTTTCTGTCGGCTCTGAGGCTTCTATCATTTCTGATTCTCTCCAAAATGTTTCCTCTTTTAAAGGGTTCCAGTAAACTAATCAAGAACCACCTGGAATGGGTGGAGTCCCATCACCATCTAATTAAAAGATCACACCCACAGCTGGGTGTGTCACATCTCCATGGAGATAACCTAATCAAAAGTTTCCAACCTACAGTATTGGATTAGGATTAAGAGAAACCACTTTCTCCTTCTGACTGAATCAGGATTAAAGCATGGCTTTTCTGGGGTACACAATACTTTCAGATCAGCACAAGGTATGTTCCTCTTCATGTCTTAATTTGGACATTTTCAAGGCCTGAGAACTGTAAATAAAAAAACCCCTTTGTAAACACCAATCCATGTCTGGTATAGTGCATTCTGTAAGCTTTAGCAAACTGAAACACTAGATCTCCCAGAAAGTGAATTCAAGCCTTGGCGGTTGTTTAATGAAGAGCAAGTCAATTAATTCTACCTATAGTAGGCAAAGAAAGCAGAGGTAGGCTCTTTATGCAGTGATCGCTCTGTGTTCCTATAGCACCCATGGTTCTCCACCATTAAAACCTCTTTATCCTTTCATTTGAACTTTGGTGCCTTTCTTAACACTCAGATGAAGACATTTGTGATGGCAGATGGTGTTTTCGTCATCCTTTCATCAATGGCCATGGGCCATACTAGAGTAGATGTTCAGTAAATGTGTACTGATGGAATTAATAAATGAATGAATAACATGTTCTATGAATAAATTGTAGAGATCAATCCTAGGCCTTTCTGGATGTTTCTTATTACAGTCAACCAATCTACATTAATCGCCATCCTCTATACACGGAAAAAACTGACAGGATTCTCAAAACCAGGAATCTGCTTTTCTGTTTTCACTCCATTGGTATCATCTTTTAATTTATAAGTGCTGGAGATTAGAAATTTGAAGGCTGAGAGTAGAAATAGGGAAGGAATGCAAGAATCTTAGGTGAAGTATATATTATATTCAAATGGCAATGACTTAGAGGGAGCCCCAAATGGAAAGAACTTGTTCAATTATGAATGTGTCAATTTTCACATTACAGAGTGTTCTACTCTAACAAGTTCATCAAGTAAAAAGGGGGGTTAAAGTAAGTGACTAAGAGCTATGCGGTGTTTACGTAACTTGGTACAATGCTATTTCATAATACCGTTTTGTGCATGAAAAACAGGATGTTTTGCTGAGCTAGCAGAGAAATTCCTGCTTTGTGGAAAATGTTGTCAATTAGTTAACTGAAGAGAAATCTGAGAACAGATAGTACCAGTGTATTTTTTCACTAGCCTAGGTTCATAAAAGCCCAGAGAATACAAGAGACACTTACAGATGACCCCCCAGTATGCTGTGCATTTGTACTGTTACTTAACTTTTTCATGGGAATATGTCTTATTTCCACTAATAGACTACATGGAGAGAAGGGACATATATTCCATAATTCTGCACAAAATTGACAATATTTACCATGTAGGGCTTCAATCACCCACCCTCCTCCCTCCTCTCCCTTCTCTTTTTCTTCCTCCTTTCCTCACCCTATTCCTTCCTTCCTTTCTTCCTTTCCTCCTCCTCCTGCCTACTTACTTACCTAAAAATATTTATTGAGCTTTGATTATATTCTAGTGATTCTATGTGCTGGGGATAAATCATTCATCAAAACAAATAAAAATCCTTGTCTGCCTGGAGCTTGCATTCCAGTGGAATATACAAATAATAAACAAAATAAATAGTATAAAATATATCTAGATTGCGATATGTATTATAAAGAAAAATAAAACAGGGAAGAGGCTTGTGGGTTGGGGAGGTACACTGTTAAATGTGCCAGAGAAGACCCCATTGAGAAGGCGACATTTAAGCAGAGACCGGAAGGAGGTGAAGGAATGAATTATATAGATATCTTGAGGGGAGAGCATCCCAGAAACTGGAATAGCAGGAGGTGGGTATGTATTGGAATGAACAGGGAACAGCCAGGATGATTTCTTGGGTAAGGAATAAAAGAAGCTTGGGGAAGAGACAAGGTCAGAGAGATGAAGACAGGGTAGGGATGGGAAGAGATCAGATCAGGTTTTTAAGGAGATTGTGTTTACTCTGAGATGGAGTCATTGTGAGGCTATGACTAGAGGAATGGTATGATATTAGTTACACTCTGGCTTCAATTTTGAGAACAGCCTGAATAGGGATAAAGTAGAGGCATGGAGGCCATTTAGGAGGCCTTTACAGTCCCATTCATGAGAGGTGCTGGTGGCTCAGAGCAGGGAGGAAGCAGTGAAAGTGGTAAGAGGTGGGCGGATCCTGGATATACTCAGTGTAGAGCCAACAGGATTTGCTGGTAGATTGGATTTGGGGTATGAGAGACACAGAGGCATCCAGGATGACTCGAAGATTTTTTGCCTGAGAAACTAAAAAGATGCAACTGCCAGCAAAGGAGGTAGGGAAAGCAGCAGGTGGAGAAGTTTTTAGGGACCATTAGGAATCTAGTTTTGGCCACTCTGAGTTTGTAAAGTCTTTTAGAGAAGTGAAGATGCTGAGGAGGCAGTTGGATATTTATAGAACGAATGAATAACCAGGATCTTAATCAAGTGTTTACCTCCCTCAAGATAAATGAAAAATTTGCCTCTAACTTCTTCCTTGTAATGTGAAGCCTTTTGGGAAATGATAGTGGAAGAGGACTCTTCTGACCAAAGTCCAGGCCTTCCTGAACTACAGACCTATGGATCTGACAGCTGCTGGCCATTTCCTTAGGTCCTCAACAGGGTTACAAGGAAATCATCCTCTCCCCCCTAACTGGTTGCCTTCTCTGTGAATGCATGACTGGGTCCACCAGGCATGCAAACTTAGAGTCAGCTCTCACTTCTTCCATTTCCTTATCTCAGTGTCTCCTGGTCACCCAAGCCTACCAACTCTACTTCCATACCACTTCCAGAACCATCTCCTCCTCTCTGTCTCTTCACTGATGCCTTTTATTAGATTAGATTCTCGTTATCTCTCACCTGGACTATATCACCATAATCTATCAGATCTCCCAGCCTCCGATCCATCCTCCAAACCGCTTTCAGAGTGATTTTTCTGAAGTGCAAATATGATCATGTTATTCTTCTGCTTAAATGCTTTTTGAAGGCCTCCTACTTTCTCTAAAGCCCCAAAGCCTTGCCTTGGTCTACAAAGACCATGGCGACCTGGCCTTTGCCCCCAGATCACTCCTATGCATCGACCATACCGAATTGGCTTATTTTATCCATCCAGTCTTCAAATATATAGAGAGTGCTTCCTATGTTACAAGCACTAAGTCAAGCTATGCGGATTCAATGCTGTATGCAGCAGACTTAGTTCCCGCCCTCGTGGAATTATACTTGCTCAATTTCTGTGTCTTTGCTCTTTAAATTCCCTTCATTGTATTTATCACTAACACTCCCTACCTCCACTAAACTGCCATGTTTTCCTCCTACCAACCACTTAGAGAATACCAACTCACCTTTTAAGATTCAGTTCACGCCATTTCCTTCTATCATCACTTTATTTGATCTCCTTCTCCTGTCTTATAAAAATGCTTGCTCCTCCAAAAGGTATTATTGAATGACTAATAGCTATAGAAGACAGACTACCTCTAAATTCATTCCAGATTACGTTCAGAGCATTGTCCCTTATATTACTAGGTTATAGCTCAAGGAACCTCTTGATCCTGGTGGGGGAAAACTTCCTTTCCCTGATTTGTCCTGCTGTCCTTGGGTTCTACAGATAGGATAAATCATTAGCTGCTGTGAAGTCAGTGAATCCAACTGCACTGGACTACTTGTGCAGTGGCTCACCCAGAATTTTATATAGCAAGGGCTTTGGGGTGGTGATCTCATTGGGAGGAGTGTGAGGAAATCTTGTCTTAAAGTGAATTTGCATTGGAAACATGTGATTTAGATGTAAGTACATGCATTTGTAGTAGCTTTGCGTGGGACTGATGAAGGTAGGGGCTAAAGACCTACTTTTAATCCATCCCTTCGTGCTCCCACTGTGCAGAAGGACGGCAGTCTGGCTGCTTCTATCCACCCCATCCAATACTTCTTAATCTGCCCTCGGTGGCGACTCCTATAGTCAGTGCACAGCTTGGAAAAAATACATGAAGATTCGGCACTTATAAAGAGATGGGGGCTGGGTACCAAAAACTATGAAAACCTCCTCATTTATCTGTACCTACCACCTTAGGCATGCCTCAGTATCCCAGGGAGCTTCTTGCTTAGACTGAGAAATGCATCCTAGCTATTAGTGCTTGGACCGCAGCAATTTCTCTCTCTCTCATCTCCATAGATGAATATTCACACACATCCATACAGATGATCTTAGAAAGCTCTATTGGGCCATAACTATAATTTGTAAATAGGCATCAGCACTAAAACCAAGCATTCTAGCCCAAAAGCCTGAAAACACTCTTGTGTTTCTCCTTCTGGCTTACTTATAGATTGCATATGGCAGTATATCTTAGACTGGATCTATAAACATGGATATCTGAAATACATTTGCCTCACCCTGGTGTGGTTAGGCAGTAAGCAACCCCGGTGAGGAATTCTGACAGTGGTACAAAGTCACTCTGGTGACAATAAAATCATGGGCCCAAATTCGGAAGAGTAGGGTGGGCCCTCCATGCTGACTGCTAGCCCATCTTTGAGTAGGCATTTGTGTACACACACATGCACGCACACAAATATACACAGCTACACATTTAACTGGATACTCTTTTCCTATTGTATTATATTGAGAACTTTAAAATAATACTTCATTGGTGACTGTCAATCATCTGAATAAAATCTTACGAATATATTTATGTTATAAATACTTTGAATAATTTATAAAGGACCCTTATTCACTGCACAGAATTGCTAGCACAGCTAATGCATTTAATTTATTTAGAGATACTTGCTCTGTTATTATTTAAAATATAGTTACATCTACATGTAGCTGGTTATTTATTAATTTACATTTAGGAATATCAATGAGGCATTTTATAAATTAAAATCACATTAAGTAAGGAGACTATCCTGATTATGATGGCTTATGATTAGGTGATGATTATGAGTGCCTTATTTAATAATAAGTATAATGGCTTAATAACTCCTGTGGTTACACTTTATAACAAAAAAACGCATATTCGATAATATGGGAGGGGTGCTATATAGGAACAAACAAGTAAAAAAGTGCCAATTCTGAAGCTTTACATTGGATCCCAATTGATGTGATGGAAGACACATCATCATTATAAACATTTTCAGGCTGTCAGTCTCATTACCGTATGCAAACCACTTTGCTGGCTGTGCATGACAGGTGAATTTAATGCCAGGTACGGGTGTGTCCAGAGCCCAGATCTGATGCGTATCACTTACTGTGTAGAACCCTGAGGGTCTCCCCTGCCTCTGCTCCACTTCTGCTGTGGCAGGTGAGCCACAGACACGTATTCATGCCTCAGATACGTGCCAGGCCATGGGGTGGCGTGTGCTGCCGGACACGTGCAGTGGGTGGCTGTGCATGGACTTCTTCTGGCTGTCACCACAGCCCCTTAGCCAAGATTCAGAGTCGGCTCCAAGGTCAATCCTTTGGGTAGGAGTACCTTGTGGATAACAACATGGACTCATTTATCAATCATGTCATTCTAACGGTCTTTATTGAGGACCCCAGGTGCTGGGGATACAGTGGTGACAACAGCAGACAGAAGGTCCTGCCTTCATGGACTTCCATTCTAATGACTTCTTAGGGTCAAACCCTAACTGTCCTTATAAACTTGGGCAAGATGTCATACTCTCTGAACATCAGTCTCCTCATTGGGGAAGGTTCCTGCATTGCTGGGAGAATTACATGAGGCAACGTATATCATAAAGCACCCTACATCATGTCCAGCAAATTGCAAATGTTAGTTACTTTTATTGCTGGGCAAAAGCCAGACCATATTTACACCATGAATTTAATGGGCTGTGGATGTGACCCATTAGTGTAAAATGACTGTGACCTTCTATGCTTTTTGGTCTCGATTGAGCAGCATTTGTAAGACAGTAACGATCCGATGACAATAGGAATATTATTATTTGTCTCCCTAATAATGGTTTGCCTTTCAGGTAACACATATAAAATGAAAACCCAAGCTCCTTTTCCTTCAGGGAATTGCGCATAAGAATAGAAGACTCTTTTTTCTGAGAGCTATATATGTACCAACTGAGACACAAAAATGGAAAGAAAATAAAACCCAAGACAATGTTTTGTTTACACGTCAAAGAAGTGGCACCGAAGGCCTTGGGCCAGGCAAATTTAAAGTGAAACTTCCTGGTGTTAGAAGAGGTTGAATTTCATCTTGTCATTGAAAGAATGCAAGACAAGGACATAAGAATCTGTTTGGATGCAAAAATCTAGTTAACTATTGAGTTGGGTGATGCTTCCTAATAATTGAGGCAGTTGCAGCAAAAACATGAGGCACTTACAACGTGGAAATGTATATGCCCGACTGGTCACCTACAGTAAATGTCCCCTATTAAAGTGCCTGGAAACCCCTGCTGGGGCTGAAGAGTGGTTGAAACATCCTCCAGGCTGTCCCAGTGAGTACTGAATCGTTTTCCATCCTTAGTACTTGGGCCTCATCTGAAAGACAGAGGAAGTGTCCCCACACTCCCCTCTGAGGCAGGGAGGAGGCCTGTGGACACTTAAAGCTATTGAAGGGGGTATTTTCAGCAAACCGGCGGTGACACAAGAGCTCATGGTAGGAGGCGTAAGGAGTGCCAGGTCAAGTTACATTCCAAAGACATTCAACAGGGAGAGACGCTGATGAAAACTGGGCATCTGACACACAGCATCTCAGAGAATTTGGAGAACCGTTTGGAGATTCACCTGGAAAGAGTATTTTAACCCCCCTTGCTATGCTTTACTCCAGACTACCTAAGTGAGACTCTGGGGATGGGATTTTGCCTTTTAAAAAAATCTCGCGAATTCTAATGCGGCAAGAGTTGAAAACCACTTCCTCTGGATAAGTATTTCTCAAAGTGCCGTCCCCAGACCGGAATAACCCAGGAATTTGTAGAAATGTACATTACCAGGCCCCACCTCAGATTTACGGAATCAGAAACTGTGACGGTGGGACCCAGTAATCTGTGTTTTAATAAGCCCTCCAGTAATTCTATTGTTGGCTCAGACTCACTGCTCTAGACAAGTCATGCTGGACAAAATGCAGGAAGGGAGGCTGGAGGAGGTCCACTGCGGTTTTCTTTTATACTTAGAAAATGATTTTTAAAACCCCACATTGCTCATACACCATGTGGCTTTTGAGAGGGGAGGGGATCTAACCTTGCAGATTTATCTTCCTTAAACTTCGTGAGAAGGAAGCATAGAATCGATAAATGACTCAGGCCTGGATTCAATTGGGTTATATGACTTTATAGATAAAGAGACTAAAAATGGAAAGTGGTCTGCCTGAAAGATCAGCTAACCCTGGTACCTACCAGGAAAAAAAAAATAACCTAAAGATGAAAAGACAAGAAATCATTAAAATCAAACTTTGCTTTATTTTCCTTTTTTTAGTTCATGAAAAGCAGTGGTTTTGGGGGTAACACCAACATGTGAGTGACACTAAATAGTGTACTAAGTATTCAGCAGGACATGAACACTTTTACAAGCGTGTTGGAACGGTTCACTGGTTTCTCCCAGTAACGTCCAGCCCCCAGAACCTTCTCGGGCAGCGCCCACTTGCTCCTGTGTTGGTGAATAAACCTGGATGGGGAGCTGCTGCCTGGCTGGTGACTTGCTTGTGAATTGGAGCCTGGACGTCACATTTCTCCAGTAGAAAATGACAGAAGCCACCAAATGAACCAAATGGCAAGGTGTTGTGCACAGGTGTGGGATGAGGGCCGGGATACAAGACAGGGCACAGGCTTCTGTGTCACTTTTGGGAAAATGGGCGTAACGAAATTAAACTCAGCTGAAGCACCAAGAAGTGTAACAAATGTGGGCCAAACACTTCACGGGCATTTTTGGTTAATTTTACTTTTCTTTTTCTCCCCATACTCACCTGTCAAAATGCTGCCTTCGCCAACCCATAATGAAATGCACCCAAACAAACGACTGTAAATGAATTATGTGGCATAAATAAAGACCTAAATCCCACATGGTTTATTATGTGAAACCAGGATATCTGTTTTTACTTACTTTTAAGTTCATTGTATGAAAAAAACAAATACCACATGGGATCATTATTTTAAACACAAACTGCATTTAAGAGTAAGTGTCTGGTAAACCTTCTGGGGCTGTAAATTAGCTACTGATTTCAGTGACTAAAGGCTGTGAAATACATTTCTGGAATTACTGGGCACAGAGACTTACTCCCAACACTTTGGAAGATAAACTCTACTGGGTTTGGAGTAGGAAATGCGATGTGCCTGTTATTAAACTGACGTTACCCAGTGACCCAGGCTAAGCTTACGTAACCTCACAGCCAGCTTTTCTGGATTTATCAAGGATGAGCTTCCAGGAAAGAGAATTTAAGAAACAATGCGTCATTCTCAGATGGATAGCTAGCACTGTGAAACTGGGATTCAGACCATCTGATTTTTACATCTCTTCCTTTGTTCAGTTCAATTCCAGCCTCTGAATTTTTCCCAGCCACAATTTATTACTCTGTTCAATCCAATTACTTTGATGTTCTATCACTGGCCTCTGCTTCCGTAATGTAGTTTTCCTTTCAAGGCTAGTAACAACCCTTTTCAATATACTTTTATGTTTCCTCGTGTAAGTTCCATCATCTATTTCTTTCCTTTTCACCATATTTTTCTTTAATAGTTTTTTTTTTTTTAATCTGGGAACTTCATTTATTGGTGGGGAGTGGGCATGTAAAAAAAATACAGTTCAGCTATAAGCTCCTGGGAGAGCAGCTATGTTGTCTGTTTCATCCTCTGTAAACCCGCAGTGCTTAGTACAGTGTCTGGGCCAGAGGAGATGCAAATAAAAATATATGGACCGACAGAGAATGCCACCACCTTGGGACCACCTTGTGTGTGTGACCTTGACCTGCCATGCTTCTTATTTAACCATTACTGAGAAGATGCCACTTCTGGATGCTGTGACAATGGCTACACCTCAGCAGTAGGTGTTCTTTTTTTTTAATTTGAGAAGTTACAGTTCTGTGGGAAAATCATGCAGAAAATACAGAGTTCCATATACCCTCCTCCCCCATAATTAATACCTTGCATTAGTGTGGTGCATTTGTTGCAATTAATGAAAGAAGGTTATTATAAGGTCCAGACAAATCTCTGGATCTAATGGTTGAACCTGAACTTGAACTCAAATATTTCTTTCTCTAAAGCCCATGCTCATAAGCATTATTGTCCTGCCGTAATTAAATGAGATAATCCTCGTGGAAGTATTCTCACGTACAGTAGGGGCTCAAAAAATGTCTGCTAAAGCAGCAACAAAAAGACCAACAACCAAGAAGAAAAAAAAGCCACTCTAGCAATTCTTCTTTCTCTAATTAGGGAATGTTCAAATTCAAAGGGCAACCCCAATAATTTGGGGAAAGAAACTGTTGTGAGGTTGGATCAATATGAATTAAGGGGATTCCAGAGAGTCTAAGACAAGCCTATGGCTTGGCTTTGACAGGGAATGGATAACTGGACTCACCTAACATTGAAATGGAGAGTTGCACAAGTCTCTTAGTCTGTACACAATAGATCGTTTCCTCCAGTGTACATAAGCTCCTATTCTGCTAGGAGCCAGCAGAAGGTAGGGTCCTATGTTAGGGACTATCCCTTTGCCTGAAAAAGGGTTCAAGAATAAGCCATCATGGAACAGCAGAGATCCAGCTGTTGTCCAATTCTGGAAGAAGACAGCTTTAGTGTCTTGACAGGGAAGGGACTTGCTTGGCCCCTTTTCTAAATTTTATGATTTTTAGCTCAGGTATTAGCCATTTCACAGCACGCCCTGACAAGTGACAGTGACAGTGACAGACTTAGGTTTGCTTATAACAGAATAATAATCTTACTCATGTTTTTAATTTAGATCTTCCATGGCTTTTGAGATATGTTTATTCATTGGCTTGGAGGAATAAGTGATCCAATCCATGGCTCAGAATCAGTTAGCACATTTTTATCAAGTGGCTACTCTGAGCCAGGTCTATCTAAATATTATCTCAATTAAGCTTCATAATAACATAATAATGTTAAGTGCATCAGCGTTTATCAGACAAGGAAACAGAGGATCAGAGAAGTTACCATGTTTAGAACATGGTTCAACCTCACAGCTAGTGAGCGATGAGGCTGAGATGCCAATTCAGGCACCCGATTTCTACTAAATTATACTGTGCTGGGCATTTGTGTGACCTGACGATATTTTAAAGATGGAATTCTGGCTACCAGCTGATCAAAACAAGTGCTAAAAACAATGCTATTAAAAAAGGAAATCTAGACTTGCCAAAAAATGCCTTCAATGCTATGTAATAGGAAGATTTGTATTTAGCTTGATAACAGGTGTCTCGTAATGTCACCTGCTTATAAAATGCAATGCCTCTAGGCCCCTGCTCAGGTAATTCTAAGGAGGTCAGGGTCATTTTCAGCATCTAGAGAACCAGAGAACATCGCTAGGTATCAGTACTATTTCAAAGTTGTGGGAGAAACTTGAATTTTCTTGGTCTATTTTATAAAGCAAATGTGTGGTCGCAAGTCAAGATTTCAAACAGACCTCAAAATTTCGGTACCCACTTTCCATTATAGATTACATAGTCCAACATTTCAATTTTGCAGCTGAGGAGAATACACCTTAACTCTGGAAAGTTGAGAAATGAGTCTGAGGTCATACGCCTAGTGGCAGAGCTAAGGCAAACATAGACACGTCCCGAATCCCCCTGAATTCTGACTGTGTTGCAGGGGGCAGGTAGGACTGCCCACAGCAAGGGCCTTGGGGCCACACCATCTGTGTCACACCCTGACCAGGGCAAGTTCCTTGACCTGTCTGGACCTGCTTCTGCCACTGTAAAGCGGGGATCATGGTGCTTCATAGGACAATTAGATGAGTTAATACCTGCAAAGGGCTTAGATTCGTGCTTGTCTCGTAATAAATAATAAATGTTAGCTACTCCAATTATCGCCTTGCCTCCCAAGATTTGGTAGGCTCCTGGAGTGGTTGTATTGAAGAAGTAGCATCAATACTATAAAAAGATGATTTTCTTAGAATCGTGAGGTAGTGTGCTGAGATGGCAGTGGGGTTGGCACACAGCCCATGGGGACTCAGCATCTAAGAACCCATGGCAGGGCAGGGTGGGGGGTAGGGGCCGGCATGAGGTCCAGGAAAACCTCCTAGGCTCTTCCTGCATAAAGTGAAGGAATCAGCTCAGAAAACCAAGGACCGCAGGCCACGTGGGCAGAGCTGTCACGGGAAGTCAAGAACCTTCTATCCTGAAACAAGGGGATAGTTTTCCTCCCTCCCTCCCAGCCTTTCTTCCTTTCCTCCTTTGATTTGCCAAGCATTTTGTCAGTGACTTCCACGTGCAAAGCACAGATATAACAATTCCCCAAATAAAGTCTCCTTCCTCAGGGAGTTTACATTCCACCGGAGGAGACAAATGAGAAGCAAAGACGTGTATCTGTCATGTCATACGTGAAAAGTGCTCTGACCGGGTGGAGAGTGGCGGAGGGGGTTTTATTTTAGGTCGGTTGGTCAGGGAAGGTCTCTCTGAGGAGGTGGCTTGAGCAGAGACATGACGGAAACGAAGGAATCCCATATAGGACTGATGGCAGGCTGAGGGAGCGCAGACACAAGCCCATGGCAGGAGAGAGCTGAGGGCTTTGTGGATTATGGAGGAGTGCGGTGTGGGGGGAGGAGTGGGCGCGGCATGGGGGTGGGGTAGGCAGGCAGGAGTCCGGGGCCTGGTGCCCCAGCGCTTGTAGACCAGGGCGTGGACTAAACGCCCCAGCCGCTCCCTTCACCCCCCAAGCTGCGCGCACCCCAGGCCCGGGCTGGGTGGCTGGCCCACTGCCCAAGCATGACTTTGACAGCTGCCACCTAGTACAATGAAACGAAGGGTGATTACTGGAATGAAAAATATAGATAAGCAACTTCTAAGTGACTGAAGTGAAAAGTAATTGTGGCGCGTGCTCCATACCTGAGATTCCACCATGCTAATCGCATCCTGAGCACATTACACTGTTGCCTGGAGTTTAGTATAAGGCGGGGAACCTGCTCCTAAAGCAGCAGCTGGGGTGGAGGCGTGTGTGTGTCAGAGGAGAGGGACAGGGCAAGGCTAAATTCAGACATGGCACCCCAGAAGCATAGGTATTGCAACTGGGTATGCCGAGTCCAGCCTAGACACTTCCAGGGAGGCAGTTTACTCGAGTTTCCCTTAGTTTTTTCACTTGGCTTCAGAGGAAGCAACAATGAGGTGGTGTTTCGGGTAGCCCTTCCAGGGAAAGGGGGTCCCTACAAGGAGCTTGTCTAAGCAGGGTGCTGAGTCAGAGGGGCATGTACCAAGGAGAGTAAGGTCGAGCTGGGCCAGGTGCCCTTCCACAGATAATGAGCACCAGTCATTGCCACCTCACTGGACTGCTGGAAGGTATGCGGCCATGGTGATAAAGCCTTAAAAAGACAACAGTCCAGCAGACACATTTCTGACAGATAAAGACTTGAGAATGCAGTTTAGGTAGGTGCCACAAAGTGTCACTAAGAAAAAATGTGCACATGATGCAGGAAAACACTTATCAAAATGGAATGGGGAAAGGCACATGTTAAATCATATTCATTTTGATAAGCAATAGCAGAATATGAAATGATAAAGGTTCTTAGTTGCAAAACAATTGCTTATTTGTAGTTTGAGATTTAAAGGCTTTTAATTTTTTTCTTTTGTCTGAAGTAACTAGCCATTACACCTACTGTGCCCATTTGAAACAATTATGTACCTCCAGAAAAAGCGTGTTTTAATCCTGATCCAATCTCGTGGGGCCAGACATATTGTTTAGGGTAGAAACTTTGATTGGATTGTTTCATGGAGATGTGACCCATCCAATTGTGGGTGTGGCCTTTTGATTAGAAGAAGATGTGACCCCACCCATTCACAGTGGGTCTTAATTAGTTTACCGAAGTCCTTTAAAAGGGGACACATTTTGGAGAAACCCCAGATGCAGATGCTTGGAGAATAGCTGCAAGTACATTTGGAAAGGCAGTCGTCGCCATGTGCCTTCCCATGAGATGCTAAGCAAGCCAGAACCCAGAGTCGTGAACAGGAGGAGCTAAGCGAAGGCCCCCAGACACTTAGAGAGGAGACCACTGGCATCAGAAGCTGGAAGCAATGGAACTGGGAACAAGGAACAGCAGATGCCAGTCACGTGCCTTCTCAGATTGGCCTCCCTTGAGCCAAGGTATCTTTCTCTGGATGCCTTAGTTTGGACATTTTAATGGCCTTAGAACTGTAAACCTGTAACTTACTAAACTTTTTTGGTAAAAACTGTTCCATTTCTGGTATATTGCATTCCAGCACTTTTAACAAACCAATACACCTATTAAGGTATTTTCTGTTCATACTAGGGACAAAATGGCTTCAAGGTCAAGATAAGATTCAGATTTTAAGGAAATGAACAAAAAAGTTGAAGGAAAATATCACCATTTCTAAATGATTCAATCAGTGAAAATGTGTCAGCTTGTATGAGTATCATTAGCTAGTGATAATAGAAATAAATAACAAGTGAATGAGATAGCATTATTGAACTCAACATTGCTATTCATAGTATATGTTCACTGTTGTACAATAAAATTCTGAGAAGCAAAGGTTTAAAGTGAATGAAAATGATCAGTTATAAATAACTTGAAATTTCCATCAGCCCATAGGATATTTTTAGTATGCTTTCTATGTCCTAAAAAGTTAAAATTACTTTATTAAGAATATATTTTTCAATCTTTTGGGAAATTTGCATTTCATTACAAAGATGGAACACAGCATTTTTGGCTGAGTTAGTCTCTGCAAAAATCAATGCCATTTTGTGGGATATGATTAACACATTCTAAAGACAAAGATGCCAGAAAGTTTAAATTTAGTTGTGAAAAACTGAAGGCATTTATCCATTCAAATATAAGCATGAAAATACAAGCTTCACTTTCACTGTGTTTAAATGCCATATGTTATAATGGAAAATCTATGAAATGTGATCATCAGATTCTGATTTCACAATGAGAAATCAAATAAAAAGAGGCTGCCCTACAATGAGTGGGATAGTCAGATCTAATACCAAAAAAAAAACCAAACCAAACAAAACAGGTTTTCATAGAACAAAAGCCTCTTTTGCTTTGAGGAAAGCAAGATACCATTCCAGATGTATATTCTAGGTCTACAGAGATTGGAGAATCTAAGTATAAGTGTTCGTCACTTCTTTTTAGGTATCCAGGTGCTATCACAAATGCCATATAACCTGGTGGCCTAAACAATGGGCATTTATTACTGCCTCCTGGTGTTAAGGCTGGAAGGCTTGTTGGCAGCACTCTGGTGCTCGCTTGCTGCAGTGTCTCTGCCTATGCCAGTGGCAAAGCCTCCTCCTTTCTCTTCTGGTCACTTTTGGCTTCTCTCTTCATAAGGCCTCTGGTGATCCAGAGTAAGGCTCACCCTGCCTCAGCTGGCTACACCTTAACTAAAAATAACACCTTCAAAAAGTCCTATTTAACCAGATAAGTCCTGAAATGCAGAGGGCCCAGCCTTCTCAGAGTATCAACTAGTTCCATCTCCCAATCCCATATGACTGACAGCCTCTTCCAACATGAGAAAGTTGGAATGGGCATGGCCCAAATACCCGCAGAGAATGGGAGAAAGATCAAAGGTGATGGTGGAGTCATACAGAGAAGGTTGGGTTTAACAAATGAGTATGAGTGATGAATTGTTATACTGATATTTCTTTTAGCCTAGAAGTAAAAACCAAAAATTGTAGAATTGTAACCTGTACGAAACTCTGAAATCTGTTCTACAACTGATGGTGCGATGTGCTTTGAAATTTATTGCTTTTTTTGTATGTATGTTATTTTTCACAAAAAAGAAAACCAGAGTCGATTGTGATGATAAATGCACAGCTATAAGAAGATGCTGTGAACCACTGATTGTACACTTTGGGTGATTACATGGTATGTGAGTATATGATATAGATCAATAAAAAATTAAAAACTTTTTAAAAAGTTGGGTTAGGAAGTAAATTTTCAAAATTGTTTGGAAGTAAAGCTAAACATATGCTATGACCCAACAACTACACCCCAGGTATATATCCAAGAGAAATGACACAAATGTTCACCGAAAGACTTACATGTACAAATGTGTGCATAAAAGCTTGATTTATAATAGCTGAAATCATAACCCAAAAATCTATCCACAGGGGAATGGATAAATATTTTATATATATATATATTTTAAAAGTCCTATTACAATGAGTTCACACCCACAGGAATGTGGAGTAAGATTAAGAATATGTTTACATTTGGTACATAATTCAGCCATCCACATAACTCTAACTTCTAATTTCTAAAGATAAAGTTCAAACAGCTGAAATAACAGTCTTTTCTTCATATACATAAAATCAATAGACATTATTAATTGTTTAGGAAAAATCTTGGTGAGTGATGATCAAGAGACTAGTATAGAGTAAATAAAATTCACAACATAGTTGTAATTGATGAGCTTATCAACTGAGGTTACATTATGGAATATGAGAGACATCAAAAACCTATAAAGAGGGTGGGCCACAGTGGCTCAGCAGGCAGAGTTCTCACCTGCCATGCCGGAGACCCGGGTTTGATTCCTGGTGCCTGCCCATATAAAAAAAAAAGAAATCTATAAAGAGCTTAAAATTCCACACTAGGAAAAGTGTAGTCTAATTTATTCTATTATATGTCTTTCTATTTAAAATAGATTTTTTTCATAAGAAGCATATAGTTGGGGTTGCTTTTAAAAATGTTTTCTCTAAGTCATCTTTGTCTTTTAATTAACATTTAATGTAGTCGATATGATTGAGTTTACATCTATTATCTTGCTAGTTGTTTTCTATTTCTCCCATCTATTCTAGTTCCTTTTCCCCCTCATTTCCTGCCTTTTTTTGGATTATTTGTTTTAGTATTCAACTTTATCTCCATTCTTGGATTACTAGTTATATTTCTGTATTTTACTTATTTAAGTTGCTTTTACAGGTTTACGTCATGCATTTTTTTATTGCTTGGTATTTTTATCTTTTTTGTGAAAAATAAACACGTATACAAAAAAGCAATAAATTTCAAAGCACATCACAACAATTAATAGTAGAACAGATTTCAGAATTTGGTATGGGTTATGACTCCACAATTTTAGGTTTTTACTTCTAGCTGCTCTAAGATACTGTATATTATGTCTATCATCAAATAATATACCACTTAATGTATAGCATACGATCCTTACAATGCTGTATTTCAATTCCCCTCCTGTTCTTCATTCTATTGTTTTAGTACATTTTACTTCTATTCCTGTTAAAAAGTAAACACTATACATTGTTACTATTTCTGGTTTAGACAGTCAAGAATCTTTTAAATAACTTTTGAAATGAGAGAATAGTTTTTTTTATATTTACCCATGCAGTTACCACTTCCAATACTTTACATTACTTTCTGTATATTTTTATCTGGAATCATTATCTTTCTACTGGAAGAACTTTCTTTAACATTTCTTATAGTGTGGTCTACTGGCAATGAATTCTCTCAGATTTTATTTTTCTAAAAAAGTATTTGCTTCATTTTCAACTTTATAAGGATGATTCCCCTGGATATGGGATCTAATTTGACAGATTTTTCTTTCAGCACTTTAAAAATGCTGTGCCATTATCTTCTGGCTTGCATAGTTCATGACACACAGCCTGCAGAATTCCTCACCTTTGTTCCTCAGTGTGTAAGGTGTCTTTTATCTCTGGATGAGCTTAGGAGGTTTCCTTAGCAATTTGAGTAGCCTGCGCACTGCTCGCGTTTTGTGTATGTGTGTGTGTATCCTGCTTTGGATTTGTTGGACTTCTTGGATCTGCAGATTTATAGTTTTCATAAAAATCAGAATATTTAGGGTCCATTATTTCTTCAAAATTTCCTTACCATTTTTTAGCATATGCATAAATACATTCCAATTACATATATATATATAATATAGCACTTATATATATATTATATAACACTTGAGATTATTCTGAATGTCAATGATATTTAATTTTTAATTTTTGCACCATTATTTTATCTGTACTTCCTTTTTGAATAAGTCTACTAATGTCTTCAGGTTTTGCTATTGTCTCTTTTGCAGTGTTTAATCTGCTTTTAAAACCGTCCAGTAAAATTTTCATGTCAGAAATTGTATTTTCATTTCAAGGAATTCCTTTATACTTTTAAAATATCTTCTATTTTTATCCTCATGTTCATTTTTTCTTTAAATACTTGTAAAATAGTTATAATACCTATTTTAACATCTTTATCTGTTAGTTCTATCACCTCTGGCATTTCTGAGTCTGTTTATACTGACTGATTTTTCTCTAGGTATAATGTGTCACATTTTCTTGCCTCTTGACTTGTCCAGTGATTTTTTAATTTGATAGCAAACATTATAAATACTACATTGTTGTTTGTCTGGATTTTGATCCCTTCAAGAGTATTGGCTTTTGTTTTAACAGGAAGGTAAATTATTTGTGAATCAGTTTGGTTTCTGTGCTGGTTTGAAAAGATGCATGTCCCCTAGAAAAGCCATGTTTTAATCTAAATCCCATTTCATAAAGGCAGAGAATAATCACTATTCAATTCTGTATGTTTGAAACTGTTATCAGATCATCTCCCTGGAGATGTGATTTAATCAAGAGTGGTTGTTAAGATGGATTAGGTGATGACATGTCTCCACCCATTTGGGTGGGTCTTGATAAGTTTCTGGAGTCCTATAAAAGAGGAAACATTTTGGAGAATGAAGGAGATTCAGAAAGAGCAGAGCAGAATGACATAGCCACGAGAAGCAGAGTCCACTGGCCAGTGACCTTTGGAGATGAAGAAGGAAAACGCCTCCCAGGGAGCCTCATGAAACAAGAAGCCAGGAGAAGCAGCTAGCAGATGATGTTGTGTTCACCATGTGCCCTTCCAGATGACAGAGGAACCCTGACTGTGTTCACCATGTGCCCTTCCAGCCAAGAGAGAAACTGTAACTGTGTTCACCATGTGCCTTTTCATTAGAGAGAAGCCCTAAACTTTATCAGCCTTCTTGAACCAAGGTATCTTTCCCTGGATGCCTCTGATTGGACATTTCTATAGACTTGTTTTAACTGGACATTTTCTTGGCCTTAGAACTGTAAACTAGCAACTTATTAAATTCCTCTTTTTAAAAGCCATTCCGTTTCTGGTATATTGCATGCCGGCAGCTAGCAAACTAGAACAGTTTCTTCCAGACCTTTTTAAATCTCTGCTAGAGTAGGACTAGGATAGTTTTCTGTCTATGTATATGTGCCAGTTTGAAAAGATTTATGTACCCTAGAAAAGCCATGTTTTAATCCTAATCAAGCTTGTGGGAGCAACGGTTTCTTCTAATCCCTATTCAGTACTATCAGTTGGAAACTTGATCAGGTTATCTCCACGGAGATGTGACTCAATCAAGTGTGGATATTAAACTTGATTAGGTGGAGGCATGTCTCCACCCATTCTAGTGGGTCTTGATTAGTTTACTAGTGTCCTATAGAAGAGGAGACATTCCTGGAGCATGCCTTTTTGAGAATGAAGAGAAAGCCACAGCAGAGCTGAGCAGAGCCACAAGGCCAAGAGAAAACCACAGAGTCCACCAGTCAGCATCTTTGGAGATTCTGAGAGAGTAGAGGGGATGACAGAATGACGAGAGCCATGCAGCAGAGTCCACCAGCCAGAGACCTTTGGAGATGAGCAGAAGCCTAGGGGAGCTTCATGAGACCTGGAGAAGAAGCTAGCAGATGACGCTGTATTTACCATCCGCTTTTCCAGATGAGAGAGAAACCCTGAAAGTCATTGACCTTCTTGAATCAAAGTATCTTTCCCTGAATGCCTTAGATTGGACATTTCTATAGACTTGCTTTAATTGGGACATTTTCATGGCCTTAGAACTGTAAACTTCTAATTTATTAAATTTCCCTCTTAAAAAAGTCATTCCACTTCTAATATATTACATTCCAGTAGCTAGCAAGCTAGAACAGTAGAGTTCACCCGACTGCTAAAGCATGATCACTTTGGGGTCTTCACTGAATGCCCCATGTGATCAAAGATGAGTCTTCACACTGAGTGGCCAGAGACCCAATGTCTTTGAATACTGTGAAAAGTCTGGGAAGTATTCTTCTTACAAGTCACTGGCTGTTCTTTGTCTGGCATTTAGACATGCATGGGATAGTACTCAGCAAATGCTATGCAGATATATGGATTTTTCTGCAAAATCCTCTCCCTTCTGGATCTCTGTCCTGCAACTTCCAGCCTCAGCCTCCTCATAAGGAAGGAGAGATGTTTTTGAGTTCTTTCCCCTGATTATTGTCCATGAATTTCTTCTGGGAAGAAATCTGGGAAAATTGTAGAAATTACTTCATCTATTTCCTTTCTCTCCAAGAGCACACTGTAGTATGATGTCTTAAAATAGGTGTATTATATATTTTGTGCTGTTTAAAAAGGGATTTTAAGTCCAGGCCATTGTGGCCAAAAGCAGAAGTCCCAAGTCTGTTTTAGATACTCTTAGACCAAACAGTTCCTACAGGAACCACAAAAGTGAAATGGTTATATCATAATTCTTAAAGAAAACCCCCACCCATTCATGTCAAATGCAATGTTATTTAGATAAGTTGATCTTTTAAATTTTTATCTTTATTATTTTATTTCACTGATCTTTATTTCATCTTGTTAGAGAAGGCTATTTCAACTGATTTAGCTATTGCAATGAGTATTGTAAAGGAAGGGGTATCAGATATGAAATGCTAATTAATCATTAGTTATCAATCATTAAATAAATCCCAGGAAGGGTAGTGAACTGGGCTTTAGATGTAATACTCTGTTGCAGTCACCACTGTACTAATTTTTAATAGATAGATAAGTCCACAGAGTAATTATAAGAAAAAGAAATTGAGTATTTGAAAGATCTAGCCACTGATAACAACTGCTATCAAACATGACTCACTTCCTTAAAATGGCTTTATTAGATATTTATGACATACAAAAGAATGCTTGCAAATTTATGTAAGGTTTAAAGTAATGCTTCTTAAATTTTTATGAGCAAACAAATCACCCAGAATCTTGTTTCAATGCAGATTCTGATTCAGTTGTTGGGTGGCACCTGTTTCTGAATTTCTAACCACATCCCAGGTGGCGTCAATGCTTCTGGTCTGCAGACTGTCCATTGAGTAGCAAGGGTAAAAATAATGACAATACAATAACTACCTCTGGATCTACCACCAGTGTAAGAAAAAGAACAGCCTTTCAGGTAAATGCAAGTCAAAACCGCTATGAGTACCATTTCATACCCATTAGAATTGCTGCTATTGAGAAAAAGAGAGAATTAAAATATCGGTGAGGATGCAGGGAAATAGGAGCACTCATCCACTGCTGGCAGTGATGTAAAATGCTGCAGCTGCTGCGGGAAACCATCTGATGCAGTCATCCCACTACTAGGTCTAGACCCACAAAACTGAAAGCAGGGACTCAAATAGGTAAGTACACATTGAAGTTCATAGTGGCATTATTCACAATTGCCAAAATAAGGAAGCAACTCAAGTGTCTGTCAACTGACAAATGGATAAACAAAGCTCAAATGCCTATGTTTTGGTTTGCTAAAACTGCTGGAATGCAATATACCAGTGATGGGTTGGCTTTTACAAGGGGGATTTATCAGTTTACAAATTTACAGTTCTTAGGTTATGAAAATTTCCCAATTAAGGCATCAACATGATGATACCATCTCTGAAGAAAGGCTGCCGGCATCTGGGGCTCCTGTCAGTCAGGAAGGCACAGCGCCAGCAGCTGCTGGTCCTTGGCTCCCAGGTCTCCTTGCTTTCAGCTCCTGGTTCCAGTGGCCTCTTCCCTGAGCTCCTGGGGGCCCGCTCAGCATCTCCAGGGGTTTTCTCTCGAAGCCCTCTCCAAAATTCTCTGAGTGTTTCTCTCTGAGCTCTTCTTTCTTCCCCCTTTCTTTCCATCTTTTACCCTCTCATAAAGGACTCCAGTAAAAGAGTAGGACCCACCTTGAATGGGGTGGGTCGCATCTAAATTGAAACAATCTAACCAAAAGGTCCCTCCCATAACAGGTCTGCACCCACAGGAATGGATTAAAAGAACATGGCATTTTCTGGGTATATAAGAGGTTCAAACCAGCACATACATACAATGAAATATTATTTGGCCATGAAAAGAAATGATGTCCTGATGCTATAACAACATGGATGCACCTGGAGACATCATGTTGAGTGAAATAAGGCAGACACAAAAGGAAGATACTGTATGATCTCACTGATACAAAATAATTAGAATGAGCAAATTCATAGAGTCAGAATCTAAAATATAGGTTACCAGGTGACGGGGTGGGGATAAGGAATGGGAAGTTAGGTTTAAACGTATCGAGTTCCTATTTGGAATGGTGGATATGTTTTGGTAATGGATGGTGGTGATGGTAGCACAACCCTGTGAGTGCAGTTAACAGCATTGAACTATGTATCTAAATATGGTTAAAAGGGGGGAAATACTAACTTGTATGTATGGTAATAGAATTTAAAAAATCAATGGAATGGCACTACACAACAGTGAAACCTTAATTAGAACATGGACTATAATTAATAGCACAATTATAAAAATGTACTTTTGCCAATTGTAATAAGTGTTCCACACCAATGCAAAGTGTTAATAATAAGGCTGGATATGGGAATCCTGTATTTTATGCATGATTGATCTGTAAACATACAACTTTTCTATTTAAAAAAAAAACAGTATCAGTGTCTGTGATGTCCTCTGTGTGACCTTCCCTGATTCCATCCCCTTCCCTCCCTCTCTCCTAATTTCTCTCCTGAATTTTGTTTTCTTCTTCCTTTGCTTTCTCTAATAGTTTAACCACTTATGTTTGTCTCCCTAAATATATATCATCAGGTTTTGTGTGCTTTTTGAACATAGCAACTTAATACAAGGGGAATCATCTGTATCCATTCTATTGAAAATTTATTGTTGCCTACATTATGTCCCAGAGATTCATTCATATTGTTGTGCTACTTTAGTTTGTTCATTTTTACTGCTGAATGAAATTCCATTGGATGAATATACACAGCCGAGTGATCCATTTTCTTATTGATGGACTTCGAAGTTTCAGTTTAATACCACCATAAAAATGCTTGTATAAGTTCCTGGTACACATGTGCAAAATTTACTCCAGGGTATGCACATAAGTGTTGAATTCCTGGTTCATAGAAGATACTTATTTTCCACTTTGATAGATAATGCCAAATTGCTTTTTAAAGTGGTTATATTAATTTATACTGCTACTAGCTCTGCACCAATGATCTGATTGTTCTTCATCTATCTTAGTTTGCTACTACTACACAGGAAATTGCCACACACTTTAGCAGCGGAAAACAATATCCATATGTTAGATCACAGTTCTGTAGGTCAGGAGTTCCAGTGGACTTGTTGGGTTCTCTGCTTGAGGTCTCACAAGTCCAAACCAAGGTGGTGGCTTGTTTGGGCTCTTATTTGATGGCTCTGTGGAAGAATCTGCTTTCAAGTTCATTCAGGTTCTTGGACAAATTGAGTTACTTGAAGTTGTAGTGCTGAATTCCCCATCTTCCTGATGGCTGCTTGTCCGGGACTGCTATCAACTGCTAGAAGTCACATCCAGGTCCTTGTCCCATGGAGAACCTCCTTTGAATTGAATTCCTTTCATGCTTCAGTTCTCTCTGAGCTAGAGAAAACTTTCAGTTTTTAGAGGATTCAGGTGGATAGCTTATAAGTACTCAGACAATCTGCCTTTTTTCATATAATGAACATAATCAGGGGAGTGATACTGGAGGTGAGGCCATGGGGGCCTAGATGCAGTTGTACCTGGCACAGTCCACCCTCTGGCCACCATGATTCAGAACTGCCTATGGATGACATTCGTCACCACCTCCCAAGGCTCCCAAGTATCTCCTTCCATCATAGCATCAGCCCAAAATCTCATCAGCTAAAGCATCTAAGATCTCATCATATAAATAATCTCACTCAGATGCAAAGGAGCCTCCTGGGTGTAACCCATTAATTACAGTCTGGGGCACAAATTCTTCTCCATTTGTGGTTCTGTATAACTAAACAGGTAAGTTATCTGCTCCCAAAACTACTACAGTCCAATGGTGGGGCAGGTAAATAACATATATAGAAATTCTGGTTCAAGAAGGGGGAAAATGGAAGTTAAGAAGGACTCACCAGTCCAAAGCAGTGTATAAGGTTGTGGTAGTTAGATTCAGGTGTCAGCCTGGCCAGGTGAAGGTGCCTAGTTCTATTGCTGTGGACATGAGCCAATGGCATGTGAACCTCATCTGTTGCTGATTACATCTGCAGTCGACTAGGAGGTGTGCCTGCTGCAACGAATGACGTTTGATTTAATTGGCTGTAATACTTAAATGAGAGAGCTCAACATAGCACAGCTGAAGCAGCTCAGCATACCTCATCTCAGCACTTGCAGCTCAGCCCAGGCCTTTGGAGATGCAGAAAGGAATCACCCCGGGAAAAGTTATCGGAACCCAGAGGCCTGGAGAGAAGGCCAGCAGAGATTGCCCTGTGCCTTCCCATGTAAGAAAGACCCTCAGATGAAAGTTAGCTGCCTTTCCTTTGAAGAACTATATGTTAACTAAATAAATTCCCTTTTATTGAAAGTCAATCCGTCTCTGGTGTGTTGCATTCCGGCAGCTAGCAAACTAGAACAAAGGTAAACACCAGCTGGAAAAACTCCATAAGGTTTCAAGGCCTGGGAATAATCCTTCTTGGTTCTCAGCTCTGTACTCTGAGCTCTTGGTTCTACCTCTGACCCATCTTTTCTTTTTAATGATGTAGAGCTGAATACTTTAATCAGCCTTCTTCCTGCTGGTAGAATTTGGAGGTTTCAAGAGCCTCCTTTTACTTTGTTCTTTTTCTGTCACTTTCAGCCCAAGATAGCAATGTTTCTGCTGATACAATTTTCTCAAGAACTTAACGGGTCTCCTGTGGATGTCACAAGGATTCAATCCATTACCCAGAAGCCACATCTATGAATCTTTTTCAGATAATCCCTTTTCTATTTTTGGCTCTGCTGAGATGACTGAGAGACAGCATCCTTAAGACTGAGAAAATCATGAGGAACACCCTCAGTCTCCTGGAATGCTCTGGCTGTTTGATATCCTGAGGTTTCAGCAAAGGGTTGTACAGATCTCTCAGGCTTTTCTCTACACCATGCTTTCAGCAGCCATTTCTAACTTTCAGCATCCTTTTTTTGCTATCTGGAGAGACTGGGAATTTAAAATCATCCATTCCTGGTTCCTTTTTCTTTGACAATTTTTCTCTGAATTTACCTCTATCCTCTCATATTTCACAATCAGCAGGCTACACCTTCACCACTTTCCTTGGAAATCTCCTTCTGAGCTGGTTTCAAAATGTTATGTACCCCAGAAAAGTCATGTTTCAATCCTGACCCAAACTGTGGAGGCCAATCTCTGTTAGTCCTAATCCAATATTGTAGGAAGCTTTTGATTAGATTATCTCCACACAGATGTGACACACCCAATTGTGGGTGTGACCCTTTGATTAGATGGAGATGTGAAAACTCCACCCATTCAGGGTGGGTCTTGATTAGTTACTGGAGCCCTTTATTATTATTTTTTGCATGGCCTGACTCCAGGAATCAAACCCAGGTCTGCAGCATGGTAGGTGAGAACTCTGCCACCGAACCACAGTGGCCCTGGACTCCTTCAAAAGAGGAAGTATCTTGGAGTGAGAGCAGAACCAACAGAGAGAGCAGATACAGACTCCTGGAGAATAGTTGCTTTACAGAACAGAGACACGGATGTTTGGAGATGCTTGGAGTCCAGCAGACATTGACATGTGCCTTCCCATGAGATGTTAAGCAAGCCAGAACCTGGGGAGAGCCAAGGGAAGTCAGTAGAGTAAGCCAGCCCTGGAGAAGCAAAGTGAGGAGACCCCACAGGAACAGAGGCTGAAAGCAATGGTGCCCAGGAGCAAGGGACCAGCAGTTCCTGACCCATCAGCCTTTCTTGAATTAAAGTATCTTTCCCTGGATGCCTTAGTTGGGACATCTTCATAGGCTTAGGACTAAACTTACTAAATTCCCCTTTTAAAAGGCATTCCATTTCTGGTATATAGCATTCCAGCAGCCTAATAGATTAATACACCTTCTCTATCCATAAGATAGATAAGTTGTGCTCTCCACATAACTCGAAGACCCAACTTTGGTATATATTTGGCCACTATATAACAATAACCTCACTTCCTTCAGTTTCCAATAACATGTTCCTTGCTTCCTTCTGAGTACTTAGGAGCAGTGTTCTTAAAGTCCAGATTTCCTCCAACAGTCTATTCGTGGTGATCAAGGCTTTCTCTAAGGCTGTTTAGTATTTCTCTATAATGCTCCTTACTTCCTTCTGAGCCCTCATCAGCAGCATCTTTAATGTCCACTTTTCTATTAACCTTCTGTTCCAGGCAATCTAAGCTTTTTCTTTCACATACTTTTCAAAATTCTTCCAGCCTCTGCCCAATTCTAAAGCCATTCCTATATTTGGGATATTGTTAGAGCAGCATTCCACTTCTAAGAATCAAAAGCTGTATTAATTTTCCATTGTTGCACTGTAAATTACCATAAGCTAAACAGCTTAAAAATCACCCATTTATTACGTCGCTGTTATGTATGTCAGAAGTTCAGGCAGGCTTGCTTAGCCTGAAATCAAAGTGTTGACTGGACTGGGGTCTTCATTTGGGCTTGGAATAATATACTTTCAAGTTTATTGAGGTTGTTGGCAAAATTTGCTTCCTTTCAGCTGTAGGACTGAAGTCTCCACTTTCTTGCTGGCTGTTGATTGGGGTCTGCTCTCAGCTCCAAAAGATGGAACTCAGGGAATTGTCCTGTGCTCCCCTTTACTCAGCAATGGAAAGCCAACCTTGAATCAAATCCCTCGAATGCTGTGAATTTTCAACTTCATCTCCTGCAAAAAGCCAAAGAAAACTCTCTGCTTCTAAAGGGCTCGTGTGATTAGGTCAGGTCCATCTATATATTTTTACCAAATAATATAACACAGCCATGGGGGTAATGTCAGAGGCAAAGGTCCTGTGGCCATATTTAGAATTCTGCCTACCATAGCATCCTTGAGAATATCTGATATTGTTATATTAATTCTTTTTCCAGTCTGATTAGTGTGAGATGGTATCTCATAATTTTAATAAGTATTTCATTGAATATTCATGGGAATTAATGTCATTTTTGTTTGTTTATTGGTTATATTGGTTTTCTTTTTTGTGAAGTCTTCTTTCCAGGTTTTTTCCCAATATTATATTGGAATGTTTTTCTTTTTCTTATTTATTTGTAGGCATTTTTTCATATACTTGAATTTCTAGGCCTTTGTCAGTCATATGTAGTGAAAATATTGTTGGCTGGTTTGTGGTCTGTCACTCTCTCTGGTGTTTATTTATTGAAGAAAATATTATTAATTTTAATGTAGCTGAATTTATTAATCTTTTCCTATACAGTTTAGGTTTTATTTAAGAAATCCTTTTTTATCCAAGATTATATTCTCTTTTAATGTCTTCTAAGTATTTATGGGCTTTGCTTTTTATATTAAAATCTTTTATCCATTTGAAATTTATTTTTGTGTGTGATGTGAGGTAGGGATCCAATTTTATTCATTTTTTTTCTCATATATAGACAATTGTACCAACACCATTTTTTGAAAGTTCCGATTGTTCAGCAACACAAGTTCAGTCAAGATCAAATTTCTTTAAATGCATGAGATTGTTTCTGGATTATCTACTCTGTTCCATTGGTCCCTTTCCCTGTCTTTGCAATAATACAACATTTTCTCTACTACTATAAATTTAGAATAATTCTTGATATATGGTTAGGGAAGTCCCTTGGCCTTGTACTTCTTTTTCAGGAATGTCTTGGCTATTCTGGAGCATTTCATTTTCCATATATGCTTTACAATAAGTTATTTGAGTCCCTTAAACAGTTGAGATTTGATTAGAATGGTGCCACATCCATAGATCAATTTGACTAGAATTGATATCTTTATACAATTGAGTGTTCCTATAAATCAACATGATAAATATCTCCATTTACTTTTTCTTTAATATATTTCAATAGAAACTTACTTCATGATTAATAAAAGCTTTGCACATTTTTTGGTGATATATATGCCTTTATATATCAATGCTATCATAAATGGTATATTTTTAAATTATGGTTTCTACTTTTTTGTTTTAAAAGGCAGTAGATTGCAGTATGTGGCATTAATATCCAGTAGACTTGGTAGCCTCTCTTTTGCTAACTCTAATAACATATGTGTTTAGGAATTTTCTACATAGATAATCATATGCAAATAATGAAGGTTTATTTCTTTCTTTCCAGTCTTTTATTTAAGGCCATCACTGTATTATTTATACATACATGGAATTTGGTTTTTCTATGTGTACACTTCGATGACTTTTGGTAAATATAGACAGTAACCATCACAACAACCAAGAAAATCTTATTCCACAACAATATGGAAAATCTTGAGGAGGGGCCAAGATGGCAGCTTAGCAATGTGTGCGTTTTAGTTCATCCTCCAGAACAACTACTAAATAACCAGAAACAGTACCGAACAGCTCCCGGAGCCACGTCAGTGACCGGAAACACAGCGTACCCCAGTCGGGACCAGCTGGACCGGCTGCCTCCCCAAAACTGTGAGTTCCCCAAGTCATGGCGGCTGGCACCCAGCCCCTCCCCCACAGGTGGCTTCCCAGAGGGAAAGGAAAGAGACTGTAAACCTGGTCAAGGCAGAGGTCGATCATTGGGCTCATGGAAAAAGAGGAAAGGGGAGGAAATGGAGGCTTTAGTGGCTGTGTCTCTATGGAGACTTGGCAGCCTCTGGATTCAGTGGCGGGACTTCTCAGGCTGCAACTGCCCCAGGCATAGGCAGAAACAGGCTGCTTTCAGGGCTGTCTCCCACCTGTGCCTTCCCCAGGAGAGGGGTGAAGCCCAACTCAGGTGGAAACCCTCCATCAAGGAACTCAGACCCCAGAGCTTGGCAATTTGAAGCCATTAAAACCAGCCTACAACCTCTCCTCCATCTCCATCACGCCCCCAGCAGGGAGAGTCTTCCAAAGTTAAAAGTGCTGCAACATCTTTTGCTGGTGTGAACCGCAGGCAGACGTGCCACATACTGGGCAGGATAAGAAAAACAGAGCCCAGAAACTTCACAGGAAAGTCTTTTAAACTGCTGGGTCTCACCCTCAGGGAAAACTGATGCAGGTGACTCCTCTCCCCTGATAGGAGGCCAGTTTAGTCCAGGAAACCCGGCTGGAGTCTATAGTACCTATGTAGACAATCCTAAGGGTGGGGAGGGAAAAGATACCATACAAGCAGGGCAAGAAACAAGAAAACAAGAACTGAAAAATTCTCCTCTGTTAAACAAAACCTAAACTCCAGGTCCAGAAAAACCTGAACTGAAGGTCAAAGAACAGATAGACAACAAATTCATCTAGCAAGAAAACCCTAGGTAAGAGAAGTGAAAGCAATCTCCAGAATAAACTAATTAAGGTAATTAAATGCCCAGACGCCAGCAAAAAATAACAAATCACACCAGGAAATTGAAGATATGGCCGAATCAAAGGAACAAACCAATAGTTCAAATGAGATAGAAGAGCTGAAACAACTAATTCAGAATATACGAACAGACATGGAAAACGTCATCAAAAACCAAATCAATGAATTGAGGGTGGATATGAAGAAGGCAAGAAACGAACAAAAAGAAGAAATGGAAAGTCTGAAAAAACAAATCACGGAACTTATGGGGATGAAAGATACAGTAGAAGAGATGAAAAAAACAATGGAAACCTACAATGGTAGATTTCAAGAGACAGAAGTTAGGATTAGTGAACTGCAGGATGGAACATCTGAAATCCGACAAGACACAGAAACTATAGGGAAAAAAATGGAAAATTATGAGCAGGGACTCAGGGAACTGAATGATAATATGAAGCGCACAAATATACGTGTTGTGGGGGTCCCGGAAGGAGAAGAGAAGGGAAAAGGTGGAGAAAAACTAATGGAAGAAATTATCACTGAAAATTTCCCAACTCTTATGAAAGACCTAAATTTGCAGATCCAAGAAGTGCAGCATACCCAAAAGAGAATAGATCCAAAGATACGTTCTCCAAGACACTTACTAGTTAGAATGTCAGAGGTCAAAGAGAAAGAGAGGATCTTGAAAGCAGCAAGAGAAAAGCAATCCATCACATACAAGGGAAACCCAATAAGACTATGTGTAGATTTCTCAGCAGAAACCATGGAGGCGAGAAGACAGTGGGATGATATATTTAAATTACTAAAAGAGAAAAACTGTCAACCAAGAATCCTATACCCAGCAAAATTGTCCTTCAAAAATGAGGGAGAAATTAAAACATTTTCAGACAAAAAGTCACTGAGAGAATTTGTGACCAAGAGACCAGCTCTGCAAGAAATACTAAAGGGAGCACTAGAGATAGATATGAAAAGACAGAAGAGAGAGGTGTGGAGAAGAGTGTAGAAAGAAGGAAAATTGGATATGATATATATAATACAAAAGGCAAAATGGTAGAGGAAAGTACTACCCAAACAGTAATAACACTAAATGTTAATGGATTGAACTCCCCAATCAAAAGACATAGACTGGCAGAATGGATTAAAAAACAGGATCCTTCTCTATGCTATCTACAGGAAACACATCTTAGACCCAAAGATAAACATAGGTTGAAAGTGAAAGGTTGGGAAAAGATATTTCATGCAAATAACAACCAGAAAAGAGCAGGAGTAGCTACACTAATCTCCAACAAATTAGACTTTAAATGTAAAACAGTTAAAAGAGACAAAGAAGGATACTATGTACCAATAAAAGGAACAATTCAACATGAAGACATTACAATCATAAATATTTATGCACCAAACCAGAATGCCCCAAAATACATGAGGCAAACACTGCAAACACTGAAAAGGGAAATAGACACATCTGCCATAATAGTTGGAGACTTCAATTCACCACTCTCATCAATGGACAGAACATCTAGACAGAGGATCAATAAAGAAACAGAGAATTTGAATATTACAATAAATGAGCTAGACTTAACAGACATCTATAGGACATTACACCCCACAACAGCAGGATACACCTTTTTCTCAAGTGCTCATGGATTATTCTCAAATATAGACCGTATGCTGGGTCACAAAGCAAGTCTCAACAATTTTAAAAAGATTGAAATCATACAAAACACTTTCTAAGATCATAAGGGAATGAAGCTAGAAACCAATAATAGGCAAAGCACCAGAAAATTCACAAATATGTGGAGGCTCAACAACACACTCTTAAACAACCAGTGGGTCAAGGAAGAAATTTCAAGAGAAATCAGTAAATATCTCGAGGCAAATGAAAATGAAAACACAACATACCAAGACTTATGGGATGCAGCAAAGGCAGTGCTAAGAGGGAAATTTATTGCCCTAAATGCCTATATCAAAAAAGAAGAAAGGGCAAAAATACAGGAATTAACTCTCCACTTGGAAGAACTGGAGAAAGAACAGCAAACTAACCCCAAATCAAGCAAAAGGAAAGAAATAACAAAGATTAGAGCAGAAATAAATGAAATTGAGAACATGAAAACAATAGAGAAAATCAAAACCAGAAGTTGGTTCTATGAGAAAATCAATAAGATTGATGGGCCCTTAGCAAGATTAACAAAAAGAACAAGACAGAGGATGCAAATTAATAAGATCAGAAATGGAAGAGGAGACATAACCACTCACCCCACAGAAATAAAGGAGGTAATAACAGGAGACTATGAACAACTTTATGCCAATAAATACAACAATGTAGATGAAATGGACAACTTCCTAGAAAGGCATGAACAACTAACTTTGACTCAAGAAGAAATAGATGACCTCAACAAACCAATCACAAGTAAAGAAACTGAGTCAATCATTAAAAAGCTTCCCAAAAAGAAAAGTCCAGGACTAGACGGCTTCACATGTGAATTCTACCAAACATTCCAGAAAGAATTAGTACCAATCCTGCTCAAACTCTTCCAAAAATTGAAGTGGAGGGAAAGCTACCTAATTCATTCTATGAAGCCAACATCACCCTCATACCAAAACCAGGCAAAGTTATTACTGAAAAAGAAAACTACAGACCAATCTCTCTAATGAATATAGATGCAAAAATCCTCAACAAAATTCTAGCAAATAGATTCCAGCAACACATTAAAAGAATTATACATCATGACCAAGTAGGATTCATCCCAGGTATGCAAGGATGGTTCAACATAAGAAAATCAATTAATGTAATACACCATATCAACAAATCAAAGCAGAAAAATCACATGATCATCTCAATTGATGCAGAGAAGGCATTTGACAAACTTCAACATCCTTTCCTATTGAAAACACTTCAAAGGATAGGAATACAAGGGAACTTCCTTAAAATGATAGAGGGAATATATGAAAAACCCACAGCTAATATCGTCCTCAATGGGGAAAAACTGAAAACTTTCCCCTTAAGATCAGGAACAAGACAAGGATGTCCACTATCACCACTGTTACTCAACATTGTGTTGGAGGTTCTAGCCCGAGCAATTAGACAAGAAAAAGAAATACAAGGCATCAAAATTGGAAAGGAAGAAGTAAAACTATTACTGTTTGCAGACGATATGATACTATATGTCGAAAGCCCTGAAAACCATAGCAAAACTACTAGAGCTAATAAATGAGTACAGCAAAGTGGCAGGTTACAAGATCAACATTCAAAAATCTTAGTGTTTCTATACAGTAGTAATGAACAAGCTGAGGGGGAAATCGAGAAACAAATTCCATTTATAATTGCAACTAAAAGAATAAAATACTTAGGAATAAATTTAACTAAAGAGACAAAAGACCTATACAAAGAAAACTACAAGAAACTGTTAAAAGAAATCACAGAAGACCTAAATAGATGGAAGGGCATACTGTGTTCATGGATTGGAAGACTAAATATAGTTAAGATGTCAATTCTATCTAAATTGATTTACAGATTCAATGCAATACCAATCAAAATCCCAAGAACTTACATTTCAGAAACAGAAAAACCAATAAGCAAATTTATCTGGAGGGGCAGAGTGCCCTGAATTACTAAAAGTATCTTGAGGAAAAAAAAAACTAAGCTGGAGGTCTCATGCTGCCTGAGTTTAAGGCATATTATGAAGCCACAGTGGTCAAAACAGCATGGTACTGGCATAAAGATATATTGACCAATGGAATCGAATAGAGTGTTCAGATATAGACCCTCTCATCTATGGACATTTGATCTTTGATAAGGCAGTCAAGCCAACTCACCTGGGACAGAACAGTCTCTTCAATAAATGGTGCCTAGAGAACTGGATATCCATATGCAAAAGAATGAAAGGGGACCCGTATCTCACACCCTATACAAAAGTTAGCTCAAAATGGATCAAAGATCTAAACATCAGGTCTAAGACCATAAAACAGTTAGAGGAAAATGTAGGGAAATATCTTATAAATCTTATAATTGGAGGTGGTTTTATAGACCTTACACCTAAAGCAAGAGCACTGAAGAAAGAAAGAAAGAAATGGGAACTCAAAATTAAACACTTTTGTGCATCAAAGAACTTCATCAAGAAAGTAAAAAGACAGCCTACACAATGGGAGACAATATTTGGAAACGACATATCAGATAAACGTCTAGTATCCAGAATTTATAAAGAGATTGTTTAACTCAACAACAGAAAGAAAGCCAATCCAATTACAAAATGGGAAAAAGACTTGAACAGACACTTCTCAGAAGAGGAAATACAAATGGCCAAAAGGCACATGAAGAGATGCTCAATGTCCCTGGCCATTAGAGAAATGCAAATCAAAACCACAATGAGATATCATCTCACACCCACCAGAATGGCCATTATCAACAAAACAGAAAATGACAAATGCTGGAGAGGATGTGGAGAAAGAGTCACACTTATCCACTGTTGGTGGGAATGTCAAATGGTGCAACCACTGTGGAAGGCAGTTTGGCGGTTCCTCAAAAAGCTGAATATAGAATTGCCATATGACCCAGCAATACCATTGCTAGGTATCTACTCTGAGGACATAAGGGCAAAGACACAAAAGGACATTTGCACACCAATGTTTATAGCAGCATTATTTACAATTGCAAGGAGATGGAAACAGCCAAAATGTCCATCAACAGACGAGTGGCTAAACAAACTGTGGTATATACATACGATAGAATATTATGCAGCTTTAACACAGAATAAACTTTTGAAGTATGTAACAACATGGATGGACCTTGAGAACATTATGCTGAGTGAGACTAGCCAAAAACTAAAGGACAAATACTGTATGGTCTCACTGATATGAACTGACATTAGTGAATAAACTTGGAATATGTCGTTGGTAACAGAGACCATCAGGAGATAGAAATAGGGTAAGATATTGGGTAATTGAAGCTGAAGGGATACAGACTGTGCAACAGGACTGGATACAAAAACTCAGAAACGGACAGCACAATACTACCTAACTATAATATAATTATGTTAAAACACTGAATGAAGCTGC